>NW_006789022.1:3273553-3288728 GCF_000442215.2 Lipotes vexillifer | reverse complement strand
AGCAGGAAGTCCCAAAGAGTGAGGGCTTTCTATGCCCAGGGATACCAGGCTCTTGGCTCAAAGCAACTCCATGTATGGGGCATAATATACAAGATGCCCCCTAGCCATGGTAAAAAAGGGAGATGCTCTTCTTGGAACAAAAGGGTAGGGGGAGTGTAGAAAACACTGTGTTCAGGAAGGAAGGAGAAAGGCCATAGAACCAGCAAACACGCAGACAGGTGAGAAGAAAGGAAAGGAGGCCTGGGGCAAAGCTGGGTGTCACGGATGGACAAAAAGGAGGAGCACATGATCCTCCCCAAGGACAGGTGGTTCCAGCTCAGGGCTGCACATCTCCTGCAGACGGGCACTGGTCAGGGTGCATCAGCTCAGCCTCCTAGGGGGTGAAGGTCCCCAGGAGGGGAGACAGAGGTTAAAACTGACCTGATGTAGGTGGACTGGTCTCGAAAGGCATCACACAGGGTGTTTTCGTCAAGCCACAGCTCTTCTAGCTTCAGCCCTTTTATCTTGTCCAACTCCCGCTCAGACTTTAGCTGCAAAGGATGGGGAGAAAAGGGGGGAAAGACATGCTGGTAAAGGGAGCCAGCTAGATTCCTCCCACCCCCAAGCCCCACCTCATCCCTTAAATGCCCTCCCTCGCCTCTTGCTGCCACCAGGCAAGCTCTCTCCACCCTCTGCCCACCCCATCCAAAATACAAACAGCCTCTCAATCTCACCTCATTTCCAGAAAGATTGAGGATCTTGAGATTGGGTGCTTTCTGCACAAGGCTGGACAAGTCATCCAGCCTGTACAGCTTGTTATTACTCAAGTTTAAGGACAACAGCTGTGGGGAGAGAAGAATTTAGAGGAAGCACCAACAGCAAGGGAACAAACCTGCCTCCCAACCCCATCCTATCTATCTATCTATCTATCCCACCCTGCTTCCTCCCACCTAGTGGGACAAAGGCCTCACCTCAGGGATGTTCTCTTCAATGATTCGCAGGGTGGCTTCCATACAGCTTCTACGATTCAGGACAACATCAATGTTCTGGGCCACCAAATCTTCAGGAAGGAAAGGGAAGTCTGAGAGGGCTCACCCAGGCCAGCGTTCCCACCAAACCAGCCTCAAATGTTCACTGCCTGACAGATCCCTCTCTGCCGCCACCCATCTGAGAATTACTGCTATCAACCGTACCTGGGTCTGAACGGAGGCCCTTGAGGTCAAGTGCTTGCTGGGAGCCATCGTATCGTTTGCTCATGACCAGCTACAGAGGAATACAAAGGATTCAGCGGTCACTGGAGTCGCGTGTGGGCATGGGGGGAGGGTGAGAACTGGCGGGGGGAGGGTGGAAGCACCCACCCCTTGAGGCTGCCTCACCTTTAGCTGCTCTACTTGTTCTGGCTTCAGTTCATTCTGCACAGTATGCGGTGGAAGAGAGGAGTTGATGATGATAGATATCTGCAGGGGAGACACGCATGGGCACGGTGCCCCAGGACCAAGACCCAGTCCATGCCCTGAGCACCAATCCCCACCCCCAAGCAAGCCAGGCGCTTCACACACACCCTGCGGTTCTCCTGATCCAAAATCTTATAGTTGACAGCCTTCAACGCAGAAGCAGTGCTGGCATCCTCAACAAAAAACTGGGCCCGTGTGTTTTCATAGTGAAACTGCAAGAAGAGAAAACAGCAGCATTGGACTTGGGAGCCCAGAGCACCCCCGTGTAGGTGGCATCTCCACCTGCTCCTTGGTCCCCAGCCACACACTTGGGCCTTCTCTTACCTCAATGGGAATGAAAGGGATGTTGCACTTGCTCTGAATCATGCTCAGGAGCCATGACTTGTCATATTTCCTGCCATAAGGAATCTAGATGAGAGAAAGAGAAGAGAAGGGAACAACACATAACTAATACTGAACAGCAGATCCACTCTAGTCCTCCTTTCGTATCATCTGCCAAGTTCTGAAGAAATGGCCAATTAAAGGTTTTCTGGGGGGACTTCCCTGGTGGTCCAGTGGTTAAGACTCCTCACTCCCAATGCTGGGGGCCCAGGTTCGATCCCTGGTCAGGGAACTAGATCCCGCATGCCACATCTAAGACCCAGTGCAGCCAAATAAATATTTAAAAAAAAAACGTTTTCTGGGTTCCCTGGTGGTCCGGGTTCAATCCCTGGTGGGGGAACTAAGAAGATCCCACAAGCTGCACGGTGTGGCCAAAAAAAAGGGTTTCTACTCAAGCCAAAAACGAACTCCTTAACCTCCTTTCTGTCCATTTATACTTATTATTCCTCAAAAGATTCAAATTGTTTGATTCTAAAAGTTCCAAGACATCATTTATAACCTGCCTGCCCCTGAGAGAACTCAAGGGACCCCCAGCTCCACACTCAGCTTGAGTCAGATGGAGACATGTGGAGGCATTATTCCACCTCCCAACTGCAGTTACCACATTTCCCTTTAGATAGCCTCCCCATCCTACCTGTCCCCTTCTCCTTTTCTGAACCTGCTCTTAGGTGTTCTAAGATATTCTTAGGAGAAAGAATGGTTACCTGATTGTGGAGTTAACAGCTGAGAACACTGATTTTTTAATGTGAAAAGTAAACACCTTAACTCTGAGCCCAGCCCCCTATAGCTCCCCTGCACCATGTACTTTCCAAGATACTCACTGTAATCTTAAACCAGTTCTTTGAGGTCCCATCCTGGCTGGTGCCAGCCCCTCCCCTCTCTGGAGGAGCTCTATCTCTCCGCAGAGGCACAGTAACATGAATTCGAGACCGCTCGTGCCAATTATCACCCCGACGGTTGGGTCGTGCAGCATAGGGGTTGCTATGGGGAGGGAGAGAATAAAACACTCAGAAAGGTTAGGAATGTCTTCTCAAAGACCTGTTACCAGGACCACAACTAAGACTGCTCAACAATTAAGCAGGTCCTGGCATTAGAAATGACATGGAGAAATGACATGGACAGTAACAGAGCTACATAAATGAGGGGGTCGATAAATTCAAACCAGATCAACTGGTTACTTACTATCGTACTCGGGGAACATCCTGGGCATCGTTCATTGCCACATCTCTCTCATCTTCCTCAAGGCGGGAAGACCGAACAACAGAACCTCCTCCTCCAGACCTCCGGTTCCCCTCAGCATACTTCCACCGGAAGGGGCCCCGGCCTTTCTTTCTTCTTTGAGGGAAACTAACTCGATCATCGTGCTCTGGGGTTGGGAACAGAACATAAATGAGAAAATACATCACTGGTTCAGCTACCTTGCCTGGCAACCACAGCATCCGGCACCCGGCACTATCAGATGAGATACACACTCTCTACAGAGACCACCTCCGTGCAAACTCTTCTGCCTGTCCAGGGAAAGAACCCTCTCCGTGGGATGGCAGCATCAGGGGAAAATGATTGGAAAACTGTGTAAAGTCTTTAGAAAAATGAAGCAGAAACTGGAACTATAGAAAGAAGAAGCAGAATGTGGAAGTGCAAGTGTCCCAAGTTTAACTGGATACAACTCAGAGCCCCTGAAAGTCACCTGAAGTCTGCTTTTCTCAGCCTCCCAAATCTACTTAATCCCACTCAAAATTTTTTTTAACTTTTAATTTTATATTGGAGTATAGCTGATTAACAATGTTGTGTTAGTTTCAGGTATACAGCAAAGTAATTCAGTTATACATATAAATGTTATCTATTCCTTTTCAAATTCTTTTCCCAATTAGGTTGTTAGAGAATACTGAACAGAGTTCCCTGTGTTATACAGTATGTCCTTGTTGGTTATCCATTTTAAATAGAGCAGTGTGTACACATCAATCCCAAACTCCCTAACTATCCCTGCCCCCCCCACCCTTCCCCCCTAGTAACCATAAGTTCATTCCCTAAGTCTACCCTCACTGAAAATTTGATCAGTGATCTCTCACATCTTGGAAAGCCAATCACAATAATTACATCAGCTCTCAGTAAACAATACTTGTTTTGCCTATATAGCACAGACATCAGTTACAAATATGACCAATTTAAGGGCTTCTTTTAAGTCTTGTTCTCTTTTCAAAAAACTAAAAATAGAGCTACCATATGATCCAGCAATTCCATTCCTGGTTATATATCTGGAAAAAACAAAAAATACTAACTCAAAAAGATACATGCATAAATTAAGAGGTTGGGATTAACATATACACACTACTATATATAAAACAGATAATCAACAAGGACCTATCATAGAGCACAGGAAACTCTACTCAAAACTCTGTAATAACCTATATGGGAAAAGAATCTGAAAAACAGATATATGTATAACTAAATCACTTTGCTGTACGCCTAAAACTAACACAGCATTGTAAATCAACCATACGCTAATGTAAAATAAAAATTAAAAAAAAGGAAAACATCAAAACTAAGAAAAAGGGAAGAAAACATATAAGCTTCACTTGTTTTTTTTTAAATCTTTAAATTTTTTATTGGAGTTTAATTGTTTTACATTGCTGTGTTAGTTTCTACTGTACAGCAAAGTGAATCAGCTATATGTATACATATATCCCTTCTTTTTTGGATTTCCTTCCCATTTAGGTAACCACAGAGCACTGAGTAGAGTTCCCTGTGTTATATACCATATGAGCTTCACTTGTGTTCAGGGGGGGGAAAATAAAGATACATGCATCCCAAAGTTCATAGCAGCACTATTTACAGTGGCCAAGATATGGAAGCAACCCAAGTGTCCATCAAGAGACTCATGGATAAAGAAGATGGGGTACATATATACACAACAGAATACTACTCAGTCATAAAAAAGAATGAAATCTTGCTACTGCAACACCATGAATGGACTTGGAGGGTATTATGCTTAGTGAAATAAGTCAGACAGAAAAAGACAATTATTGTATAATAGCACCTACATGTGGAATCTAAAAAATAAATATATTCAGCAAAACAGAAACAGTCTCACAGATATAGATAACAAACTAGTGGTTACCACTGGGGAGATGGAAGTGGGGAGGGGCAAGATAAGGTTATGGGATTAAGAGATACAAACTACTAAATATACAATGGATAAGCAACAAGGATATATTGTACGGCATGGGCAGTGACAGCCATTACTTTGTAATAACTTTTAATGGAATCGAATTTATCAAATACTGAATCACTATGTCATCATACACCTGAAACTAACATAATACTGTAAATCAACCTTACTAAAAAAAACTAAATAAATAAAATTCTTGTTCTAAAACTGCCACTCTGAAGTGAATGTGGAAGTGTGAGTGACCCAAGTGTAACTGGACACAACTCAGACTCCCTGAAAGTCACCTGAAATCAGCTGTCAGCCCACCCAAATCTACTTAATCCCAAGGTGACCTCTCTTACATCTCAGAATCACAATGATTACATTAGCTTTCAGTAAACAATACCTCTTTTGCCTATACAGTACAAACATCAGTTACAAATATGACCAATTTAAGAGCTTCTTTTGAAAGCCTTATTCTCAAACTGCCACTCTGAAGTTTAGGGAGTGAGCTCTTTGTTTCCTTGGTCAGAAATGACTCTTAACTCAGGAGACAACTCCTAAATTCAGGTTCTAGTGGCAGCTAGGGTGTTTCACCAAGGGTCCTCAAATGTTCTCCAGGAATATGATCCTCTGAATCCTGGTGGGTAGGAATGGCTTCTTAAAAAAGAGGCATGATTCCCCAAAAAGGTCTGTCTAATGCGTAATACTCTGCAAACAATGAACCTCAAGAAATGACCCTGGGGAAAAAATAATAAATGAATAGAAAGCGCAGCTAACGTTCATTGAGGGCTTTCTCCAAGCCAGGCACTATGCTCCAGGCACTTGACACGAACAATCTCGTTTCAACGCACACACGGAGACAAACTCAGGAGGTAGGTACTGTTTCTATCCTTATTAAAGGGGTGGAAAATCAGGCCTGAGTGTTTAACTCACTCAAGATTGGCATAGCCAACTCAGGATTGAAACCTCGGCTGTCGTGTGCTCTTAACCACTACTCTGGACTAAAACCCAATGTAGTGTTCGGACTAGAACATCGAGTTAGTGTGTAGGTCTAAAATATTAAGCCAAAGCCGCGGCGGGTGGGGGGGAGGGGGAGGGGGCAAGACCGACTGGTCGCGCGGTAGAAAATAGGGCACCGACGGCCCAAGAGCAGGGCACCGACTCACATTAAAGAGTCTGGCAGCCAAATTGAACTGACAGGTATCAACCACCCACAAAGTTCAAAGGAATCTCATCACCACGCTGCCGAGCCACCGGCTTCGAGCCGCAGGTGCTCGCAACGCCAGGATTACGGAATTAACAAGTCGGGCACCCACCCTCAAGTTCAGCCAAACCCCCGGGATGCCGAGCCCCGGGCCCACGCCGCGCACTGCCGCTCCCCGCGGACGCCGGGCCCCTCGCGGCCTCACGCCGCGGCTCTGTGGCCTAGGCCGGCGCTGCCCAGCTGAGCCCAGATCGTCCTGCTCCCCAACCCAAGGGCCGGCACTGACCGTTGTACGACTTCCCCTCGTCCGCCATGGCACACCGAGAAAGGGAGGGCTCTGTCGCGGGCCGCAACGCAGCCTAACGACCGGACGCCCAAGCTCTCCAGTCCGAAGTGCTCCTACGCCGGGTTCCACTGCATTTATGGGGGCGAGAGCGTCACAACCAGCCGACGTCCTACAATAATAGGCGGGGCCGCTGGGACATATGCGCGCGCATCCGACGGGCTGACGCGCCGGGGGCGGGACTTGGCGCTGCACGCCCCGCCCAGGACCCGAGCTCGCGAAGCCCAGTTACCGCGAGTTCGCCCCGCCCCCTACTCTCATCCGTCCGCCGCTAGACCGGCACCACAAAGGTAGGGGCTCAAGCAGAGAGCTGGACGCTACAGCCCAGGATTCCAAGAGGAACAGGGAAGAGAAGCCACAGGAAGGGCTGCCGAGGAATGGGAGACCAAGGGCCTTGGAGCGGGAGTGACCGCTCATAGACCCCTACGGGGATCCAACCAGGGCTTAAGTCTCAGCTTAGCCCAGCCCTTTGCCATCTGCTTATCTATGCCGTGATTTCCTCGCCTATAAAAATAGAAAACTAGAAGGTAAGCTCCAAGAGAGCAGGGACTTGACTAATTCATGGCTTTTTTCTCCAGCACCTGGCGCAGTACCATGCCTAGCACGTAGCGGGAACTCAACAAATATTTATGAAATAAGCTTCCTATCTATGCGTTCCCCCAAGAAGGGTTGCAGAGTCAAATGAGAAAAACTGCACTTGTCAGGCTTTGGTCGTCTTCACAGACCGCCCCACCCACCACCGATGTGCTGTGTTAAACCCACATCGTGGGTCAACTGGGCAGTGAAGATGCAAGCAAGACCATCCCCTGAACACAGGCCAAGGGGAGAGGAAATATTAAAACACCAGGCCTAGGAAAGACCTGGGCTCCCCCAGACACCCCCCCCCCCCCAAAGTGCTACGGCCAGCCCAGTGTGATGGTGATGGTCCTCGCTATAGCTTGAGTTTCCTTTGGGTGTGTGAAATGGGGGAACTTCGGTGACCTCGGCACGATGTGGTCGTGGGTCCTGCTCGGGACTGACAAGCATATTGACCTCCCTGGAGGGTAGGTGTTCCAGGCAGGTCTCTACTTCATTCTCGTGTGACTAGCTTGGATTTGGTGAGGGGCTTCGAGGGGACCACGAGCCTCAGCTGGAGCTGCGAACAAACACTTCTCTTCACCTTTCACTCCTGGCAGCAGGCAGAACTCCTGCTTCATCCAGCCCAAGGAAAACGTGGGGCCAGCTGGTTGGAGGATGCAGATGAAACAGGTCCAAATACTTCTGGAGATGGTCCTGGAAATTGCCACTGATCCCACTCTGAGATCCTGCTCCCCCCTTTGAAGGGAAGTTTCCATGCTAATTAAGTGCTGCTGCACTTGGTTACCCCCTCCTGGAGGCAGCTGTGTGCATGGAGCCCAAAGCCTGGCCCCTTGGGGCCATCAGCCCAACCCTTTCAGTTATAATATTGGGCAGTGGGCTCACTCCACTTGCTGCCTAGGCCTTTTGACGCTCCCACCCAAAAATGACGACATGGCTAGTGAGGCTGACAGTCTTGTTGTAATTGGGAGAAAACAGGCTGCAGCACATTTGGCAGATTGAGAGTCACCTGCAGCCAAAGTTGGGGTTATGCAGGCAGCCGAGGGGCTCAGGGCCCCCTGCCTCACATGGTGAAGAGAGGAAGAAGAGGTCAAATTCTAACCCAGATGGGAAAATTGGTCCCTGGGCCAGTTTCACTTCCTTTCCTCAGTCTCAGGAAGGTGAGGAAGGACATCACCTCCCCTTGCTGCCAAAGTTTCTTTTGCGACAGGCTGGGGAGGGTTTATAAAAATCTCCTAGTGGAGACAACCTGCGTGATGAGCCCCCCAGTTGGCCTCTGCTCCCTTCCAGCCACTTCACAGCAGAGTCCAAATCCAGAACCGTGTGTGTTTCATGGGCTGGAGGGTGGTGAGGGGAGGACGGGGTGGCCAGAGGAAAGGAGTGGGGGATTGGAGGCAGTGGCCATTCTTAGCAGTTCGAAGGAAGCAGGGTTTTTCTCCCAAGCATCCTGCACAGGCTCAGTGGCAGCTCTGGCCACCTGCCCTCCCAGGAGGGTTCCAAACCCCCATGGAGTGCCTCAGAGTGGAGAGGGTTCAGGCAAGGAAGACCACAAAGATGATGAAGAACACAATGAGGATGAGGAAGATTTTGACCATAAGCCACCGGTTGGAGGTGACCGACTGGAAGTACTTGAGGATCTCTGAGTGGGCGGCCTCAACATCCAGCTGGGCTCCCAGCACATTCTCGTCGATCCTGGGGATAGGGCCGGGAGGAGGGGAAAGAGAATGACACTGGATTAAAAAGAATGCTGTTGAAGTGTATTTTCTGCATGTTTATATACTTGTATTGATATACAGAAAAAGCTCTGGAAGGGTAATATAAACAAGTCTTGGCTGGGGTTTGAAAATCAACTCTGCAACTTATTAGCTTATGACCCCTAAGCCAGTCATTTAACCTCAAGTCTCATTTTCCTCAACTGCAAAGGAAGGAAAAATGAGGATAACACAAATCGTAAGTTTGTTGTCAATCTTAAATGAGTTATATAAAGTGCCCAACCCATACTAAGAGGATCCAAAATGTTATATTTTTTTGCTCATTGGTATTTATTGATTTTTGTCTAATAAACAGTATTGCATTTGTAATAAGGGGGGAAAGTTCACAGACCATTACGGTAAGGAAACCCTGGTTCTGAGTGAGAAAGGAAGAAAAACTTGATGATGTGGACAGAAAGTCAAGGGATAAGAAAAGCCCTATATTAGGAAAACATGTCTCTCAGGATATAGAGAAGTTCTCAGAAGAATGGCAATCTCTTGAGACACTGCTGAGGAAAATCAATATCCCAGCTAATCTGAATATGCAGTCCTAAAAACCAAATATAAACCCCGGTCTTTGCAAAGGGAGTCACAGGGAGCAGGCACCTGTGGGAAGAAAAGTTGGTGGAGCCTAGTAATCAAATAGGTAAGTGAGAGGCAAGGCTGGGCCAGTGGCTGCAAGCCCAAGGTCCTGGTAAGGTGGTCATGAGGACGGCGAGCTAATCTCTGTCCAAATACAGGAGCCTGGATTGTACATGGCTTCAGGGAGGCTAAAGTTATCAGGTTTCCTAGCTTTTGGCTGTAACTACATTTCTCAGTGTGGATGCGTTTATCATCTCATACCCAATTAAGCTCATTCATATCGGCAATTATAATGGCTTTGCTTAACAAAAATGGAAAAACAATGAATGCAATCTGGCATCTAAAAGATTTTTTTTTTTTTTCCTTGCGTTATGCGGGCCTCTCACTGTTGTGGCCTCTCCCATTTGCGGAGCACAGGCTCCGGACGCGCAGGCTCAGTGGCCATGGCTCACGGGCCCAGCCGCTCCGGGGCATGTGGGATCTTCCCGAAACGGGGCACGAACCCGCGTCTCCTGCATCGGCAGGCGGACTCTCAAGCACTGCGCCACCAGGGAAGCCCTGCATCTAAAAGATTTTAAATGGGAGTCTGTGAATGAAATCTAATACAAGGAAAGAAATTACTATTATTCTATAGTAATTTTAAGACAGAAAACTTCTTTAAGGAAGAATGTCAGCTAATAAATGTAGAAGGAATAAGCAAATTAGAAAATTACCATTTTGCAACACACACTCTCACAAACGAATCAGGCAAGGACCATCCAGGGGCTAAGGAACTGGAAATTCACAGGGACCCAAAGCATCACTCCACAGATGACTCAGTCTGATGGTCACCACCTTGAACAAGTGGCCAAACTTGGTATCACCAATAAAAGACATAACCTCGGGCTTCCCAAATACATGGAACTTAAATTTAATCATAGGGAAAACAGTGGACAAATAAACATGCAGGACCTCGTACAAGAGACACTGGCCTCTTCAAAAAAAAGTAAGTATCACACACACAAAAAAAACAAAAGGCAGACTAAAGAGACACAACAATCAAATGAAATGTATGAATGTTGCCTGAATCTTAAATTGAAGGAAAAAAGCTAAAAACTGTTTTTTTAGAACAGTTGGGGAAATTTGAGTATGGACTGAGTACTGGACTGTGTTGGAGAATTGTTCATTTTCTTAGGCTTGATAATGTTATTGTGGCTGCTCAGAAGAATACCTATTTTTGGCAGATGCTTGCTGAAGTATCTGGGGATAAAATGTCATGATGTTTGCACCTACTTTTAAATGATTCAGGAAAAAAAAAAGGTGAGAGGAAGCAAATGTGATAAAATGTCAACAGTTGGTGAATCCCGGTGAAAGGAGTAGAGGTGTTCCTTATGCTATCCTCCCAACTTTTCTATAGTTTGAAAATTTTTAATTTACAAGTTGGAGGGAAAAGGAAAATGACTAACACTACATCAGCAGTTTTTCTACCTTAGAAAAACATAAGAATCACCTGTTGAGCATCTCAAAAACGCAGATTCGGGCTTCCCTGGTGGTGCAGTGGCTGAGAGTCCGCCTGCCGATGCAGGGGACACGGGTTCATGCCCCGGTCCGGGAAGATCCCACATGCCGCGGAGCGGCTGGGCCCATGAGCCATGGCCGCTGAACCTGCGCATCCAGAGCCTGTGCTCCGCAACGGGAGAGGCCACAACGGTGAGAGGCCCGCATACCGCAAATCAAAAACAAAAACAGGACTTCCCTGGTGGCGCAGTGGTTGAGAGTCCACCTGCCGATGCACGGGACACGGGTTCGTGCCCTGGTCCGGGAAGATCCCACATGCCGCGGAGCGGCTGGGCCCGTGAACCATGGCTGCTGAGCCTGCGCTTCCGGAGCTGTGCTCCACGACGGGAGGGGCCACAGCAGTGAGAGGCCCGTGTACCGCAAAAAAAAACAAAAAAACCCGCAGATTCTTTTTCTTTTTTTTTTTTTCTGCCAAGCCAAGTGACTTGTGGGAACTTAATTCCCCGACCAGGGATCGAACCTGAGCCCACAGCAGTGAAAGCGTGAAGTCCTAACCACGGGACCGCCAGGGAATTAGCATTTTCACTGCTGTGAGCCGGGGTTTGATCCCTGGTTGGGGAACTAAGATGCCACATGCCACAAGGAGTGGGCAGAAGAAAAAAAAAGCAAATTCTTAGGTCTCACATTCAGAGATTCTAGGGTGGGGCCCAGGAAACTACATACTAAGAACTTTGGACTAAATCAGTGGTTTCTCAAGAGGGTGCTCGAATCCAGATCCACTGGCATTTGCAGGAAGCGAACACAAGAATATCTGGGTCTATTTTAAAAACATCATCCTTTCAAAATTTCAATTTCTTTTTCATATCATTGCCCACAAATTTTCTCTCCTTTGTTATTTCCCTTTTATGTTTCAATCTACTGCTAGATTGCTTCTGACCCACTCAACTGAAACTGCTGGCACTGATCCAATTAATCCAAGCCCCCTGATCCAAGTAATGCTTGAGGATCCTTAATTCACACTTCCTTTCTCAGGGGCACCAAGAAATAACGACCCCTTTCTCCCTAAAATTCTTTCCACCTCAGCTTCACATCTCTTTGCTTTTTTCTCTCATCTCCCTAAAACTTCCTCCTCAGTCTCTTGGACAGATTCTTCCCTTCACCACATGTGCCTGGAATCCATGGGGAGCTGTCCTGTCCTTATTCTCACTTTACCCATTGTCCCTGGATAGTCTTATCTACCTCCATGGTTTCACCCAGAAGCTGCTGACTCCCAAGTCCTTCTCTCTAGCTTAGCCCTCTCTTCTGAGCATTAAGACCATGCATCTCATGCCTCTCAGCTGTCCCAGAACAAACCTCATTCTCCTCACCCAGCACCAGTCTGCGGCCTCTTGCGTTCTCTCCCTATCCCCAGATCCAGGAGGACTAGCTCACAGGAGCAGTGACAAATGTTTGCTAAACCAATGAACAAACGAGTACTAACACCGAAAAATACTTATGACACTTTTTCAAGGAAGACTAGAATGTAAAGTTGTATACATACTATATAACTCTAACTTTTTTTTTTTTTAAATAAAAGGCTTTCAGTTTTGTTGGCATGCGAGATTTTAGTTCCCTGTCCAGGGACGGAACCCATGCCCCCTGCAGTGGAAGTGCAGAGTCCTAACCACTGCACTGCCAGGGAATTCCCTAACTCTATTTAAAACACATATGCAGGGGCTTCCCTGGTGGCGCAGTGGTTAAGAATCCACCTGCCAATGCAGGGGACACAGGTTCGATCCCTGGTCCGGGAAGATCCCATATGCCGTGGAGCAACTAAGCCCATGTGCCACAACTGCTGAGCCTGTGCTCTAGAGCCCGTGAGCCACAACTACTGAAGCCCGCGCACCTAGAGCCCGTGCTCCGCAGCAAGAGAAGCCACCACGATGAGAAGCCTGCACACCACAACGAAGAGTAGCCCCTGCTCGCCCCAACTAGAGAAAGCCCGCATGCAGCAACAAAGACCCAATGCAGCCAAAAAAATAAATAATAATAATAATAAATTCTTAAAAAAACACACATATGCATTGGGGAAAGAACACAAAGCTTTTATTGATACAAATCTGTTTCTTTGAATCTATAATATTCGAATACTCAAAATACACTGTAAGGCTTCCCTGGTGGCGCAGTGGTTAAGAACCCGCCTGCCAATACAGGGGACACGGGCTCGAGCCCTGGTCCGGGAAGCTCCCACACGCCACGGAGCAACTAAGCCCATACGCCACAACTACTGAGCCTGCGCTCTAGACCCCACAAGCCACAAGCACTGAGCCCACATGCCACAGCTACTACAGCTACTACATGCCACACACCTACAGCCTGTGCTCCACAACGAGAAGCCACCACAATGAGAAGCCTTTGCTATAGAGCCTGTGCTATAGAGCCTACAGCCCGTGCTCCACACGGCTGTGGTGTAGAGCACCACAATGAGAAGCCCACGCACCGCAACGAAGAGTAGCCCCCGAGTAGCCCCCGCTCGCAGAAACTAGAGCGCACACAGCAACAAAGACCCAATGCAACCAAAAAACAAAAAACAAAAATATTGCAGCCTGAGGAGCTTCAGTGTTTATGGCCTAACTCAGCAATTCAACTGAATTCCCTAGGTCTCAGCTGAACCATCTAAGAATCAGTAAATTCTCCTGGTTCTAGGATCAAGACTGCTGTCTTCACAGTGCCATTAAATTGCCCAATTAAATATGTGAGGCTGCTTAATGCACTGGTGCTGGGAAACCTGCCTTATACAAATGCAGGTGTTCACGCAGTTTCACTTGATCAACAACCAGGAGTACAAGCACTCTGCTTGCTAGGTGCTGTGGGGAATAAAGAACATCCAGGCCTGGACATTGCCTGAAGGCATCAGAGCAAGTGGGCGGGAATGTGTGAACATGCAGATTGCTCAGAACTCGCTCCTTGATTCTCTCCACTAATGGCCTTTCTTCTTACCGAACTGAGAACATGGAAGTAGTCTGAAGAATTGGGCAAGGTAAAAAAAACAGGTCCCTGGGCTCACACTTGGAGATTCTGATTCCACAGATGTGAGTGCAGTGGACTGCCGGGAACCTTCATTTTTTTTTTTTTTTCCAGGAGAAAATATATTTTTAAATTAGGTATAGCTGATTTAAGATACTACAGTAATTTCAGGTATAGAACATGGTGATTCAAAATTTTTTGTTTGTTTGTTTTTTTGTGTTTTTTTGGCGGTACGCGGGCCTCTCACTGTTGTGGCCTCTCCCGTTGCGGAGCACAGGCTCCGGACGCACAGGCTCAGCGGCCATGGCTCACGGGCCCAGCCACTCTGCGGCATGTGGGATCTTCCCAGACCGGGGCACGAACCCGTGTCCCGTGCATCGGCAGGTGGACTCCCAACCACTGCGCCACCAGGGAAGCCCTCAAAGTTTTTACAGATTATACTCCATTTAAAGTTATTATAAAATGTTGGCTATATTCCCTGTGCTGTAAAATATTTACATTCTTGTAGCTTATTTTATATAGTTTTTATCTCTTAAACCCCTTCCCCTATCTTGCCCCTCCCCCTTCCCTCTCCCCATCAGTAACCACTAGTTTGTTCTCTATATCTGTGAATTTGTTTCTGTTTTGTTACATTCATTCATTTTTTTCTTTCCATTTTTTAAATTGACGTATTGTTGATTTACAATATTATATGTTTTAGATGTACAACATAGTGATTCACAATTTTTAGAAGTTATACTCCAATTAGTTATAAAATATTGGCTATATTGTCTGAACTCTACAGTATATCCTGGTAGCTTGTTTTATACACAGTAGTCTGTACCTCTTAATCCCCCACCCGCATGTTGCCCCTCCCCCTTCACTCTCCCCACTGGTAACCACTAGTTTGTTCTTTATATCTGAGTCTGTCTCTTTTTTGTCATATTCAATAGTTTGTCTTATTTTTTAGATTCCACATATAAGTGATATTATACACTATTTGTCTTTGACTTATTTCACTAAGCATAATACACTCCAAGCCTATTCATTGTTGCAAGAGTTGCTGCAAATGGCAAGAGTTCATTCTTTTTATGGCTGAGCAGTATTCCATTGTATACATATACTACGTCTTCCTTATCCATTCACCTGTTGATGGACACCTAGGATGTTTCCATATCTTGGCTATTCTAAATAGTGGTGCTGTGAACACTGGGGTGAACGTATCTTTTCAAATTAGTGTTTTCATTTTCTTTGGATATATACCCAGGAGTG
>NW_006789022.1:3269945-3273543 GCF_000442215.2 Lipotes vexillifer | reverse complement strand
GAACCATATGGTCGTTCTAATATTTTTACTTTTTTGAGGAAACTCCATACTGTTTCCCACAGTGGCTGCACCAATTTACATTCCCACCAACAGTGCACAAGGGTTCCCTTTTCTCCATATCCTTACCACCATTTGTTATTTGTGGTCTTTTTGATGATAGCCAGTCTGACAAGTGTGAGATGCTATCTTATTGTGGGTTTGACTTGCATGTCTCTAATGATTAACAATGTTGAGCATCTTTTCATGTGCCTGTTGGCCATCTGTATGTCTTCATTGGAAAAATGTCTATTCAGGTCTTCTGCCTTTTATTTTTTTTTTTGGCCGTGCTGTTCGGCTTACAGGATCCCGGTTCCCTGACCAGGGATCAAACCTGTGCCTCCTGAATTGGGAGCACAGAGTCTTAACCACTGGACCTCCAGGGAAGTCCCTCTACTCATTTTTTGATCGGATTTTTTGATGTTGAGTTGTATGAGCTGTTTATACATTTTGTAAATTAACCCATCAGTCATCTAATTTGCAAATATCTTCTATTTTGGTAAGCTATCTTTTTGTTTTGTCAATGGTTTCCTTTGCTGTGCAAAACCTTGATTTGGTCCCATTTGTTTATTTTTGGTTTTGTTTCCTTTGCTTTAGGAGATGGATGCAAAAAATATTGCTATGTCAAAGAGTGTTCTGCCTGTGTTTTCTTCTAGGAATTTTATGGTTTCTGGTCTCACACTTAGGGTCTTTAATCCACTTTGAGTTTTTTTTTTTTTTTTTTTGATGCACCGTGTGGCTTGTGGGATCTTAGTTCCCTGACCCGGGCCCCTGGCAGTGGAGGCGCAGAGTCCTAACCACTGGACCGCCAGGGAATTCCCACACTTTGAGTTTACTTTTGTATATGGTGTGAGAAAATGCTCCAATTTCATTCTTTTACATGTAACTGGCTGGTTTTCCCAGCACCACTTACTGAATAGACTGTCTCTTCCCCACTGTATATTGATGCTTCCTGTGTCATAGATTAATTGACCATAAGTGCGTGCGTTTATTTTTGGGCTTTCTATTCTGTTTCACTGATGTGTCTGTTTCTGTTTCAGTACCACAGTGTTTTTTTTTTTTTCTTGCGTTATGCGGGCCTCTCACTGTTGTGGCCTCTCCCATTTGTGGAGCACAGGCTCCGGACGCGCAGGCTCAGTGGCCATGGCTCACGGGCCCAGCCGCTCCGCGGCATGTGGGATCTTCCCGAAACGGGGCACGAAGCCGCGTCTCCTGCATCGGCAGGCGGACTCTCAAGCACTGCGTCACCAGGGAAGCCCCAGTACCACAGTGTTTTGATTACTGTAGCTTTGGTACAGTCTGAAGACAGGGAGCATGACAACTCAAGCTCTGTTCTTCTTTCTCAAAATTGTTTTGGATATTGCAAGTCTTTTGTGTCTCCACAAAAGACTAAATGCCATTACTTCACAGGTGAATTCTATCAAACATTTAGAGAAGAGCTAACACCCATCCTTCTCAAACTCATCCAAAAAATTGCAGAGGAAGGAACACTCCCAAACTCATTCTATGAGGCCACCATCACCCTGATACCAAAACCAGACAAAGGTACTACAAAAAAAGAAAATTACAGACCAATATCACTGATGAATATAGATGCAAAAATCCTCAACAAAATACTAGCAAACAAAATCCAACAACACATTAAAAGGATCATACACCATGATCAAGTGGGATTTATCCCAGGGATGCAAGGATTCTTCAATACATGCAAATCAATCAATGTGATACACCATATTAACAAGCTGAAAAAAAAAAAACATATGATCATCTCAATAGATGCAGAAAAAGCTTCTGACAAAATTCAACACCCATTGATGATAAAAACTCTCCAGAAAGTGGGCATAGAGGGAACCTACCTCAACATGATAAAGGCTATATACAACAAACCCACAGCAAACATCATTCTCAATGGTGAAAAACTGAAAGCATTTCCTCTAAGATTAGGAACAAGACAAGGATATCCACTCTCACCACTACTATTCAACATAGTTTTGGAAGTCCTAGCCACAGCAATCAGAGAAAAAAAAGAAATAAAAGGAATACAAATTGGAAAAGAAGAAGTAAAACTGTCACTGTTTGCAGATGACATGGTATTATAGAGAATCCTAAAGATGCCACCAGAATACTACTAGTGCTAATCAATGAATTTAGTAAAGTTTCAGGATACAAAATAAATGCACAGAAATCTCTTGCATTCCATACACTAATGATGAAAAATCTGAAACAGAAATTAAGGAAACACTCCCATTTACCATTGCAACAAAAAGAATAAAATACCTAGGAGTAAACGTACCTACGGAGACAAAAGACCTGTAGTTAGAAAACTATAAGACACTGATGAAAGAAATTAAAGATGATACCAACAGATGGAGAGATATACCATGTTCTTGGATTGGAAGAATCAGTATTGTGAAAATGACTATACTACCCAAAGCAACCTACAGATTCAGTGCAATCCCTATCAAATTACCAATGGCATTTTTTACGGAACTAGAACAAAAAATCTTAAAATTTGTATGGAGACACAAAAGACCCCAAATAGCCAAAGCAGTCTTGAGGGAAAGAAACTGAGCTGGAGGAATCAGACTCCCTGACTTCAGACTATACTACAAAGCTACAGTAATCAAGACAATATGGTACTGGCACAAAAACAGAAACATAGATCAATGGCACAAGATAGAAAGCTCAGAGATAAACCCATGCACCTATGGTCAACTAATCTATGACAAAGGAGGCACGGATATAAAATGGAGAAAAGACAGCCTCTTCAATAAGTGGTGCTGGGAAAACTGGACAGCTACATATAAAAGAATGAAATTAGAGCATTCCCTAACACCATACACAAAAATAAACTCAGAATGGATTAGAGACCTAAATGTAAAACCGGACACTATAAAACTCTTAGAGGAAAACATAGATAGAACACTCCTTGACATAAATCACAGCAAGATCTTTTTTGATCCACCTCCTAGAGTAATGGAAATAAAAACAAAAATAAACAAATGGGACCTAATGAAATTTCAAAGCTTTTGCACAGCAAAGGAAACCATAAACAAGACAAAAAGAGAACACTCAGAATGGGAGAAAATATTTGCAAACGAATCGATGGACAAAGGATTAATCTCCAAAATGTATAAACAGCTTATGCAGCTCAACATTAAAAAAACAAACAACCCAATCAAAAAATGGGCAGAAAACCTAAATAGACATTTCTCCAAAGAAGACATACAGATGGCCAAGAAGCACATGAAAAACTGCTCAACATCACTAATTATTAGAGAAAGGCAAATCAAGACTACAATGAGGTATCACCTCACACCAGTTAGAAAGGGCATCATCAGAATATCTACAAACAACAAATGCTGGAGAGGGTGTGGAGAAAAGGGAACCCTCTTGCACTGTTGGTGGGAATGTAAATTGATACAGCCATTATGGAGAACAGTATGGAGGTTCCTTAAAAAACTAAAATTAGAATTACCATATGATCCAGCAATCCCACTACTGGGCCTATACCCAGAGAAAACCATAATTCAAAAAGACACATGCACCCCAATGTTCACTG
>NW_006789022.1:3251212-3269761 GCF_000442215.2 Lipotes vexillifer | reverse complement strand
AATTGTAACTGTATGAGGTGATGGACTAAACATTATGGTAATCATTTGGCATCATATACGAATGTCAAGTCATTATTCTGTATGTCAATTAGATCTCAATAAAACTGGAAGGAATAAATAAAACAAAAATCTGCAATTAGATGCATGATAGCAAAATGGCAAACAACAAAGGTAAAGAGAAAAATCCTGAGAGTAAAAAAAGACAATTACCTTTAAAGGCACGGCAGTTAGACTGACCTCTAAACAACAGTCAACTATTTTCTCAATAGTAATGATGGAAGGCATTTTTCTGTTTTTCTCTGCCTGACTTATTTCACTAAGAATAATACTCCCTAGGTCCATCCACATTTTGTTGCAAATGGCAGAATTTCATTGTTTTTATGGCTGAGTAATATTCCATTGTATTGATTTATATACATACCATATCTTCTTTATCCATTCATCTGTTGATGGAAACTTAGGTTGCTTCCATATCTTGACTATTGTAAATAATGCTGGTATGAACACTGAGGTGCATGTATCTTTTCGAATTAGTGTTTTCGTTTGCTTTGGATATACACCCAGCAGTGGAATTGCTGGGTCACGTGGTAGTTCTATTTTGAGTTTTTTGAGGAACCTCCATATTGTTTTCCATAGTGGCTGCACCAATTTAGAATCCCACCAACAGTGCACTAGGGTTCCCTTTGCTCCACACCCTCTCCAACATGTGGAATCTAAAAAATAAAACAAATCAATGTATATAACAAAACAGAAGCAGAATCACACATGTAGAGAACAAACTAGTGGTTACCAGTGGGAAGAGGGAAGGGAGGGGAGAGATATGGGTATAGGATTTAGACAAACTACCATATATAAAATAAATATACAACAAGGATATATTTTAGAGCACAGGGGAATATAGCCATTATTTTGTAATAACTTTAAATGGAGCATAATCTATAAAAATATTGAATCACTATATGGTTGGTGGGCTGCACCCAGCAGACCTGGAAGGCCTATACTTGTCCAGCTCTGAGACTGAAAAGAGCCAGGAGATAGCAACAGAGATGTCAATGATTTATTGGATAGAGGATCCTACACTTGCAAAGCAAAAAGGTGCTGGAGCAACAGCGCACCACTTAATGGCAAACGGCAGGTAGGACGTGGGAGCCATCTTCACTACTCAGAGGAGGAGGAGGCTACTGTTTATATGGGGAAGTGACGACAGGTTGTTTCATAAGTTACCAAAGTAACCAGCAGTTGCATTACATCCCTCATAGCCCCTCAGATTGAAAATCCGAGTGCAGGTGTTTCACTTTAATAAACAAGCAGGTGGAACCCTTCTGGCTTAAGGACCATAAAAACTTATGGAAAAAACTGAAAGCCCCTTTTTTTGGGCAACCAGACATTCGGGAAATGCAAATCAACACTACAAAGAAGTATCGGGGAACTTCTCTGGTGGTGCAGTGGTTAAGAATCCGCCTGCCAAATCAGGGGACCCAGGTTCCTGCCCTGATCCAGGAAGATCCCACATGCCACAGAGCAACTAAGCTCATGTGCCACAACTAATGAGCCTGCACTCCAGAGCCTGCGAGCCACAACTACTGAGCCCACGTGACACAACGTGCCACAACGGAAGCCTGCAGTCCTAGACCCTGTGCTCTGCAACAAGAGAAGCCACCACAATGAGAAGCCCGTGCACCACAATGAAGAGTAGCCCCCACTCACCACAACTAGAGAAAGACCGCACGCAGCAATGAGGACCCAATGCAATGAAAAATAAAATAGATAAATAAATAAATTTTATATTAAAAAAAGAAGTATCAGCTCCCAACAGTCAGAACGGCCATGATCACAAAGCCTACAAACAAGAAATGCTGGAGAGTGTGCGGAGAAAAGAGAGCCCTGCTGCACTGATGGTGGGAATGTAAGTTGCTAACAGCCACTCTGGGTAACAGAATGGAGTTTCCTTAAAAATCTAAAAAAATGGAGCTACAGAGAATACTGCAATTCCACTGGTGGGAGTATATCTTGGGAAGACCAAACAACCACAAGACAGAAGCACCCCAGAGTTTAGTGCAGCCCTGTTTACAAGAGCCTAGACATGGAAGCAACCTAAATGCCCTTGGAAGGAAGAATGGATAAAGATGATGTGCTACATATGTACAGTGGAATATTACTCAGCCATGATTTTGTGGTACACAGGCCTCTCACTGCTGCGGCCCCTCCCGTTGTGGAGCACAGGCCCCAGATGCGCAGGCCCAGTGGCCATGGCTCATGGGCCCAGCTGCTCCACGGCATGTGGGATCCTCCCGGTCCAGGGCATGAACCCATGTCCCCTGCACTGGCAGGCGGACTCTCAACCACTGCGCCACCAGGGAAGCCCTACTCTTTGTCTTTTAATTTTCCTACTAGTTTTGTAAGTGGTTGATTTACTACTTTTACTGTATATTTAATTTTACCAATGAGCTTTTTCCTTTCGTAATTTTCACGTTTCTAGTTGTGGCCTTTTCTTTTTTACTTAGGGAAGACCCTTTAACATTTCTTCTAAAGCTGGTCTGGTGGTGAACTCTTTTAGCTTCTGCTTGACTGTAAAAATTTTTGATTCCCTCATCAAATATGAATGAAAGCCTTGGCAGGTAGGGTGTTCTTGCCGTAGGTTTTTCCTTTTCATCACTTTAAATGTATCATGTCACTCCCTTCTGGACTGCAGAGTTTCTGCTGGAAGAGTCAACTGATAGCCTTATGGGAGTTCTCTTGTACATAACTTGTTTTTTCCTTGCTGCTTTTAATATTCTCTGTCTTTAAGTTTTGCTATTTTAATTACAGTGTGTCTTTGTGTGGTCCTCTTCAGGTTGATGCTGTTCGGGACTCTCTAGGTGTCCTGGGCCTGGATGTCTGTTTTCTTTCCCAGGTCAGGGAAGTTTTCAGCTATAATATTATGTCTCCCAATACGTTCTCTGTCTCTTTCTCCCTTCCCCTCTGGGACCCTTATAAGGCAGATGTTACTACACTAGATGTCCCAGAGGTCTCTTAAACTGTGCTCACTTTTTTTTTTCTTTTCAGTTTCAGTGATTTCCGCTACTCTTATCTTCCAACTCACTGATCCATTCCTCTGTATCATTTAATCTACTGTTGATTCCTTCTAGTGTATTTTTCATTTCAGTTATATTCATCTGTTTGGTTCTTTACATCTTCTAACTCTCTGTTAAGCTTCTCACTATGTTCATCCATTCTTCTCCCAAGTTCCCTGATCATCTTTATGATCATTACCTTGAACTCTTTATCAGGTAGTTTGCCTATCTCCACTTCACTGAGTTCTTCTTCTGGGGTCTTAACTTGTTCCTTTGATTGGAACATGCTCCTCTGTTGCTTCATTTTGCCCAATTTGCTGTTTTTTTTTTTCTATGTACCTGGTAGGTTTGTTATGTTTCCTGACCTTAGAGAAATGGCCTTTCATAGGAGATGTCCTATGCATCCCAGCAGTTCACTTCCCTCTGGTCACCACAGCTATATGCTCTAGGGCTGTCCCATACTGTGTGGGCCCTTGTGCTGTAGTGGGGCTGACTAGGCATAGGTGGCCCAGTAGGCGTGGCTGGCCCCTGGTCTGGTTAGTTGCAAGGTTCTGCCTTGTGCAGTGGCTGACAGCCACTCGTTGGCAAGATCTTCATTTTTTATAAGCTCTATAGGGGGTTCCTATGAACATCCAGGTTTGGCAACCAATGGTTAAAAGGATGTTTGTTTGTTTATTCAACTACTAGGTACTGAGTCCCAGGCATTTACACAGTGCCACGAGTTCAGCTATCTTGGTCCCTCCCCCCAGCATCTTCTTTCCCAGCTCTCACCAGCTCGTCTCAAAGCCAAGTCCTATACTTATCTACTGGATCCCACTTCCTGTCACCTTCTCAAGGACATAACTTTAAGAGTCTTCCCCCTGCCTGCTATATTATCAATTTTTATTTCTCTGCTGGATCATTCCCATTAGAATACAAACACATGGGGCTTCCCTGGTGGCACAGTGGTTGAGAATCTGCCTGCCAATGCTGGGGACACGGGTTCAATCCCTGGTCTGGGAAGCTTCCACATGCCGCGGAGCAACTAAGCCTGTGAGCCACAACTACTGAGACGGCGCACTACAGCCTGTGAGCCACAGCTACTGAGCCGCATATCACAACTACTGAAGCCCATGCGCCTAGAGCCCACGCTCCGCAACAAGAGAAGCCACCGCAATGAGAAACCTGCACACCACAACAAAGAGTAGCCTCCGCTCACCGCAACTAAAGAAAGCCCACGCACAGCAACGAAGACCCAATGCAGCCCAAAATAAATAAATTTATTTAAAAAAAAAGAATACAAACATACTTTTATTTTCTCCCATTCTTTAAAAAAAAAAAACAAAAACCTCTTGTCTTCCACTGGACAAACTGGGAACAATCTGAACATTGAAAATAATCATTATCCTAACTAACTAATATAAAACATGAATAAAAACCTTAAGCCTGTAATGATAATCAAAAACAGGGAAGAATTAAAACAAAACAAAAAACTTCCTTGGTCACTACTATGGCACCTACTCCATAACTATTTACTCTGGAAATACAGGAAAATAATTAAGATTTATCCAGCCTGATTAAGATGAACTTCAGCTCATGCAGTTAATAAAGGAAAGCTCTTCTTTACAGGAAAAACACACCCAAATTAGATTAATTGATTCAGACCAGACAAGCATCATAACTGGCTACTAGAAACATTAGGTTAAAGGTTTTTTGGGAACAGGGTGTCCCATAAATCACTTGCTGACTGCAAAGAAGAAAATGTACTTTTAAAAGGAGAGATTAGGGCTTCCCTGGTGGTGCAGTGGTTGACAGTCCGCCTGCCGATGCAGCAGACACGGGTTCGTGCCCCGGTCCGGGAAGATCCCACATGCCGTGGAGCAGCTGGGCCTGTAAGCCATGGCCTGAGCCTGCGCGCGTCCGGAGCCTGTGCTCCGCAACGGGAGAGGCCACAACGGTGAGAGGCCCGTGTACCGCAAAAAAGAAAAAAAAAAAGGGGGAGAGATTTAAAAATAATAATAATAAAATAAATAAATAAATAAAAAGAGAGATTATCTGTTACCACCTTAATCAAGTGATCAAACTTGTTCTAGATAATACAGGGTCAATCTGACATTAAATGCCTCCTAATGAGATGTAATTTGTTGAGATATATATACATTTCAACAAAATAAATATATAGTTATAGTTGATTTTTTTTTGGCTGTGCCACATGGCTTGTGGGATTTTAGTTCTCCAACAAGGGATCAAACCCAGGCCCTTGGCAGTGAAAGTGCTGAGTCCTAACCACTGGACCACCAGGGAATTCCTATAGTTGATTATATATATGTATACCTATATATTCCTAGAAGAAGAAAACAGAAAGAAAAAGAGGCAGAAAAAAATCTTGAAGAAATAATGGCCAAATATTCCCTAAGCTTTGTGAAAGACATAAATTTACAGATTCAAGAAGCTCAGAGAACCCCAAGCAACATAAAATCAAATAAGGGCCTTCCCTGGTGGTGCAGTGGTTAAGAATACGCCTGTCAAGCAGGGGACACGGGTTCGAGCCCTGGTCCGGGAAGATCCTACATTCCACAAAGCACCTAAGCCCATGTGCCATGACTACTGAGCCTGAGCTCTAGAGCCCGCAAGCCACAACTACTAAAGCCTGTGCTCACAGAGCCCCTGCTCCACAAGAAGAGAAGCCACGACAATGAGAAGCCTGTGCACCGCAACGAGGAGTAGCCTGCACTCACCACAACTAGAGAAAGCCCGCACACAGCAACGAAGACCCAACACAGCCCCAAATAAGTAAATAAATAAATAAGTAAATTCAAAGAAAACCACATCTAAGTACATAAACCATCAACTGTGAAAATCCAAATACAAGAAAAAAAGTTAAAAAGCAACCAGGGACTCCCCTGGTGGCACAGTGGTTAAGAATCCACCTGCCAACGCAGGGGACATGGGTTTGAGCCCTGGTCCAGGAAGATCCCACATGCTGCGGAGCAACTAAGCCTGTGCGCCACAACTACTGAGCCTGCACTCTAGAGTCCACAAGCCACAACTACTGAAGCCCGCGTGCCTAGAGCCCATGCTCTGCAACAACATAAGCCACCACAGTGAGAAGCTGGCACACCACAACGAAGAGCAACCCCTGCCCGCTGCAACTAGAGAAAGCCCGCACAGCAACAAAGACCCAGTGCAGCCAAAAATAAATAAATAAATTTATTTTTTAAAAAAAGAAAAGTAAAAGAGGGCTTCCCAGGTGGCGCAGTGGTAAAGAATCCTCCTGCCAATGCAGGGCACATGGGTTTGAGCCCTGGTCCAGGAAGATCCCACATGCTGTGGAGCAACTAAGCCCATGCGCCACAACTACTGAGCCTGCGCTCTAGAGCCCGCGAGCCACAACTTATGAAGCCCATGTGCCACAACTACTGAAGCCCGCATGCCTAAAGCCCGTGCTCCACAACAAGAGAAGCCACTGCAATGAGAAGCCCATGCACTGCAACAAAGAGTAGCCCCTGCTCTCAGCAACTAGAGAAAACCTGTGTGCAGCCAAAAATTAAATAAGTGAATAAATAAATTTATAAAAATAAAGAAAAGTAAAAGTATTTGTCATCAGTAGAACTGCACTACAAAAAGTACTAAGGAAAATTCTCCAGGTTAAAGGGAAGTGATGGGAACTGGATATTCGGGAAGAAATGAAGAGCACTGGAAACAGTAAATATATGAGTAAGTATAAAAGACTATTTTTTCCTCTTTATTTCTGTAAGATAAAAATTATACTATTATATTGTGGAGTTTATAAAGTATGTAGATGCAATAAATATGACAACTATAGCATAAAAGATGGAGGAGAGGGTTGCAAACTTCTCACATTTTATATGAAGCTGACTGTGAAAAGTTAATGATGCATATTGTATCCCTAGAGCAACCACTGGAAAAAAAAAAGCAATTACAAATAGCTAAAATACCAACAGACAAATTTAAATGGAATTAAAATTTTTTTTTCAACTGTTCAAAACATAGGAAAGAAGGAAGAGAGGAACAAAAAACAGAAGGGAAAAACAGAAAAAAAAATAGTAAAATGATAGGCCAAAATCCAACCTTAGCAAAATTATTAACTATTAATAAACTAAACACTCCAATTAAATTCTCAGCTCTCATCTTGCTTGGCCTATAAGCAAAATTTGTCACAGCTGATTATTCTTTCCCTGAATCATTTTCTTCTCCTGGCTCCTAGGACACTACATTCATTTATTTTTCTTCCTACCTCACAAGCTGTGCTCCTGTTCAGTGCCCTCCCTCAGAACTGAGAATTGAGTCCAGAAATAGCCCTGGGACTCAGTGCTTGATCCTCCTCTTTCTTAGAACTCGCTTGGCCTAGTTTCAAAGTCCAATTCTGCCCACTCTTGGCCCAGACCTGTCTCCTCAACTCCTTATATCTATGGCCTGTTCACTATCTCCACCCAGATGTCTAACAAACAACTGTCCACCTCGTTGGACATGTCCAACACAACTTATTTTGCCCCAAATCTACTCTACCCTGAGTAACCAGCCTTATTTCAAGAGAAGAGCATGAATCCCTTTGATTGCTCCCATCAAAAGCCTGGAGTTATCATAAACTACTCTTTTTCTCTCACACCCTGCATTCAGTTCATCAAGTAATTGATCCTATTGGTTCTACCTCCAAAATACATCCAGAGTGCAACTACTACTCATACAACCTTGGTCCCAGCTATCATCACCTCTTGCCTAGATTACTGAAAAGGCCTCTGCATCCATGTCCCTGCTTCTATCCTAGGTCCTTACAATCTGTTCTGACTACAGCAACCAAATGATTCTTTTAAAATAGAAGTCAGAGGGAATCCCCTAGAGGTTCAGTGGTTAGGACTTGGCGCTTTCACTGCGGTGGCTTGGTTCAATCCCTGGTCAAGGAACTAAGATCCCACAAGCCACGCAGTGCGGCCCAAAAAATAAATAAATAAAACAGAAGTCAGATAGTATAACTGTTCATCAAAACCCTGCAGTGGCTCCCCACGTCACTCAGAGTAAACGCTAAATCCTCACACTGGCTTTAAAAGGCCCCACATGATCTGGTCTCCCACTTCCCCTCTAACCTCACCTGGTACTACTCTCTTTCTCACCTGTCCCCAGATGCAGTGGCTTCTTTGCTGTCCTTTAACTCATCAGACATATCCTTGCCTGAAGGCCTTTACACTGGTTCTTCCCTCTGCCTGGTACTCTTCTCCATATATCCACATGGCAAACTCCCTTACCTCCCCCCTTCTTGGATAGATGCCATCTTCTTAATAGGGCCTCTCTTAATAACCATCCTATTTAAAATTACAACTTGCTCCTCCAAACCTAGAACTCCTGATTAGTTTACCCTACTCTACTTTTATTTATGGATTTATCACAGGGCAAAAATATATACTGGACCATTTACTTATTATGTATATTTTAAGTTATCTGTTTCCCCTACTACAATGTATATTCCACAAGGGGAGGGTTCTTTGTCTCTTTCATCCTTGACTGTATCTCCATAACTGACTGAATGAACACTAAGTGCCAAAGAGGAGCAGATAAAATGCCTCGTGCAGTAGCAGGGGGCACCAGGAGAGCAGAGAGGCCTTCCCGTGCGTGGGCTCTGCCTACCTCCCTCCAGTCTTATCCTGTACCTTTCTCTTCCTGTTCATTGCTTTCCAGCTGCACTGGCCTTCTTGATTCTTTTTTAATTTTTTAAAAAATTAATTAATTTATTTGGTTGTGTTGTGTTGGGTCTTCCTTGCTGCACGCAGGCTTTCTCTAGTTGCATCGAGCGGGAGCTATTCTTCGTTGCAGTGCGCAGGATTCTCACTGCAGTGGTTTCTCTTGTTGTGGAGCTTGGCCTTTAGGCACGCAGGCTTCAGTAGCTGTGGTATGTGGGCTCAGGAGTTGTGGCTCGCAGCTCTAGAGCACAAGCTCAGTAGTTGTGGTGCACATGCTTATTGCTCCGTGGCCTGTGGGATCTTCCTGGACTAGGGATCGAACCCGTGTCCCCTGCATTGGCAGGCGGATTCTTAACCACTGTGCCACCAAGGAAGTCCCTTGATTCTTTAATACAGCAAGACTGTCCCATCGTAGGGCCTTTGTTCTAGCTGTCCACACTGCCTAGACAACTCTTACCCTCTCCTTTGCATGGTTAGATCCCTCTTCTTTGCATGGTTGGATCCTTCTTGTAGTTCATGTCTCTGCTTAAATATCAAGTCTTCAGAGCAGCCTTCCCTGCCACCCAATCTGATATACCTCCTCCATCACTTTCTGAACACCTCATCCTACTTTAATTCTCGGTATAACCCTTATCAGTACCTGAAAATTTCTTCTCAATTCTTTTTAACAGCTATCCTCACCCACACTACTTTTTTTTTTTTTAATTTAATTAATTAATTTATTTATTTATGGCTGTGTTGGCTCTTCATTTCTGTGCGAGGACTTTCTCTAGTTGCGGAAAGCAGGGGGCCATTCTTCATCGCGGTACACCAACCTCTCACTATCGCAGCCTCTCATTGCAGAGCACAGGCTCCAGACGCGCAGGCTCAGTAATTGTGGCTCACGGGGCTAGTTGCTCCGCGGCATGTGGGATCCTCCCAGACCAGGGCTCGAACCTGTGTCCCCTGCATTGGCAGTCAGATTCTCAACCACTGCGCCACCAGGGAAGCCCCTCACCCACACTATTAAATTCCATACTACAAAGTAAGCTCCACAAAATAGACTTAACTGTGCTATTCATCACCATATCCCCAGCACCTAGGACAGTGCTTGACAAGGAACAGGTGCTCAATTAACACTTGTTGAGTGGATGGAGGCAGGTGAACTTGACCCTATGGGTGGACAGGATTCACTCTTTTCTTCCAAAGGGCATCAGGCTGTCCCTGGGGACCTTTAGGATGCCAATCCACAGGGAAGAGAAGGCTCCTGTTTTTGAAGTTAAGGAGAGAAAGAATCTCACCTCTGAATGGTTTCTTCCTGTTCCTTAACCATGTGTGCCAACTGCTGGAAGATGGAGCCCAGCTCAACAATTGTGGACTCAATATTCTGCATGGTGTCTGCCCGGCTCTGGATGTAGGAATCCTTCAGAGGAGAGACAGCATACATGAGCACTGGGAGCTTCTGCAGGGGAGGGCCTGCCTCTTTAGGACCCTCCACTTTGCCATTCCACCCATGGCACATTCCAAACATTTGCTTGTGACCACAGAGGAAAACAGGAGCAACTCCTCCCAAGCTCAGAGCGTGGATACCTGCTCATCAATGAGCTGCAGCTGCTGGCTGGTCCTAGAGTCCATCATGTCAATGGCCACGTCCCCAGAGGCTCGAGACTCCGCCCCCAAAACCACAGCACCGCCCCCTGGGGGAAGAAAGAAGACATGGCACTTCTTAGTGGTTAAAAGGTTCAAAGCCCACATGCTCTGGATTTGAATCCCAGCTCTGGCACTTACTAGCCTTGTGACCCTGGACAAGTCATTTAACCTCTCTGAGCCTCAGTTTCCTCACCTGTAAAATGGGGGATAATAATAGTTGCTTTCTCAAAAGGTGGTTGTGAAAATTAAATGACAGAATGGGAATACAACGAGTAAGTGCAAAAAAAATTAGAAACTGTCATTCTTCTGAACATGATTGAATTCACCCCCAACACTGAGAATGCTGGAGACTAGGTGTGGATCATAAATCCCAGCAATCAGGTCTGACCTCTGAGAGACAAAGCCTAGCAACCTCCTTGGCCCTCCATTCTCCTACCCAAGCCCTGCCTTTGGAAGATACCAGAACCGGAGTAACTAAGCCTTATCCCTCAGGGCTCCCTGTATTGCCTGTGACTTACCTAGGTGGTTGGGGGCAAGGGGCAGGGCTGACACGGGTGCCCGGGAGAACTGCTCCCGCCGGCTCCTCTGCTGCTTCAGGTTCTAGGGTTGGGGAAGAAATGCAAAGGTCCTGAGGCCGCTGGAAAGTGGGGACATTAAAGAGATTCCTCCTGGTGCCCGTGACCCTGTTGCCCTTGCCCTTCCACTTGTCCCCTTCCCACTTCCCTCTGGGGCCCTCACCCCTGATTCCTATCCCTCCTACACAGATTCTTCTCACCTCTGTCCTCACTTCTAAAACTGATTTGAAGTCATTGGACATGGAGGCCAGTTTTGACTGAAAGAAAAGGAGAGAGGGTCAGCCAGAGAAGACAATGCCTTCCTCCCTTCTGCCTCTCCCTCCCCCGGGTCCCACCTGCAGGGAGACCACGATGGTGTTGGAATGGGTTTGCAGGTGCCGGCCGCTCTGGCTGCCCTTGGCTCTCACGAAATCTTGAAGCTGGGCGATTTGTTTGTTAAGGCTATTGATGTCCTGGTGAAAGAGCCAACAGAAAAACTGAGTATCAACCATGGGGTCCTCAGCCAGCATCTCTCCCACATGGACATCTCTGGCAGGGACGGCAGGGTGGACATTACTAGCAGGGGTGATGGTATCTTGGACAGACCAGAAGGGCCTGCTGGGATAGTCCAAGCTCTGTAGTTTGCTCAGGCTCAGTGCCTGCGGGGTAGAGCCAGAGAGAGGTGAAATATGGCCCTGTCCATCCGTAAAGACCTGAGGTGTTTACTCCCTCCACCCTGCTGCCCTACCCCCACTGTGAGGCCATGCTCATGGCCAGAGAACCCTTCAAAAGGCCAAAATCTCAGACCCAGAGCATGCTGAGCAACAAAGCATCTGTGCTGTACTCAGGAGACAGGAAGAGTCAAAGGCAACATGGCTTCCCAGAAGCATCAACGAAATGCTTTTTATATACAGAATTCCTTTTAAAAATTACTATTGCAAAAGAGTGAAAGATGTGACTTGTCTAATGTTATACACGATGAATTAGTAGCACAGCCAGGCTTTCTACACCAGGCCAATGGATTATCTGCTTCCCAATCCTGCCTGCCAATGGCCTCATGAGACAAGGGAGATGAAGGAGGTGGCTGCGAGTGGCAGAGAAAGCTTGCCACCCCAGGACAGCGAAGTCCAGGGAAAGACCACAGGAAGAAGAGGAGGGGGAGGGGGAGGGGGAAGAGGTCAAAAATAGTGAGCTCAAGATACAGGCTAGGAAAAAAACTAGATTAAGGGCTTCCCTAGCGGCACAGTGGTTAAGAATCCACCTGCCAGTGCAGGGGATGCGGGTTCGAGCCCTGGTCCGGAAGAACCCACATGCCGCGGAGCAACTAAGCCCGTGTGCCTCAACTACTGAGCCTGCGATCCACAATTACTGAGCCCACGAGCCACAACTACTGAAGCCCGCGCTCCTAGAGCCCGTGCTCTACAACAAGAGAAGCCACCGCAATGAGAAACCCACGCACTGCAACGAAGAGTAGCCCCCACTCGCCACAACTAGAGAAAGCCCGCGGGCAGCAACAAAGACCCAACGCAGCTAAAATATAAATAAATAAATGTTAAAAAAAAAAAAAAAAAAAAAACTAGATTAGGCAACTTCTAGAGTCCCTCCAATAGTACCCCCAGTTAGTATCCCTCCAATTAGTACCCTAGCCCCAAAGATTCTCTCGAGACCCCTGGACGATTTCTGCTGCTGACTGCTCTGTCCTTTCGGAGTTAATGGAGCCTGCTCACAGCCATGTGTCCAAAACTGCATTCCAGGTTTTTCCCCCACAAAATCTCCTCTCGCAGGAACTTAGAAAATGGCACCACTCCCCACTTAGTTGCCCAAGCTAGAAGCTTCTAAGTCACATACTGACATCTCCTTAACCCAACCTCTATGCCACAGCACAACCATAACCTACACTGAGTGTTTACTACATACTCGGCACTTTGTGAACAGAACAGCAGTCTCAGGTTTGATTACTGTGCGCCATGCAACCTGCTAAGCAGCTTATGACTTTCTCTTAACTTAACATAGCAAACAACTCTTAATTTCCCCCCCAGAGCTATTCCCCCTTCCTTCTTTGCCACTTTGGTAAATGGCACCACCGCTCACCAGGTGCTCAGAAGAAAACCTTAAAAAATCAACCTCAATTCCTCTCTCTTCCCTTAATCCACAAGGAACCCACAAAGAACCCAGCTGATTCCAACATATACTCTGAATGTGTCCACTCATCTCCTTCTCTAACAAAGCCACCCTAGTCCAAAATGTCCTCTCTCTAAAAATTGCCCAGAGCCTCCTAAGTGATCTTCCTTTTAGAATTTGCCCCCTACAATCCACTTTCCACACAACAACCAGAGTGATCTTCTAAACCAAAAATAGTGCATGTCATTCTCCTGCTTCAAAATCTTCCAAGAGCTTCCCACTAAATTTAGTACACGATCCAAATTCCTCACCTAGCTTACACGGGCTATGTGGTCTCGCCCCACTCACTCCTCTGACCTCATCCAGCCACAGGCCTCCTTCTCACTGGCTGTGCTGCAGCCACACTGGCCTGTTTCACAGCCTTTCACATCAAGGTTGCCCAGGCCTTGGGGCCTTTCCCTTTGCTATTCCCACTTTCTGGAATGTGCCCCCGTCAGATCTTTGGATGACCAACTTTCTCCTTACCATTCAGGTCTCCATGTCCCTTCCTCAGCCAAACCATCCTAGATCACCCCATGTAAAGTAGGCCCCTACCCTGAGGAACTCACTCACCTCATTTCTTTAATAGAATGTGCCACTACCTGAAACTGTCTTTTCTGTTTGCTTGTATAGTGTCTAGTTCACCCATTCAGCAAGGAAGTTCCCAAGGGCAGGGACCGCATGTGTCTTGTTCACTGCTGCATCCTCAGAACCAGGCAGCCAAAGTCACTCAATAATGTGAGTGATTGAAAAAATAAACTAATAAATCCTTGTAACAACCCTGTGAAGTGGGTACTGTTATTATCCCCTTTTTATTTATAAGGGAACTGAAGCTCAGAGTAGTTAGGTAGCTTACCCAAGGTCACACCCTAACTGGTGAGCCTGGGATTTGAAGTCTGTCAAAATCCAGTCAGTGGTTCTTAAATGCCTATGCAATAATGCCCCAGTAATTAACGGAACCCTCTCTTTTCTACTCAGCACAGCATCTCCTGAATGTGTCTGCCCTTTGGCCTCTGCCATAATCATCTTCATACTGGAGGACTGCACAAGCCTCCTCCCTAGCCTCTCTGACCGTTCATGCTCCAGGGTGTTCCTTTTTCCCCCATGGTCATTCAATTTCTCATTTTATTCTTATTACATTGTTCCGGGAAAGAAACAAATAACACTGTTAGAACTGCTATACTAGGGTCTTGCAGACAGAATTGGAATCCAGGTTCTAATCGTCTTTGCAGCCCACACACTTCAGAGTGATTCCACACTCCTTAGCAAGCAAGCCCCCATGACGGTCTTCACAGACAGCTACCAGTCTACCTTTTCAGCCTCATTTGCTGCCAATCACTCAATTCAATCAACAAATACTGAGTACCTAATACATGCCAGACACTGCTACAGGCATTTGGGATACATCCATGAACAAACAGAAAGAAAAATCTCTGCTCTTATGGCATTAACACTTTTTTTTTTCTTTTTTTTGAGGAAGATGAGGTAAGTGGGAGAAAACAAACAATAAACATAAGTTAATTATAGAGACCATTAGAACGTAACAAGTGCTATAAAAAAGAAAATAGAGCAAGATAAGCGAGATCAGAGTTGGGTGCTGGGGTAGTAAAGAGCATGGTGACAGTAGGCCTCCCCGAGCAGGTGATATCTGAGCAAAAACTTGAACTTTCCCTTTTATAAGACCTGCCTCTGCACACACTGTTTCCTTTGTCTGGCACGTTCTTCCACTGCTTCTCCACAAGCCTTGAAACCAACTCAGATGTGGCATCCTCAATAAAATCTTTCCCAGTGTCCCCAGACTATCTCATTCATCTTTTCATAAGATCTTTTCTGTACCACTTGCCTCCTATTCATTGTAAGTGTGAGTTTATGGGGCTGGATACCTCTTTAGACAATAAGCCCTTGAAGGCAGGTATCCTGCCTCGTAATGTTTGTGTGGCAAGTGCCCAGCACAGTGCTTTGTACACAGTAGATGATCACTGACACACTGGATGAGCGGGATGTTTGGGGCTGGCTCTAGAAACTTTTCTCTGGGACCCTAGAGCAAGGGAAAATGATGGAAGTGATCCAATTGAAATGCTGGGCTCTCCCGATCGCTAGTCACTCACCTGTTTGATAATGTAAGTTAGCTCCTCAATTTCCACTGCTTTATCATCAAAGAGGGACTTGCGCTTTGCCACTGCAGAGACAAACAAGAAGCCACGACAAGTGAAGTTGAAGACCAGGCTCAGGGAGTATGGTTCCTCCGCCCTCCCGGGTTCGCTGCCCCAGTTCTGAAAGGCCCCGAGAACACTCACAGATTGTCAGCTTCTCCAGCTTGGCAAATGTGTTGCTGAGGTCTTTCCCAATGCGCCTGCAAACGAGCATTAATGGGAACACTGCGGGAAGGGAAGGAGAGGGCCTTTCCCACATTAGCACCAGCACAACCAATCCCAGTCCTCACGGCCAAGGTCACCACAGGCAAGGCTACCTCTCTTCAGACACTGGTCATCCCACCACATAACTTCTCTCAACTCACTTGGCCATGAGGGTGAATTCACTGCGCTGCCCGACAGCACGCAGAGTTGGCTTGTTTGTCTGGATTCCATTCTGAAAAGCAACGTAAAGAGGTAAAACTTTAGTTTTCCCTCCCCATTTCCAGCTTTCACTGTTCCTCAGGTGTCTACTAAACTCACCCTCTAACACTAGTGGCATCCACCACCAGACGGTCCATACAGGTAGACCTGGGTTCAAATCTAGGTGCCACCTCTTACTACATGGGGGGTTTGGGGCAAGTTGCTTAAACCATTCTGAATCTCTACTTCCTCTTCTGTAAAATGAAGACAATCCATGCACCTCTTGTTCTTGCTAAGATTAAAAACCCTAAGGGTTGTAAATTATTTTAGCCAAATACCAGGGCCATTCTAAGCACTAAATAAATGGTAACTAGTATTACCATTCTATCCCTCCAATCCGGGAATCAGAGAGGATAAATGTAAAACTCTTGGAGATCGTACAGAAGAGCAGCTAACAAGAGATGACCAGTAAAAATATTTTAAATTACGTTTATTCAGGTTTCACTTGGATTCGGAAAGTCTGGACCAAGACAAATCTAATTTTTAAAAAAGCACTCCAAAGTGGTTTTGATTAAAACTACTTATTTAGAAACCTTCCTTCATTTTACAGGTACAAAACCTGAGATCCAACTAGATTAACTTCTGTGTTGTCACAGAGCAAACTTGGTAAAATTATACTGGAACTAGAGTTCAAAGTGCTTGTCTTTGAGCTAAAAGCTCTTTCGAGAACCTGTTCCTTATCCAAACCAAATATACTTGCAGCCACCTCTTGCGCTGAGATATTCCCTCCAGAATAGCAACCCTACGCTCAGGGAATTCCTGATTTAAAAAAAAAAAAAAAAAGCCTAGATCCTTGCCTCTAGATTAGCTAGCCCACCTCTTCTCTGTTGCTTGGTAGATCCTACCACCCTCCCCAAGCTGGACCAGTTCTCCATCGGGCTCCCCCAAGAATTACTTCAACCAACGGTGCTGGAGCACCGCCTCTCCCAGGTCTGAGTATGAGTCACTCTTGCCTTTCCCACTCCAGGTCCTTACCTGACGGCTCTGCAGGGACTTGCAGGCAGACAGGAACTCCTGGGTCCGATCCCGGCAGGACATGGTGTCGGGAAGGGGAGGGACCAGGGCCACTGGTGGGGGCAGAGGGGCGATGTCGCTGCTGCTACTGCCAGCAGTTGCAGGGGACAGGACCTGTGTCTTTGAGAGACCCAGGTAGACACCCTGATCCGTGTTCTTAGACCCGTAGCGTTTCCGCGGGATCATTGAGACGCATAACCTTGGACTGTGGTGGAGGGGAGAGTGTCATTCCCCAGGCAGCATCCTTCCCCACAAATCCCCCCCAGTCAGCAGATCCTCGGGGCCCCTTTGCACTTGGCACGGACTTTCGCACCCGAAGCCACCCGCAGATCCTGGGGCCGACCCGCAGCGGGCAGGACCCCGCTTCTTCTCTGGCCCAAGCCGTCCGGCTCCTCAGACTCTTCTTCCAACTTGGTTCTGGCGGCCAGAGCGCGGGCCGGGGCCCTGAAGTAGAGGCAGGGCCAGAGCCAGGTCCTATGGCTCCGAAGCTCCAGTCCGGCCCGTGCAACTGCCCTAGGCCCTAAGTGGGCCCTCGCGTATCCACGGGTTCCTCCGACTCGTCAGGGAGAAACGGTGACGGACCTCCTGAGACGGACACACTTCGGTGGTCGGAGGGGGGAAATCTCTAGGTGTTTATTTGAAGCAGGAAGTACCACCCTCGCCTCGCCTAAGTCCCACCGTCTGGAGGACTGCAACCACTGATTAGCTAAGGCCGACGTCTTTCTCAACAGGGGCTTTCCTGATTGGACGGCGACGTATTCGCTCACTTCGAGCCGGGCCGGCAGGGCTTGCCCGCTTGCCCCTGGTTCCCTTCCCCCCAGCCCCCGCCGTCCCCGGAGCTGCCCAGAGCAGACACTGCGGTCAGACCCCTCTTAGAGCGTGTCCTACCTCCTCTCTGCCGCCTGGCGCCGCCGCTGCCACCGCCACTGCCACAATCCCCCGGGTCGTCACCGCCTTCTCCCCGGGAACCGAAGCCGCCGAAACCCGACCAAAGACTAGAAGCCGCCACGTCACCCACACGTAACCCCACCCCCGGTGACGAGCGGGCGGTGCCACGCCTTTTCAAGCCCGGCGACCCTAGAGACACGCCCCTCCACCCAAACGCGAATGCAACTCCGCTCTCCCATTGGCTAGGCCGCAACCGTGGCCCCGCCCCCAAGGAACGGGAGCCGGGGGCCCAAGGGGCTGGGCCAGCCTCGGGGGAGGAGCCTTAAAGAGCCCGCAGCCTTGGTGGTGCCCGCGCCCTGTGCGCGCAAAGCGAGCCTTGGCGGCACAAGCTCTCAGGCAGGTACAAGTTAGAAACTTTATTCTCTGGAGAGAGGCTGGGGCGGACTGAGAACAGGGCTGGGGTCACCCCTTCTCCGGCTCCTCCTGGATCCCCTCCCGGTTGCACTCCTGGAACGTACACGCCTGCTTTGGATTGTGGACTGATTGCCTCTTGTTTGACCGCGAGGAGCCCCGACGGATGAACAGGGAGAGCCGCCGCCACAGCACAGTGATCAGAAACCTTTCGTGCGACTTGAGATTCCGGTTTTCCGCCGAGTCTGCATCGACCCCTTCTTGGCCTGCGAGGATGCGAGGCCGCTGAGCTCTACCCTCCCCAGTCCAACCTCCGGGTGGTCCATCCCGCACTCCCGGCTTCCTGGGCACCCTTGTGTGTCTCCGGTCCCACCTTCCTGAACTTCCTGTGACCCGGCCTCCTAGGCCTGCTCACCCGAAGTCTTAAAGTCCTTGCCTTGGCAGCAGCCCATGGCCCCACGCGCGGCCCCCGCACTCGGTTCCACCCACGCAAGCCCGCCGACTCCCGGCCCTGCTTTTGTGAAATCAGATACCCCCCATCACCCCAGCT
>NW_006789022.1:3194346-3251093 GCF_000442215.2 Lipotes vexillifer | reverse complement strand
CCCGGCCGACCCCCCCCCGCCCCTCTTTCCTTTCTGCCAACACAAAAGGCTCAGGGTCGTGGTTACGTATTAAGCTGTTTATTTACAACGTGAGCACAAGCTCTTCAGGAGCTGGTGGACCCAGGCCTCTTCTTCTTTCTCTGTCTGGTTTGGAGGGCGCCTTGGGACTGCTCCAAATCGGGGAGTTTCCGCTTGGCAGCTGCCTCCAAGGAAGCCCAGAGTTCATCTGTCTCTGTGTCTTCTGAGGGCACCTTGTTGGGCTCTTGAGGCTCTTGGGGTTCATCCTGGTGAGTGGGAGAAGAGCTTAGGAGTCAGACCCACAGGGAAGGGGAATAATTCCTCCAGGCACCACCCCTTTTATTTCCTGCTCCTGGAAACCATGTTTATCCATGCGCCTATTTCACCCTTGGCAGTAACTCTTTTAGGACTACACTTGGCAGATGGATGCTCAGTCCCGGGTCTGAGTTCCAGCTGCTTCCCTTTCCTCTTCACAGGGAAGTCCTCACACCTGTGCCCTTAGCTCCCACATTCCCAGACCCAATTACTTACCTCCCAGTTATCCCTGCCTGACAGTAGGAGGCAGTTCAGTTGAGATTTGAGGTAAACCTGCAAAAGATGTGGGACCTTAATGGGCCAAGCCTGCAGAAATAGAAACATGAATCCAGGGAACAGGAGGCAGCAGGCTCTCACCTTATGGTCCAGGCCCCGTGGATTCCGGATCCTGTGTACCCTCAAGACTCTGTCCAAGCCACAGGAGGCTAGAAGGGGCTTTGAAGGGTGGCACTGCAACCCTCGGACGCTGCCGGCCAGCCCCTTCAGACAGACCAGTAGGCGCCCTAGAGAAGGCGGTAGGAATCAGTGCTAGTTGGCCAGCCAACAACCATTTATTGAGTGTTTACTGTTCATATCACTTTATGTTTCAACATTTAATCCTCGTTTAACATAATGCTGAGATGGCAATTACCATTAATATCTCCATTTTTCAGGTGAAGGAACTAAGGCATGGAATTGACAAAGTAATTTGTCTAAGGTCACACAGCTTATGGCCGAACCAGGATTTGAACCTGGGCAATCTGGCACCTGAAAGAGGGCTCAACAGCTCCACTGCACCCCGTCAGAGGGAATCCTGCCCTTCCTCCCCACCCCTTCCCCTCCCGCAAGTCTCCCTAGTCCACTCACCCTGCCGAAGGTCAATTTCTGCCAGCTGCCCATGAGTGTTCCCCACAATCACCGAACTGAGGAGATCAGAGGCACATGGGGTCAGCAGGGGCCCCCTGGAGTCCTTCCCAAGCCCCACTTTGCCCTCTAAACACTCACTTGCCCCCAGGAGTGAGGGTCATGGCTGTCAGTGGGTACTCTCCGTAGGTGGCCTCAAGGACCGGCCTGCGCTGGGGGGAGGCTGGATCATAGACACGGACCTGGAGGAAGACTGAGGTATCACCAACAGTACCCGCACTCCACATACCCCCTCTGGCTCCTCCACATCTTCATCCCCTCCTCATACACTGCTTTGCTTACAACCCACTCTTTCAGAGAAACGCATCTGAAATGCACCCCTCTTCTCTGTGTATTGGGGGCTAGGGGAGAGACAGCTGCTAAGGAGCGTGAACATACAGGGCTGAGAAGAGAGGTCCCCCAGCCTGGAGGCGGCAGCATTCCCATGGTCTGCATGCATGAGCATTCCTTCCCCCCCCCCGTACTCCCATCTTGGGATGGAAAAGCAAGTCAGTCCAACTGTCAAGAGTTGCTGAATTTCAAGCAGAGAAAGACGTTAAGTCTCAACAGGGAAGAGAGAGGAAGCCCTCGTATGTGTTCTGAGCAGAGGCGTCTCACCGATAGCAGACTTCAGTATGTAGGAGCAAAGGAAGCATGGCAAATACAGCCACCCAGGCCTGCCTGGGTCTTAGAACTTCCCATAAGACCAGCTGGGAACTCCCTGGCAGTCAGTGGTCAGGACTCCGTGCTTCCACTGTAGGGGGCACGGGTTTGATCCCTGGTCGGGGAATTAAGATCCCGCATGCAGCGCAGGGCAGTCAAAGAGAGAGAGAGAGAGAGAGACAGACAGACCCACTGAAAAGATCCCCATGTGGACCTTTCCCGTAAAGCTGAGGAGCTGAGGCCAGTTAGCAGAGGGTCAGGCTTGGGTCCGAAAGCAAATCAGAGGCTGCATCAGGACCAGAACTCAGTTCTCTTGATACCCAGCCCACGTCTTCTCATGACACCTGAACCATGTGATTCTACTATGAAGGGGACACTCCCTTCTCTTCTCTTCCAGGTGGGAGGAAAAGGAAGAATCACAGTTCAGGGAACTCCTTCCGAGAATGTAGTAAGAGAAGATCACCGGCTCAGCCATTGGGCTGGAACAGACGGGGGAAGTCGTCCTCCTTCTGGGAGCTCAGGGATGGAAGAAGGATGGCAAGCAGGGTGGCTGTGCCAAATGGTGGGGACCAAGGCTGCACAGCAAGGCTGTTTCTCCAGGAGGCTGCTTAAGTCCAGAAAGAGATAGGGGTGGGGTGGGGTGGTGCCTCACCTGGTGGTACCCTGTACAGGTGACGAGCTTCTGTGACTCAGGGAGGAACTGTATGTCCTGGTCCCAGATGGGAACCCGCAGGTCGAGCCAATCATTTCGTACCTGGTAGGGTGGGTAGATGGGGGACAGGGCTGTGGAGGGCTCAGTGTGCCCCCTCCTCCTGCCTTCTACCATTGTCCCCTAAAGCCCAGCTGGTCTCTGACATAGTCAGTGGCCTCAGACTCCCTGGACCTCAGAACCAGCCCCTCCCCGCCCCCCATCACCTCCCCACCCCCCATCACTCACGTTCTTGGCCCTGAACACAGGCTCCTCAGAGCCCTGCAGGTCCCACACCTTCAGAGCATTCTCCTTCCCACCTGTGGCAACCATGTGGTGGCGCACTGGGTCTTGGCGCATTCTACACACCCCAGGGCCCACCCTCAGTTCCAAGAGCTGAAAAGAACGGAAGACGAGAGGGGAGATGAGAGTGGGTTCCAGATCCTTACTCCTCCTCCCGCAAAGCCTTCCTCTGGCTCCTACCCTGGGCCCCACCTCCCCCAACCATCAGGATCAGGACAGGGGAGCCTCACAGGGTCAGAGGATGCCTCCTTATCATTGTCATGCCAGACTCGAAGAATCCCAGAATCCACACATGTGATGAGGGTGCTGCCGGCAAAGGGAGGATAGAGTTAGGGTTAAAAAAAGGAGCAGGGTTGTTCTCTGGCCCCAGTCGACCCACCCCCAAATTCATATGAACTAGACTCCCTCCTACCAGCCCTGTTCCTTTTAAAAAATATATTTATTTATTTGGTTGCCCCGGGTCTTAGTTGCAGCAGGTGGGCTCCTTAGTTGCAGTTCACAGGCTCCTTAGTTGCAGCATGTGAACTCCCAGTTGAGGCATGCACGTGGGATCTAGCTCCCCGTCCAGGGATTGAACCCCGGCCTCCTGCACACAGGCCTGAACGTCCTGTGAGCATCAAGTCCTATCCACTGTGCCACCAGGGAGGTCCCATACCAGTCCTGTTCCTAAGGAAGCCTCTAGGTTACTCGGGTCTGGGCAAGGCTTGATGGCTGTTATTTAATTTCCTCAACAAGGTAAGGGTTTACCAGTCTCATAAGTGAGGAAACTGACGCTCTGAGAAATTAAAAGATTTGCCACTCAGCTATAAATGTCAGCACCAGAGCCGGAAATCAAGTCTGATACTGCAAAGCAGAGCCTTTGCGATTCCACAGCTACGGCTGGGGTCCCTGGCCCTGCTCGTCTTTCTGAACCTTGAGTCAGTCACCAGAGGTCAGGATCAGTAGCTCTGAAGGGATTGAAATGGGACTGTTCTGGATTTAGTGTTCGGCCAAAACCAAACACCAGCTGCTTCTCTCAAGTTTCCTGTTCGGGGTTCCAATCTCTCCCTCAAAGTATGCGTCCCATGAAGCCCAAGCAAGTTTCTCCCCAGTATCGGTATAGTTCAAGCTTATACTCTTTCTCATATCTGCCCACCCTTCCCAACTCGGTTCAGGCTCTAGGCTTGCCTGGGCTGTGGCAACAGTCTCCCAACTGCCCTCTCTCCAATCCATCCTCCACATTCCTGCAGGCTCATAGCTCTGACCACAGCATTTCCTGCTCAAAAACCAGTAACTCCCCACCACCTACAGAAGTGCAGATCTCTAGGCCTGGCACTTAAAGCCCTTTACCTTTAGTCCCAACCTACCTTGCCTATCTCATATTAAAATGCTTCCTCACAAATAATAGGGAAAAAATAAAATAAAAAGGAAAAACGTTGCCTTGGCTTCAACCTTCAAATGCTATTTATCTTCCTTGTGATGTACTCTGTAGCCTAACACCAATCCTTGGCCTCTGCTCAGGCAGGAGCTTCTTTCTAGAATGCCCTTATTCCTTTCTCCACATTTCAAAATTCTACTCATGCTTCAAGGGCCAGTTCCAACTTCTCATCCCCACAAAGCCTTCTTCACCTCACCTGTCAGAATTAACATCACCAAACCTACACAGTCTGCTCACAGCCTCTCTCTTCATCTTCGGAAGGAAGCTAGGCCTGCAACCTTGCACTTTCCTATCTTTTACTTTGGGAGCTTCACGACCTTGTTGGTGGTTGTTAGCCCCCACTGAAAAACATACTCGAACCTATTAAATGACAGGCTCAGGGTCATCCAAAAGATTATGGAGCCAAAAGAAAAACCCTGGAGGCTGCAAACTGTATGAAGGCAGGTACTGTGTCCGGTTGACCTGAAGCCCTTACATTTCGCCCAATGCCTATATACAACCCAGTAGGTGTTCAGTTAATGTTTATTATGGGAATGAATGAACTACGGCAGGACAAAGGCCCCTGTCACGCAGACCCGGCCCGTGTCACCTCAAGGTTATTCGCCATCATTCGGCCGTCCTACGGGAACCTCAAAGCTCTCCCTACGACCTGCGCGTTTCAGCAAGGGGCTCGGTCTTACCCGTCGACTTGGGCGAGGCCTCGGAATATGCCCTCCCCTCCGGAGCAGTGCCTCTGACCCTGGAACCTGCCCTCCTCAGTGCTGAAGTGCTTCACTGTCCCATCCGCACAGCCCACCAGGATCTGCGAGCAGAGGAGGGCAGAATGGCGAGAAGAGGGAGGTGGCCGTGCCCCAGGCCCCTCGCTCCGCCTGCCAGCGGCTTCGCACCTGAGTCTCGCCGCCCGCGCCCCAACACAGGGCGCTCACCGCCTCCTCGCGCCGCGGCTGTCCCGACGGCGTGAAGTTGGCCGCTTGTTTGCGCTGAAGGTTCACGCCTGTGGAACACGGACGTTAGTCGCGCCAGTCCCCAAACGGCGACCCCCCCCTGGTTCCCGCCCCCGCCCCCCACCTTTCAGGATGCCGGTGTCGGTGCCGACCCACACATGATTCCAGCGTGCTGCCGCAGCAGCCATAACTGAGTCCCGGAACCTACGGCTCGCACTTCCGGCGCAGCAGCTGCGTCACCAGCGCGCGCGGAGTCCGAGCCAGTGGAATGCGGTTTCCGGGAGTTAAACCACAACAGTTAAAACAAAAAATCCCTTTGCGCGCCAGTTGCTTTCGCTTTTACGAAAATGAAACCTGGAGATGTTTCTTGTGGAGATCTGAGCAGTAACTTGACCATTTTACACTTCGAGTGAAACGTATCCTAACTGAACCGCGATGCCGGGTCTAGGCATCCGTAGTCCGTTTCCCTACCCCAAAGCATCATGTAATATTTCCTGTACCAGACAAGGTAAGAGACCATTTCAGAAATGATTGAAACGCAAGTGAAGCGGAGGACTTCAACTTCGAGTATGAAAAGACAAAAAGGGGACTTCTGTGGTGGCGCAGTAATCAAACAACCGCCTGTCAATGCAGGGACACAGGTTTGAACCCTACGCCGGGAAAATTCCCACCGGCTATGGAGCAACTAAGCTTGTGTGCCACAACTATTGAGTTTGCGCTCTAGAGTCCGCGTGCCACCACTACTGAAGTCCGCCGCCTGAAGCCCGTGCTCAGCAGCAAAAGAAACTTGAGCAATGAGAAGGCCCCGCACCACAACGAAGAGTAGTTGCCGCTCGCAGCAACGGATGAAAACCTGCGTGCAGCAATGAAAACCCAAAGCAGCGTAAAAGAAAAATAATTAAAGAAGGAAAACACAACACGAATAGTGTTTGGGAAAACGAAAAGAGACACTCTTACGTATATCCTTTCGGAAAAGTAAGGTAGGGCATTTCTCTCCCTCACGTTGAGGTTTGGTGATCGTAAAAATCAACTCACAGTGAAAAAACTACAGAATTAACAACACTTCTCAGAATAAAATGCAACTTAGAAAATAACATAACGACCCCCTTTCTGGAGTGACGTACGGAGAAGTGTTGTTTCCTGAAAGCAAAGCCTTTCAGAAATTTTGCTGTTTTAAACTACGTCGGTAAGAATAAAGCACCCCACTGTGGCCCGGCAGTTTTGACTCCTGAAGAGAGAAGCAATCTTTATTTTCGACTCCGGTAGAGAACTGGCGGTAGGAGTGCGGAGAGTAACACTTCATCATTGCTCTTGGCTTTGCATTACCGAGAAAACAACACTCTCAATCTAGCTCAGTCTAGCTCAACCCAAACCAAAACTCGGTGCTCGGATTCCTCCATTTTGTAGGGAACTTACTGGAATACTTCCTATTCTTTCTGATGGCTTTTTAAAAACTTGCTTTATTTTTGATTGCGTTGCATCTCCACTCCTGCACGCGGACGGTGAGCGAGAATTCTTTGTTGTGAGGGTGGGGTGCGGCCTTCTCATCGCTGTAGTTGCTCTTGCTATGGAGTACGAACTACAGGCGACGCGATTCACCAGTTGCGGCGTTAAGACGAAATCTTTGTGGCCCGTGGGGAGACCTGCGCGGCTTAAGACTCAAACCCCCGTCAGCGGCGGTAGATTTATACTACTGCAATGACAGAAACATCGAAAACAGTTTAAAGAATAATCGCAGTTGTCTCATGATGGTGGGACTACACGGGTTTCCTGCGATACACTTCATGGCACGTAAAACAGAATCTCTCGTAAACACGAGTTCTCAAAAGAAAAAAAAAAAGCAAGCACTTACCTTAGAATTCTTAGAACTACGCACATTTTGTTGTTTATCTCGTATTTTTCGGAGAACTTAGAGCTTCTGCCAAAGGGACTTAAAACAGTATCACCGAGTTTAAATTCTGCACAGCAGCTAACGGACATACGGAAAATATCGCATGGCCCCAGCTTAAAAAAAACCGTATGGGGGCTTCTCTGGTGGCGCAGTGGTTGGGAGTCCGCTTGCCGATGCAGGGGACACGGGTTCGTGCCCCAGTCTGGGAGGATCCCACATGCCGCGGAGCGGCTGGGCCCGTGAGCCATGGCCGCTAAGCCTGCGCGTCCGGAGTCTGCGCTCCGCAATGGGAGAAGCCACAGCAGTGAGAAGCCCACGTACCGCAAAAAAAAAAAAAAAAAACTCGTATGTGTACCTAATACAGAACTATACGAGTCACAAATTTTAACTTGCAAACATCCCGTAAAAACCAGGTAAAACACGTGAATAATTAAACTTTCTTTATAAAGAATTATTTCTATATTACGAACTACCAAACAGTTGAATTATTACATTCTTCTTTTTGACAACAGAAAGTTTCCCCAAAGGGGAGTGCACCGTTCCTGGAAGTACTGCAATACCAGGTCGATGCGTGGAGTGGACGGAGCAAGCTCCTATTCCATCTCCTAGTTCCAAAAATCCATTTAATATATTGTCCTCGGATAGAGGACGTATCAGATATTAAACTGATAAGAACAGATACTACACTTGATCTTAGCCAAAAGGCCGAGAAGCGATACTAGTAAGTTTCACTGCCGGCCAGCCTTACTCTTGCTATAGCTTTTACGGTTGTGGTGACTTTTATGGCCTAATCATTAGACTTTTCTTAATGTGTAATCTTGCTTAAAACCAATTCTTCATTATTTTTGCTTCATAATGATAACTAAATTTTTGGAAATAGACCTTAAATAAGGTTTTTACTGCTTCGCCTTCCTGCTCAAGCTCTGTGTGTTTTGCATAAACCCGCCCCTCTGCTCTTTCTGGGGATTGGTCCACATAACTAGACGTGATATCAATGGCCGCGTCGTCCCTTTGCTCAGAGACTGTGGCGTCCGTCTCCAGCCTTAAGGCTTTTAGGCGCTCCCTGGGGGCGGCAGGGCGGTGGTGTTCATTAGTCTGTGGAAGAAGATGCAGGGCGGGGCCCTTCTCCCGGACATTTACTTGGAAAGGCCGCGGTTCCCGAGCACAGACTTCGGAGTTCAAAGAACCGAGTTGGAATCCATGCTTGCCAGTTCCGGATTTGATGACTCGAGGCATGTTGCTTAGGCTCCCGTCTTCTCCTCTTTTAAATGGAGGAATTAATAACCCGCATTTAAGCGGTGGCTGTGAGAACTGAGGACACGCTGCTCTCGGCCCAGAGGTGACAGTGGAAGTTTGCTTATAGCCTGTGTTCCCCTCTCATCCTGGGGCTCCCGGCTCCCTTCTGCCCCTCCCGCCTCCTCGGCTTATAACATCCACCCCCACCCCACTTACATCTTGCCCTTTGTACCATCCATCACCCACCGTCGGCCCCACAGCGGAGAAAAGATGGCCTGAGAAAGACATTTCGGAGCCGCCTGATTCATAAACCCAGGAACCTGCGGTGGGAGTAGGGGTGAGGCAATGCAGGTCAAATTTAAAAGAAGCGGTACTTTAGAGGCTCACAGCAAAGCCCAGCTGTATGAAAGGGATTAATGTTAGACTCTGGCTGAGAACGGGACTTGAAGTCCTGTTTTCCTGGAAACTGTGTTAATCTGAACGCAGAACGTTCTGTTCGAAACCACCTTAACTGAGCTCTACAGCTGTTTATGTGTCAAAGTGACCAGCCTGGCTGAGATCCTTCAGGCAAGAGTGGGATGTTCTATTCTCACTGATATGATTTCAACTAGCAAAGTCTGATAATCTATGATTTTAGAGAATATGGTTTCTTACAATGTGTCCCTGTGAATAAACAGAAGCAGTTTCTACAAGCTCCCAAAATAAATCCAGAATCTCCAGGAAGAGGCCAAATTAAGGGGATGTGGTAGGCAGAATAATGTCCCTACATGCCCATGTCCTAATTCGTAGAACCTCTCATTATGTTACCTTACATGGCAGGCAAAGTGTACTTTGCAGATATGATTAAATTAAGAGTTTTGAGAAGGACAGATCATTCTGGATTATCTGGTGGGCTCCATGTACGTAATCACAGAGGGAGATAGGAGACTCAGTGTCAGAGTGATGATCTGATGAGCCATCACTGGCTTTGAAGATGGAAGGGAGTCATCAGTCAAGGAATGGAGGTGGCCTCTAGAAGCTAGAAAAGGCAGGAAAACATTCTCCCTTGGAGCCTCCAGAAAGAAATGCAGCCCTGTTAACACAACTTGATTTTAGCCCATTGAGACCCATTTAGGACTTCTGACCTCCAAAACTGTAAGATAATATATTTTTTTGTTTTAAGCCACCAAGTTTGTGGTAACTTGTTACAGCAGCAATAAAAAACAAACAAACAAACAAACAAACAACTAATACAGAAGCAAAAGCAAAATTCAATTTCTTTCAATCCCAACCTTCTCTAAATTCTGCAAGACCCAACCTGGGGCAGGCCACAGCCCCCTGGTGGAGCAGGCTTCAGTCTGTCCAGGCAGGCTGCAGCCAAGCATCCTGAGTGCACAGATCTCTTGGCGGGCTTTTCCCTGTCGGGTCTCAGCTGTCAGGTCCTCCTCTGAAGCAAAGGCAGGTGGGGAGAACTCTGTCACTCTCTTCTACTGTGACCCCCGCCTCTTGCTGCATGGGTGCAGGAGGCTGATAGTGAGGACTCCACAGGAACTTGGAGGTCTATTTATTCACTGGGAGGCCATTTGTCCATTTGTTTATGCTTTTTGCGCAGATACCCCACAATGATGAGCAAAATCAGACATGGACCTTGCCTTCATGACGTTTAAGGTTTACTGGGGAAAAGTGAGAGAAGGCTCCTGTGATCCTCCAGGCAAGAGATGAAAGTGGCTTAGGGGGTGGGGATGGGGTGGCTGTGGTGGCAGAGATGGAGAGAAGTGGAAGAAGTCACAAAGAGTCACTGGCTTTGATAACAAGCAAAGCAAGGCCAAGGGAATATTCTTTCCATGTGGGTACATTTAAATTTTGTAAGTTAATGTTTTATTTTAATGAAAATGGTATAAATTGTCAAGTAGTGTTCAAAGGTTTATAACAACAACTCTCCCCAATTTACAACCCCCTTTTAACTCTTTTTTTTTTTTTGGCCACACCTACAGTGGAAGCTCGGAGTCTTAACCACTGGACCGCCAAGGAAGTCCCCCATATTTATAAATTAATTGAACAATTTTAGACTTTTTTTTGGTGTTCTTGAGAGGAAGATGTTATAAACTTAAAAAACAACATAATGTGAAGCAGGTTGAAGAAATGCTTAGTCAGTCTGAAGAGGTGTTTAATTTTTATTGCATCACCCAACCCTTCTGAGAATCTGTCGAAGCTTTTCCCAAATAAATGCATAGTTGCCTTATACAATTTTGCATACAGTTTCCGAGGAGATTCTTAGAGCCCCCTAAAGCCTGTTCACTAACCTACAAGTTAACAACCACAGCCCAAAAAAGATAGGAGGACCTGTCTGAAGGCATCCAAACACCTAAAAAGAGGCCACATTAAATGGAGGAACAGGATCTGGGGGTCCTGGAAGGCCCTGTGGGCAGGCCCACAGAGAGATAGCCTCGGCTCCCAGACTTAAGACTGGCTCCTCTGGGCCTACATCCCCTTGTGGCAACTCTGGGTTGGAGTCGGGCCAGAAAAGAGGGACCAGCTGACCTCTTGACCACCAACCCTACCCTCTTTGCTGATTTGTATTAGCTCCCTGGCTCCTAGGAATTCAAAATTTCTACTATTTACACTCTCTGCTGAAATGATCTTATCCAGTGCCCTGGCCTTCCCTCCCATCACCTGGTGATGACTGATTCCCATCCTGACTAGTCTATGGTTTCATGCACGATTCCAGGTGCTTTATATGTATTAACAACATTAACAGAATAAGTAGTACTATCATATTCCCTCTTTTACAGATGGAGAAACTGAGGCACAGCAGGTTAGGTGATGTAATTTTTTTTTTAAGATTTTTTTGACGTGGACTTCCCTGGTGGTGTAGTGGTTAAGAATCTGCCTGCCAATTCAGGGGACACAGGTTCGAGGCCTGGTCCGGGAAGATCCCACATGCCGCAGAGCAACTAAGCCCGTGAGCCACAACTACTGAGCCTGAGCTCTAGAGCCCGAGACACAACTACTGAGCCCGCATGCCACAACTACTGAAGCCCGCGTGCCTAGAGCCCATGCTCCGCAACGAGAAGCCACTGCATGAGGAGCCCACGCACAACGAAGAGTAGCCCCCGCTCGCTGCAACTAGAGAAGGCCCACGCACAGCAATTAAGACCTAATGCAGCCAAAAATAAATAAATTTAAAACAGATTTTTTTGATGTGGACCATTTTTTTTTTATTTTTTATTTTTTTCAGTACACGGGCCTCTCACTGTTGTGGCCTCTCCCGTTGCGGGGCACAGGCTCCAGACACAGGCTCATGGGATGAGCCGCTCCGCGGCATGTGGGATCTTCGCGAACCGGCACACGAACCCGTGTCCCCTGCATCGGCAGGTGAACTCTCAACCACTACGCCACCAGGGAAGCCCATGTAGACTATTTTTTAAAGTCTTTATTGAATTTGTTACAATATTGCTTGTTTTATGTTTTGGTTTTTTGGCCGCGAGGCATGTGAGATTATAGCTCCCCAACCAGGGATCTTTTTTTTTGTTTTGGCTGCGTTGGGTCTTCATTTCTGTGCACGGGCTTTCTCTAGTTGCAGTGAGCAGGGGCTACTCTTCGTTGCCATGCGCGGGCTTCTCATTGTGGTGGCTTCTCTTGTTGCAGAGCGCGGGCGGTAGGCTCACGGGTTTAGTTGATCCGTGGCACCCCAGACCAGAGCTTGAACACGTGTCCCCTGCAATTGGCAGGAGGATTCTTAAACCACTGCGCCACCAGGGAAGCCCGACTCCTATTCTTTGTCGGCATTTATTATCTCAGGGTGCCTGAAAACTCAGCACTATTGACATTTTGTTTGGGGAGTTGGGGAGCTGTCCTATGCATTGTAGGGTGTTCAGCAGCATCCTTGGCCTCTACCCACTAGATAGCAGTAGTATAGCCTACCCACCATCCCGCACAAAAAATTGTGACAACCAGAAGTGTCTCCAGACATTTTTTAATGTTCCCCTGGGGGCAAAATCACCCCTGGCTGAGAACCATTCTATTTCAAATAATCTTGTTTGTTGGCTCTCACGCTGCCTCCTCCTCTTCCTCTAGAATGTAACCAAACATCAGTCAGCAAAAGCAAGAGCAGGGCCTTGGCTCTCCCAGTAAGTACACTGCTAGGTTTGGGATGGAGCAGCATGTTGGCACTGCTGACACTTACTGAGGTGGGGAGACTGGAGAGGAATGACATGGAATCAAGGTCTGAATGTCTGACTGGTTATCAGGTCAGGTGCAGGTTGGAGAAGTCCAGGCTAGAAATATCATAGACTTGAGTCATCACTGTATGGAAGGACTATGAGGGTCCCCCTCGTTTTGGAGCTCTCCCCCATTTCTCCAGATTGTCCCAGACTCATTTCTTTCATCTCTTAAATAACTGGGCCTTAATTTGAATTACTATTTGCCACATGGTGAAAATATTGCTTGAGGAAGGCTTCATTATTTACCAAACACCTCTCATGGTGCTCTCTTCCCTCGGGTTTACAGGTCAGCACTGCAGGCTCTCTTACTGCTTGCAGCGCCTCATTCTGGGTTTGTCCTCTGCTGTTCCTCCCACCTTTAAATACAGGTGCTTCCCCAGGCTTCCTGGGTTTGCCTTCTCTCACTTGGACCAACCCTTTCATTCTTGTGGCTATAATTACTGTGTTGACCATTATTATTACTGTATGGCTACCATTTAATTAGCAAAAATGCATTTTCTTTCAGTTAAATTGCCTTTTACTTTACTATACTCCTGACACAAAACGTATTTTATTGAGAAAAGTCTAGTATAAAGTTTCAGGGCACAGCTAAAGGTTAAAGGGTCACCCAAACCCAGCAAATTTTCATATAGAACTCCTTAGCTAAGTACAGAGAGAAGGAAAAACTCCTTAAAGGTGTAAGGAGGCTCCCTGAATGGTTCCCTGGGTTAGACAATTCAGCATTAGGCAGACTGCCAAGCTTAAACAGGGTAAAGCCAGTAACAATCTTTCTGGGATTATCTCCTTCTGTCCAGCTAGACCCACTCAAACACAGGAATCAGTGAAGGTTTAAAAAAACAAAAAGTTTTATTTAGAAAGGCTAAAATGATTGTATGCTAATTTGAACAGGTAGGTTGTATAAAAAAATTCCATTTTTGATATCCTTTGAGAGTTGGACTCCTGTAGAGAAAAAAAAAAGTTGAGTTTTCTTACCATATGGAAAAGTATATACCACATGGGTTTAGAAGGGCTATCCTTTAAACCAGCTAACATTAAAAGAACTGCTTCCAGATACTTTTCTATTTATCATGGTTAGTCTAATAGATACTTACCATTATGTGTGCTTTGTTCTTTCTTCAGACCTGAAGGAAAAAAAAAACACAACCGATTTTCAACCAGTAATTTGTTCCCTCCTTTGCTTTGTTTAGAAATTCTTATGATCCCTCAGACAGTTCCTTCTGGAACAAGCTTTCCTCTTCTCCCCCAGCCAGCCCCAGTGGGTTCACCTTTACAGGCTCTGGGACTAGGACAGGAGGTAAGACATGTGAATATTTCTTCACTGGGAAATTTTAACTTGACCCACCTTGTGTTTACATTTACTCACCTCTTAACTTCAGACTGGAGTTGAACAGAAATATGGCTTACTCCTTTCCCCTGTGAAAGAATGATTGGGAACTAAGTCTCTAAACCACCCCCAGACAAAAGGCACATCTATGGAGGTCTCAACAGACATTTTGATAAAAACCACCACCTAGTCCACAAAGCTTCCTATTGGCTATAAAGCCCACCCAACTTCCCACTATTGTCACCTTTCACTCCAAGGCAAACTCACAGCTCAGAAAATACCTTTCAGTCATAGTGATCAGACTGGGGCGGTACTGAACTCATCACTGGTGAGTGGAAATCTGTCACAGGTGGTTCACAAATGGCCAAAGACAAACTTTGGATTAAACAAGTAATGTCTGCACAGCTATCCAAAGTGCCACAAAAAACCCTGGCAAATTCTATATAGCAGCCACAGATGACAGATTTACCTCAATTCATTCTCAGGCTCCAGACAAGGAGTTGGACCTAAAACAAAAACAAGACTGAATCAGTAAGCTTAATTCCTGCATTAAAAGTTGTTCCCACCTAAGCTATGGTTCCTAGAAAATCAGATTTCCAAGTCTCAACAGCAAATCGTCAGCCGAACGAGATTCCATGTAAGTCATCATACAGACATGCCAAAAAAGGCATTTTTTCCCTACTCAATACACTGTATGCACCAACGCACATGAAAAACACTCACCTTTGAGCAAACAAGCAGGTAACTGGCAATGGTACCTAGGGAACGACAAAGCTGTGAGTGATACAAGTTCCTTACAGACAGTATCCCACTGCTGTCTTCTCCAGTTTCTCAGGTGTTCAGGTCTTCTCATTATTTATAAGTCATAGTGAGCTAGTCTAATTCATCATAGAAACTGTTTACTTGGTGAAATATGCCATACAGACATTAATCAACTAACCTTTCAACTCAGGAGGCTTTCCAGGAGTAATACAGGAACAAGGAACAAGCTGCTCCTGAATAAGAACGTCATGTAATTAGCAACATAGCCAGAATTATTCTAGCTAGGGTTAATGGATAAACCAAGAAAAGCTAAGCAAATGATATCCGCAGGCATTTGCTGCACCTCAGACACTTCCTTATGGAACAAGCTTTCATCCCCTCTCCCAGTTAGCCCCAGTGGGTTCACCATTACTGGCTCTGGGGCTAGAACAGGGGTAAGACAGAATGCTTGCTCTCCTCACTGGCACTGGAAACAAGCTACAACCAGAAAGGTTACAAGTACTCACGATTCTCAACTCTTTCCAGGAGTTTGACCCTGAGCAGATCAAGAGGCATCTAGGAAATCAAGAAAGATATAATAAGAGACTTCGCTGGTGGTCCTGGTGGTGTTGAGAATCTGCCTTCCAATGCAGGGGACAATGGTTTGATCCCTGGTAGGGGGACTGAGATCCCACATGCCGCGGAGCAACTAAGCCCAAGTGCTCTAGAGCCTGTGTGCCACAACTAAGACCCGACACAGCCAAATAAAGAATATTAAAAAAAAAAGAAAGATAAAAGATCAAGGGCTTCCCTGGTGGCGCAGTGGTTGAGAGTCCGCCTGCTGATGCAGGGGACATGGGTTCGTGCCCCAGTCCGGGAAGATCCCACGTGCCGCGGAGCGGCTGGGCCCGTGAGCCATGGCCGCTGAGCCTGCGCGTCCGGAGCCTGTGCTCCGCAACGGGAGAGGCCACAATAGTGAGAGGCCCGCGTACCATTAAAAAAAATAAAAAAAATAAAATCAAGAAACATCACTATAAGGAACAAAGAAACCAAAAAGTTACACGGATCAATCAGGGCTTTTACAACAAACCGCCCCCAGAGTTATCAAGGCTCACATATAACCTAACTTACAACATTTGTCAAAGTAACTTACTGTGAGACAGATGTATACATCACCATGAGGACAACCTGCAAAAGGGCAGCAAATGGTTATTTCAAAATACTAGGATGGAATAAAATTTCTTCATTAACAGAAACTGCCATCAGAACTCTAACATGCTATTAAATGTCGTACCTCACAGAGAATCAGCATTATCATTCAAATCATCTGACAGTGACATGTGGGTGAGGGAAGAGCACACCATCACAAGAACCAGCTGTGCCGCTTGCTGGGTTGCCATCTCCCTCCCCAGGAAAATCATTCCAAGAGGAACAAGCTGGAAGGAGCAAAAAGGCAACACTGCTCCACTGACCATTTGCTCTCCTGGTTGTGGGGAACACCAGACAGACTACACCCTAACCCCCCATTTGCAAAATTACCTGCGTTCACCCTGGGAGGCAGCTGAATTCCTTAGGATTGGTGATGAGATGCTGGAGACAGAAAAGGGAGGCATTATATGTACCTAAGAATAGTCATTCAAGGCCCTTGAGTATTTGGGGCCCACTTCTCAGTAGTAAGATGACATCATTTTTGAGTTCAGGCATATGCTTGTCATTTTACGTTCATCATGGAGTGGCCAGCGCAATCTTAAGTAGCAAGTCTCATCCAGATTCTGTGCCCCTACCCATAATTGCATAAAGCATCGTATACCCACCTGGAGCATCGCCATAATGCTTGATCCACACAGGGACAGGTCTTGTCCCATCCTCCCACCCATTAAGGTTTTTTGATTTAAACCGCATCTGGGAAAAAAACAAACAAACAAAGAACACCCTTCACTTTTATGTCTCGTAGCCTAACTGTCCCACGTCAGTCCCTTAACACCTCAGGGCTAAAGAGCCCAAACATTGGCCACAAACAGTGCTACTCAGAATTTTTATGTTTTCTCCACTAATTCATCAGAAAGAGAGAGTTCAACTTTTGAGATCATCCCCGTAGCACATCCCGGTGGACTTCCGTATATCCAACAATTAAACCAAAAAAATAAAAGTGGTAAAGGCACGCCACGAGCACTTACTGTAACGAGAACTCTTTGCTATCCTTTAGTGCTCGACGCGAGCCCGAACCCTGAAGACAAGAGAACATCAGGTCAGCACTAGGCTATCTCGTAAACGCTTTGTTTTCCGGAGCTAAGACTGCGTCGGCCGTGCAAGGCCTGTCTCCTCAGAGTTTCTTATCCTCACGGAGCTCAGTACAGGTCTGTGAAAAGACTCTCATCACAGGGAGGCCCGTCGGCACCGCCCCCCATCGCCATGTTGTCCTTCACAAAGCCCCTGTCGCTTCAAGGCCTCAATGCCATGGCCATGTTTTTCTCTCCCCTGCCCCACGAACCCAATACATGCAACTAAGAGAGGCCAAGGCGCGGGCACGTTCTCGTAATCATTTTTTTTTTTAAGTGCAATCAAAGACACACACTTACCGAAATCTGTGGAAGAATGAGACAGAAAGCCTACCGAGAGACACTTAAATAGCATCTCGCAGAGGTCCACGGGATTTGGGGGCGGGACTATGACAGGCGCAAGCGCAGAAAGAGAGGGCGTGCGAGCCTGGTGGCTCGTGGGTAAAGATTTCCCGAGGAAGCCCGGGTCGGGTGAGAGGGGGTAGGCTGTGCGTTCCCTGACGCGGCGGCGCGAAAACGGTGCGCATGCGCCTTAAGGAGTGTGCAGGAGCGCTTAACGTGCCGCGGCGGGGGCTCTACTGCGGCTACCTGTGGGACTGAGGCGACGAGTTCCCGGTTTCCCGCGGATCCTGGACTGACGCCCCGTCTCGGTCACAGCTGCGTGTCCCCTCTCCCTTCCCTGAGACTCCCCCCTCTTGCGCACACACACCCTAAACCCGCGTGCAGGGTCCGACACGATGGGCCGCGAACCTTATGAACCCTCGGCCGGCGTCGTCTCGGTTCTACGCCAGCCGCCCAGCGAGCATTCTGGGTCTGGTCCTCAGTGTCCCAGCATGGGGGGCGACTCAGGTACTACTGGGCCCCGGGCCGAGCTCGAGTGGAGGGCCCTTGCGTGGAGCCGTTTCGGTAAAGTGAATCAGGCCGTAGGTGCTTTTGAAATTTTATAACAGTCTTTGGATGTTTTCTCTAACTGGCCACCTCTGTCCTGCTGTCCAGTCCGATTTTACTAGGAGCTTGGCTTGCAGTAGGGCTAACATTAGCTGACATTTGAAGTGCCGTTTTAAGCGCATTACGTGAATTGATTATATTTCAGTTCTCCAGATCCCAAAAGAGAGGTTGGTACAGTACACGCATTTTATAGATGAGGGAATCTAGGTGTAAAGACCTCTTGCAGAGCAGCCTACAACTCCCGCCTGATTGGCGAGGCAGTTCCAGTCACCTGTATACACTTGTTATTGAGGCCAACCAGCCTCAATTTATTAATCGTTTGTGGTGAATACCTAGGGTACATGTGCGTTTTAAAAAATTTTTATACATGTACATTTTATAGTCATTTATTAAGCTCTTACTGTGTGCTCTCCTGTATGACCTCACCTAATACTACAACCCTAGGAGGAGATATTAGGTAATGTTAGGGATGAGGAACCTGAGGTCCAGAGAGGTTAATTAACTTGCTCAGTGTTATCCAGCTAAGAAATATCAGAGCCCACGTACAAATCCAGGCAGTCTGATTCCAGAGCCTGCACTTTGTTTTTTATTTTTGGCTGCGTGGGTCTTTGTTGTTGCGCGTGGACTTTCCTCTGATTGCGGCAAGCGGGCTTCTTATTGCGGTGGCTTCTCTTGTTGAGGAGCACAGCCTCTAGACACATGGGCTCAGTAGTTGTGGCTCGCAGGCTCTAGAGCGCAGGCTCAGTAATTGCAGCGCACAGGCTTAGTTGCTCCGTAGCATGTGGGATCTTCCCGGGCCAGGGCTCAAACCCATGTCCCCTGGGTTGGCAGACGAATTCTTAACCACTGCGCCACCAGGGAAGCCCAAGAGCCTACACTTTTGATCACTCTGCTTTACTGCTGTCCTCACGCTCCTCTGGGAATTTGGGGGGCAAGCAAATACACAGGAATCAAATGGCATGATCCCTGGATACTGTTTCTCAATTGTTTTCATTGTTGTCTTCCCCTCTCCAGGAGCCTTAAAAAGACATTTTCCCCTCTAATCCCAACCATGAAGTTGTAATAACACTGATATACTGTATGTCTGTTTATGTTCCACGGACCTTTGGGGGGCCAGAAACCTTTAAAAAAAATTTTTTTTTAATATCTAGGGTTTTTTGCCCTCTCCCTGCTCTGCAGGAATCCATTTTCACTCCTTTGGGGGCAGTGTTGTCCTCATGCATGTCCCAGCGTAACACAAGTGACAAAACAAGTACTGAAAGAATTCCAGTATGAACAAAGTTATTATAGATGGAATAAATTCATTTATTCAATAACTATTAAGTGCTTGTGCAAGTACATGATTGGAAAGTTGTAACAAAATGTATAGAAAATGGAACAGGTAAGTTATGGAGAATTCAGAAGGTCCAGAGTAGGCAGATAGGTCTAGGGAGATTGTGTGTGGGCATGGAAATTGGGGAATGCTTTATGGAGTGCCTGGGCCTTGAAGGTTAGATAAACAGAACCAGGGAGGGAATTCAAGTTAAAGAAACAATTTGAACAACAGGATTGGAGCTGGAAAAGGAAGTGTATGAATATAGTTCATGAAAGACGGGCTGAAGGGGAATCAGAATATAAAATTGGAAAAGATTTCCTGGGGAAGACCGGATGAGGAGGGCCTGGAATGCAAAGCTAAATAATTTGAACTATAGATAGAAATAAACAGTGAAAGTTCTTGAGTAGGGAGGTGATTAGAAATTGAGGGCTATGATGAGACAAGGACATTAATTAGATTGTCACAGTAGTTTAAGCAGCAGGTAAGTGGATTCTGTACTAACAAGTGTAATGAAAGGGAAATAGGAGAGGATTTACATCAGAAGTCTTCAACTCATACCTAGAGGAATATAAGTAATGCAGTAAGCCGTAGGAACCGGGTGGGGACTCCGGCGATCTAGATAGCTCTGTCTTAGCTCCAGCAGATTGTTGCCTTCCTAGAATACTGTTCTCTGAAAAATCTGATCAAGAGAATCCAGAAATCCAGAATTGTTTATTAATTTACCCATTGAAAAAGTTGGCATTATCGGGACTTCCCTGGCGGTCCAGTGGTTAAGACTCTGCACTTCCAATGGAGGGGGCGTGGGTTTGATCCCTAGTTGGGGAACTAAGATGCCACGTGCCGTGTGGTGCGGCCAAAAAAACCCAAAAAAAACAAAAAAATAATAAAATGTTGGCATCTAACTTAAAAATTTTAAACATTTTCTATGAGCCAATCAAAATATGCCTGTGCACCAAGAGTGTGAATTTTCAGCATCTTTTGTAGTGATATAGAATCCACTAGAAAGAGGGGGGATGTCAAAAACTGGGTATTCTTTTTGTAAGCTGTAAGTGGGTTGAGGGGCTTAAGCACCAAAAACAAAAAAACCAATGTTCTTGGCAGTTGGAGATCACGGGCACAACCTTCGCTTAACGTTTAGTCTACCAATATTATTTATCTGTTGAGCATCTACAAGGCACAGGAGATACAACAGGGAACAAAGCAGACAGTCCCCTTATGCTCCCTTGGAGCTTATATTCTGGTGGAAAACACAGACAAATAATATGTCAAGTGCAGTTAAATGCTGTGGTGAAAATTGGACTTCCCTGGTGGTCCAGTGGTTAAAACTCAGCACTTCCACTGCACGGGGCACAGGTTCGATCCCTGGTTGGGGAAATAAGATCCTGCAGGCCGTGAGGTGTGGCCCAAACCAAAAAACAAAACAAAACCAAAAAACAAAGCTATCGTGAAAATTAAGTAGGGAAGGAGAGAAGGAGTACTGGGGCAGAGGGGGAGGAATTGTCATTTCACTCAGAGAGGGACATTTGTGCAGAACTCTGAAAGAAATGGAGGAGAGAGCGATATGAGGTAGAATGCTCCAAGTAGGACTGCAGCACTGGACTGTGCTTACTGATTTATAGGTTGTGGTTCGGATTTTTAAAACACAACTGGAGAGGTATTATATATGTCAAGGTGAAGTTTGGTAGAAATAATGCAAGTTTCATTACCCATGAAATAAGTGAATGCTGGACATTTTTTCCTTTGAATAATAAGGTTAAAAGAGGATGTTGCACAAGTGAAGAATGTAGTAGTCAAATTAAGTGAAATGTGTGCATGTGTGTCTAAATATATTTGCTTCTTGGTGCAAAAAGGCTGGGGTGTCAAGTAATGGGAATTGAGATAAACAAGGTGAAACAATTGGTGGAGGGTGTTAACATCTATTAAGTGCTTTCCATGACACCTTCCAGGCACTGTACTAAGTGTTTTATATATATTACCTCAATTCAAAAAATAGTAGTTTTTATGGTTACCATCCCCTTTTTACAGATAAGAAAACTGAGTTTTATATAAGTTACTTATCCAAGGATACATAGCTAGTGTGACAGAGCTGTTATTCAAATCCAGTCTCTACTTTTGACCTTGTTAAGAAAAATTATCCAAAACTTGGAAATAGGCAAAAGTTATTACTAGGTGTCCTTTTGACGTAAAGCAGGCCCACCTAGCTTGGGGATTATCTGGTTTTCCAGGGGGTGTGTACCTTTGTTTGATGTCCTTTATACTATTGCTTTGGGTATTTTACAAGTTGATGTTTGCCTTGTAAGACATTACGTGATTTTATATCTATGTATTAGAATGCAAATTCATATCATTCTTGCCTGGACTCTTTTTTTCGTGGTACGCAGGCCTCTCACTGTTGTGGCCTCTCTTGCTGCGGAGCACAGGCTCGGGACGTGCAGGCTCAGTGGCCATGGGTCACGGGCCCAGCCGCTCCGCGGCATGTGGGATCCTCCCAGACCGAACCCGTGTCCCCTGCATCGGCAGGGGGACTCTCAACCACTGCGCCACCAGGGAAGCCCTTGCCTGGACTCTTGACTGATGATACTCTTTTTCTAGAATTCTCTATTGAACCAGTTTTAAATCTTATTCTCTTATTAATTAATAGGTTGAATAAAATCTTTGACATGTGTTTATATTTTTATGAGTCCTGTTTTCATTTTTAAAAATTATAATTTAACAACCCCTGTGGTACACTGTCTTTTGTTGATCCATTTATTTATTCAAAAAATATTTATTGAGGGTCAATTTAAATTCAGGAGGTCTGACTCCCGAATTGGAGCTTTAGACAGTGTGCTAGTGTGGTTCTAACACCATGCCTCCCTCTGGCTAGCATAGTATCTTGCTTCCTCTTTCCAGCAAATGTCTTTTACCTTTAAAGAGCTGGCTACACCTGCATTACCTGGGAGCCTGTTAGAAATGCTAATCTCAGGTCTTTTCACAGGCCAAAAGAATTAGCATTTGCATTTACACAAGATCCCCAGGTGATCTGTATGCAAGCTAAAGTTTTTTTTTTTTTTTTTTGCGGTATGCGGGCCTCTCTCTGTTGTGGCCTCTCCCATTGTGGAGCACAGGCTCCGGACGCACAGGCTCAGTGGGCATGGCTCACGGGCCCAGCCGCTCCTTGGCATGTGGGATCTTCCTGGACCGGGGCACGAATCCGTGTCCCCTGCATCAGCAGGCGGACTCTCAACCACTGCGCTACCAGGGAAGCCCCTGCAAGCTAAAGTTTAAGAAGCACTTGTTCACACAGTGCTGCCCACTTCTTAAGACACTTCAGTCATCCTACTTGATCTCTCAGCAGCACCTTACCCTATTGACCCATTTCCTATTTCTTAAAACACTGTTTCCACAGTGCTTGGGACACTGCCCTCTCCTAGCCTTCCTCTTATGTTTCTGCTAACTTCTTCCTGATCCTTTGAGGTACATCTTCTGGCCCATTCCTCAAACATTAATGTTCCTCCAGTTATGTATTAGGCCCAGCTTTTTACTTACTCTGCCTGGGCCACCTTATCCACTCCCATGATTTTAATGACCACCGTTATGCTTGTAGCTGCAGCCCACGATCTTTTTCCTGAGCTTCAGAGCTGTGCATCCAGTTGCTTTCTGGATGGACATTGTCACATGGTCCACAAACTTAACTTTTCCAAATTGAACTCAACCTGCTTCTCCTGTTTCACTCAATTGTCCAAGCTCCCCCACTGCCACTACCCTAATTGAGGCCTTTGACCCCAAGGTTTTTACAACAGACTTAATCTGACTCCCTGACCCTGGTTTCCTTTCTTTAGTCCATTCTCCATCTTGAAGCTGGAGTGATCTTTCTATATAAAAAATTTGGTCCAGTCTCATGTCTCAGTTCATAACTCTTCAGTGCCCCTCCATAGTCTTTAGGTTATCGTCCAGATCATCATTATGGCCATTGAGACCCCTTTGCCCCTTTCCTCACTGCCACTCCCTCCCCAAGACAGATCCGCTCTGCCTGCCCACCATAAACTCCCTGAGTTTAGAGATCATGTCTGTGTAAATCATCACTGTATCCCTATTGCCTAGCAGAGTAGAGGACACAAAGTAGGATTCAATATATACTAATTTATCCCTATAAATTTTTGAATGATCTTTTTCTAGCCCCAATTCATTGATAACCCTTCTTATCAAATGAGGTGCTTAAAGAGGTCTGGTGATTTTGCCCAGAGAGCAACCCTGCCCCCACCTGGCAGCAAGAGGCACTGCCTCACTTAATGGATGAGGAGGTACTAGTTCTGGGAGATAAGACAGTAACTTAAGTTATTTGATAACAGAATTTCCTGGTCTCTGGGGAAGATGAGGATGTTGATGGTTGTAAGGACATGCTTACAAGCTGTGTTTATGGACCTGAGTGAGAAAAGTTTGGGACAGGAAGAGATGATGGCGAGTTAATACAGATAATATCAATTCTAGGCCTTTTGGCTAAGATGAAGTGTGGTATCTGTTCTTATCAGTTTAGTATCTATGTCCTTTACCTGAGGACAACGTATTACATTGAGTTTTGGAACAAGGAGATAGAATAGGAGCTTCTATTCCTAGAAGGGGTACACTTCTAGGAATAGTGTACCTCTTGGGGGATATTTAGCTGTTAAACAAGAGATTTGTTAGCTATAACTTTGGTGAAATTATGTTTCCCTTAGAAAGAATAAGCATGATAAACTATGGCAACTGGATTCATTAGTAAAGGATTTGGTTATGGACTTGTAAGAGGTACTATAAACCATATGAAGCAGTCCAGAATCAGGCTAACAAGCATATCTGTTAATTCAACAACCAGTAATTACTTTATGTAATGGCAGAATATAGCAGTGGTCACCAAACTTTTTTGATTGCTCCCTATCAGTTAAAAAAAAAACTAGAGGGAATTCCCTGGCAGTCCAGTAGTTGGGACTCTGTGCTTTTGCTGCTGAGGGCCTGGGTTCAATCAATCCCTGCTCCGGCAGCTAGGATCCCGCAAGCTGCGCAGCGCAGCCAAAAAAAAACCCCCCAAAACAAAAAAAACTAGAACACCCTAATATATGAAGATTTTTTAGGGTAAATCATATTTTATGTACATTATCAGTTATTTGAAAAGGTAGAAAATTTTTCAAAGGATGATGAAATATAAATAGAAGTTCACATGTTTTCTTTGTATATCATTGTATTGGCTAAGAGGATGCCTGAAATTAGAATCCTGGGTTCATCTTATGCTTTCTGATGAAGGCCAAGTCATTTTGTCTGTTTGGTGGTTTAGTGCTTCTTTCATGGTGGATTCTTTTTGGTGGACATTAATGTGTGATGCAGAAATCTTTGGCTTTGTGCACTCTCCCATATGTCCATCACCATTCTCTGCCCCAGACCTCATTGCCTTTGATCTTCTAGTCCTTTTACTTCCAGTCTTCTAATCAGATGGCCAGGCCATTGGCCATTGACCTAGAATGTGTATATATTCTCACCTTGGGCTATTTCCCCTTCGACACAAGGTGGATCATCAGGTGTATAGCTGGCAGATTTTCTGTCTCCACTGTCTTTCAAGACCACTTCTGAATGTGGCTGTCATCCATTTTCAGTTGGCACTCATAAGTTAACCCATCTGTAAATCATGCTTGGGCTTTTACTTCCTCCCTTAGCAGGTTATACAAGACATTCCTTATGACTATGGGTTCTTTTGCACAAGGGGTGGGGATGCTTTTAGATGTATGGTGGATAGCAAGAGGTCTGGGCTACCTGCTCATGCAGTTTGCTTGTGTCCTCTAGTTCTGCTTAGTCTTGATTCTGAAGGTACCATTTCTATCTTTTGAAAGACGGCTGCTGGTCTGGTCTGACTGTTTGACTTAACAGGTCCAACTTATAATGGCAGCAGTTCTGACATAACTCATAACTCATAATGGGAGCAAGTCTGACAACCAACTCATAATGGGAGCATTTCATGGTTACTTAGTGTTTCATAATGAAGTATTCCAATAACAGGCTAAGAGTTTTTTCTCAAAAGGCATGTATTTCTCTGCTGTGGACAGCCTGGCCTTGCTCTAGAATTTCAAGCCCCTGCTTTGCCCACTGGGGCTTGCCATAGGCTCCACACTGCATGTTTTCCCACCCTCTTAGGTCTCTTGGATGTTATGGCCTAAATGGCAGGGCTTCGTGCATTGCAGCTTGGACCTGCTGCAGAGCCCTTTCCTACTCTGGGTTGCACTCAAAGTTGGCAACTTACCATGTCATCTGGTATATAGGTGGGAGCTTTATTTCTAGGAGTGGATAAGATAGGCACCATCCACACATCCTTTCTGTCTTTTATGGTGGCACTAATCTCTGTCCCTCTCCCCTTACTCCCTAGTATATGGTAATTTCTTTTTATTTACTATCATGGCTGAAGAGTGGGGGAGTTTCAGAGATTTCTACATTGCCTTTCCCACTATGATAGCTCTTCTCTCTTAGGCTAAGGACCCAAAGTAGAGGTTATACCAACTCATGAGTATATTAGTTCCACTAAACACTTGGGGACTGAAGAAATTACCTCTTCTGATGGGAATCATGATGATGCTTTGGGTCTCTAGGCATCAGTGTCAGCTCAGATCCTGTGTCTAAAATGCTGAAAATATTTGCACATTCTCCTTTTCCAAATGTATAGTCATCTGAATAGATGATGAGTTCCCTTTTGGGAAGAACTGGGAGAGTCATTATAGTTTCATGATCCTTCCCCTAGGGACTTGGTCATCTCCTCAGTAACTGAGTTTTGGATGTGAAAATTGGCTCAGATCCAGGAACTAAGGAAGAGATTTTGGCACCATTTATTTTAAATTTTTTATTTTATTTATTTATTTACACAGCAGGTTCTTATAGTTATCTATTTTATACATATTAGTGTGTATAAGTCAATCCCAATCTCCCAATTCATCCAAGCACCACCACTCCCCGCCGCCACTTTCCCCCCTTGGTGTCCATATGTTTGTTTTCTACATCTGTGTCTCAACTTCTGCCCTGCAAACCGGTTCATCTGTACCATTTTTCTAGGTTCCACATATATGCGTCAATATATGATATATGTTTTTCTCTTTCTGACTTACTTCCCTCTGTATGACAGTCTCTAGATCCATCCACATCTCTACAAATGACCCAATTTCGTTCCTTTTTATGGCTGAGTAATATTCCATTGTATATATGTACCACATCTTTCTCCATTCGTCTGTCGATGGGCATTTACATTGCTTCCATGACCTGGCTATTGTAAATAGTGCTGCAGTGAATATTGGGGTGCATGTGTCTTTTTGAATTATGGTTTTCTCTGGGTATATGCCCAGTAGTGGGATTGCTGGGTCATATGGTAATTCTATTTTTAGTTTTTTAAGGAACCTCCATACTGTTCTCCATAGTGGCTGTATCAATTTACATTCCCACCAACAGTACAAGAGGGTTCCAATTTCTCCACACCCTCTCCAGAATTTGTTGTTTGTAGATTTTCTGATGATGCCCATTCTAACTGGTGTGAGGTGATACCTCATTGTAGTTTTGATTTGCATTTCTCTAATAATTAGTGATGTTGAGCAGCTTTTCATGTGTTTTTTGGCCATCTGTATGTCTTCTTTGGAGAAATGTCTATTTAGGTCTTCTGCCCATTTTTTGATTGGGTTGTTTGTTTTTTTAATATTGAGCTGCATGAGCTGTTTATATATTTTGGAGATCAATCCTTTGTCCATTGATTCGTTTGCAAATATTTTCTCCCATTCTGAGGGTTGTCTTTTTGTCTTGTTTGTAGTTTCCTTTGCTTTGCAAAAGCTTTGAAGTTTCATTAGGTCCCATTTGTTTATTATTTTGACTTATTTATTTATTTATTTCGGTACGTGGGCCTCTCACTGCTGCGGCCTCTCCTGTTGCGGAGCACAGGCTCTGGACGTGCAGGCTCAACAGCCATGGCTCACGGGCCCAGCAGCTCCGCGGCATGCGGGATCTTCCCGGACCGGGGCACGAACCCGTGTCCCCTGCATCGGGCAGTGGATTCTCAACCACTGCGCCACCAGGGAAGCCCTGGAGAGTTTTCATCATAAATGGGTGTTGAATTTTGTCAAAAGCTTTTTCTGCATCTATTGAGATGGTCATGTGGCTTTTATTCTTCACTTTGTTAATATGGTGTATCACATTGATTGATTTGCGTATATTGAAGAATCCTTGCATTCCTGGGATAAACCCCACTTGATCCTTTTAATGTGTTGTTGGATTCTGTTTGCTAGTATTTTGTTGAGGATTTTTGCATCTATCCTCATCAGTGATATTGGTTTATATTTTTCTTTTATTGTAGTATCTTTGTCTGGTTTTGGTGTCAGGGTAATGGTGGCCTCATAGAATGAGTTTGGGAATGTTCCTTCCTCTGCAATTTTTTGGACGAGTTTGAGAAGGATGGGTGTTAGCTCTTCTCTAAATGTTTGATAGAATTCACCTGTGAAGCCATCTGGTCCTGGACTTTTGTTTGTTGCAAGATTTTTAATCACAGTTTCAATCTCATTACTTGTGATTGGTCTGTTCATACTTTCTATTTCTTCCTGGTTCAGTCTTGGAAGGTTATACCTTTCTAAGAATTTGTCCATTTCTTTCAGGTTGTTCATTTTATTGGCATAGAGTTGCCTGTAGTAGTCTCTTAGGATGCTTTGTATTTCTGCATTGTCTGTTGTAACTTCTTCTTTTTCATTCCTAATTTTATTGATTTGAGTTCTCTACCTCTGTTTCTTGATGAGCCTGGCTAATGGTTTATCAATTTTGTTTATCTTCTCAAAGAACCAGCTTTTAGTTGTATTCATCTTTGCTGTTTTCTTTGTTTCTATATCATTTATTTCTGGTCTGATCTTTATGATTTCTTTCCTTCTTCTAACTTTGGGTTTCGTTTGTTCTTCTTTCTCTAGTTCCTTTAGGTGTAAGTTTAGATTGTTTATTTGAGATTTTTCTTGTTTCTTAAGGTAGGCTTGTATTGCTATAAACTTCCTCTTAGAACTGCTTTTGCTGCATCCCGTAGGTTTGGGATTGTTGTGTTTTTGTTGTCATTTGTCTCTAGGTATTTTTTGATTTCCTCTGATTTCTTCAGTGATCTCTTGGTTGTTTAGTAACATATTGTTTAGCATCCATGTGTTTGTGTTTTTTACAATTTTTTCCCTTTAGTTGATTTCTAATCTCATAGTGTTGTGGTCAGAAAAGATGCTTGATATGATTTCAGTTTTCCTAAATTTACCAAGGCTTGATTTGTGACCCAAGATGTGATCTATCCTGGAAAATGTTCCATGTGCACTTGAGAAGAAAGTGTAATCTGCTGTTTTGGGGTGGAATGTCCTATAAATATCAAGTAAATCTCTCTGGTCTATTGTGTCATTTAAAGCTTGTGTTTTCTTATTAATTTTCTGTCTGGAAGATCTGTCCATTGGTGTAAGTGAGGTGTTAAAGTCCTCCACTATTATTGTGTTACTGTTGTTTTCCTTTTTTATGACTGTTAGCAGTTGCCTTATGTATTGAGGTGCTCCTATGTTGGGTGTATATATATTTATAATTGTTATATCTTCTTCTTGGATTGGTCCGTTGATCATTATGTAGTGTCCTTCCTTGTCTCTTGTAACATTATTTTAAAGTCTATTTTATCTGATATGAGTATTGCTATTCCAGCTTTCTTTTGATTTCCATTTGCATGGGATATCTTTTTCCATCCCCTCACTTTCAGTCTGTATGTGTCCTTAGGTCTGAAGTGGGTCTCTCTTTTTTTTTTTTTTTGCGGTACACGGGCCTCTCACTGCGGTGTCCTCTCCCGTTGCAGAGCACAGGCTCCGGACGCGCAGGCTCAGCGGCCATGGCTCACAGGCCCAGCCGCTTCGCGGCATGTGGGATCCTCCTGGACCGGGGCACGAACCTGTGCCCCCCTGCATCGGCACGTGGACTCCCAACCACTGCACCACCAGGGAAGCCCTGAAGTGGGTCTCTTGTACACAGCATATATATGCGTCTTGTTTTGTATCCATTCAGTGAGCCTGTGTCTTTTGGTTGGAGCATTTAATCCATTCACGTTTAAAGTAATTATTGATATGTATGTTCCTATTACCATTTTCTTAAGTGTTATAGGTTTGTTTTTGTAGGCCCTTTTCTTCTCTTGTGTTTTCCACTTAGAGAAGTTCCTTTAGCGTTTGTTGTAGAGCTGGTTTGATGATGCTGAATTCTCTTAGCTTTTGCTTGTCTGTAAAGCTTTTGATTTCTGCATCGAATCTGAATGAGATCCTTGCCTGGTAGAGTAATCTTGGCTGTAGGTTCTTCCCTTTCATCACTTTAAATATATCATGCCACTCCCTTCTGGCTTGTAGAGTTTCTGCTGAGAAATCAGCTGTTAACATTATGGGAGCTCCCTTGTATGTTATTTGTCGTTTTTCCCTTGTTGCTTTCAATAATTTTTCTTTGTCCTTAATGTAAGGTCGGATCTTAACAAACGGCATCGCGCAACAGAGGAAAGCTTCAAGTGAGCTTTATTAGGGAGCACTCCCGGGCGAGGTTCACTGGTCCGAGAGAAAGGAGCCAGAGAAGTCGCGCGCGGGCGAGGGTTTGGTCAGAATTTATAGAGGAAGAAGGGAAAGGGGTGTGGTGAATCTGGGAGGGCTCAGGGTATTCCTTATTTGGTGGTCTCTTCGGGTATCGTGGCAATATCTGGTGCCGGTTGCATCAGCCTTGGGACGGTTAGTCCCGCCCCTCGAAAGGCGGGAAGGCTGGGCGGAGTGGAAAGTCCCTAGGTCAGTTCCTGGAACTGGGTGGTCCGGAAAGTTTTGGTCTGATGCAGCTGTGAGTCTGATTGCGTTCCCCTGCCACGGGCCAGTTGGCCTTACACTTAATTTTTGTCAGTTTGATTACTGTGTGTCTTGGCGTGTTTCTCCTTGGGTTTATCCTGCCTGGGACTCTCTGCACTTCTTGGACTTGGGCGGCTCTTTCCTTTCCCATGTTAGGGAAGTTTTCAAGTATAATCTCTTCAAATATTTTCTCGGGTCTTTTTCTCTCTCTCTTCTCCTTCTGGGGCCCCTATAATGCGAATGTTGTTGCATTTAATGTTGTCCCAGAGGTCTCTTAGGCCATCTTCATTTCCTTTCATTCTTTTTTCTTTATTCTGTTCTGCGGCAGTGAATTCCACCATTCTGTTTTCCAGGTCACTTATCTGTTCTTCTGCCTCAGTTATTCTGCTATTGTTTCCTTCTAGTGTAGTTTTCATTTCAGTTATCGTATTGTTCATCTCTGTTTGTTTGTTCTTTAATTCTTCTAGGTCTTTGTTAAACATTTCTTGCATCTTCTCGATCTTTGCCTCCATTCTTTTTCCGAGGTCCTGGATCATCTTCACTATCATTATTCTGAATTCTTTTTCTGGAATGTTGCCTATCTCCACTTCATTTAGTTGTTTTTCTGGGGTTTTATCTTGTTCCTTCACCTGGTACAGAGTCCTCTGCCTTTTCATTTTGTCTGTCTTTCTGTGAATGTGGTTTTCCTTCCACAGGCTGCAGAACTGTGGTTCTTCTTGCTGGTGGATGAGGCTAAGAGGCTCGTGCAAGCTTCCTCTTGGCTACTATTTATTGTGGTGACTGTATTTAGCCTTCTGCTCCTTTCTTCTTTCTTCAGATTGTAGATGTTCAGCAGCATTCTTGGCTTCCTTGGCTTCCCATCTATTTTTGCCCTAGGGATACCATTGTTTATTTTATCTACAACTGTCTCTGATGGGTCAAGGCCCCAAGGCTAATCCTCCAATCTTGCCATTCTTATGGTAATTACAGCTTTCTGGCTTCTGGCAGTTACGCAGTGCTTCTGTTAAACCTCTTCTGTTTTACTTGATGGGGATGGGCAGGGAGTACCATCCCCATACATCTCATGTTAAGTAGCTCAGCTCTGTGACTTCCTTTCCCCCACCATAGAGGAGAACCACCCCTGAACTTCTTAGTGATGCTGATACCCCTCTCAATAGATGGCCTTGGTGAATATTGTGTCCTCTGGGCCCTTTCTTGGAACACAATTCTCTGGTGGGTCTTCTGGCCTCACCTAACATATCCATTCTGGCATGCCCAGTTTCTTCAGCCTCTGTATTCCTTCCTCTACCACCTTCTAGGGCAAGTCAGGCATACCTGTTTCACTCAGCATAGGCCATTGCTTTCTCAAAGCTTCTGCGAGCCACCATAGCAGTGATTTTGCCCCACCCACTGGAATCCTTGCCAGGGGTTGAGTCCTGGGTCCCAAGAAAGCTCCCTGAAGTCCTTGGATTCTTAACCAGTGATCATATCCCTGGTCCCCAAGTGCTTAATGGGATTGATATACTTGGAGCTGGAGTAACCCCCACATTGAGTCTTTGGCCTAGGAAAGACAAAGTAGAAGTCTTTGAAACTGCTGGGTCCCCACTCCAGCAACTTTCTAACTTCCCATTCTCTCTTCAACCCATTGCACTCAGCGTTCTGTCCTGGATCCACTTATTTTCTCACTCTGCCTAGACCAATTTATCCATGACCATGACTTCATTAACTATACATATTCCACCATCTCCCAAACTTCATCTCAATCCAGGATCTCCTGAACTGCAGACCCTTGTATCTGACTGCCAGACATGTTCACTGGGATGGTTCATCAACATCTGGCTCAACTTGTCCAAAACTGAATTCATCATCTTTCCCCACAAATCTGTTCCTTCTCCAGTGTGCCCTCTTTTACTCAGTTGTCCAAGACAGACATTATCCCCACTGCCTCCATACTGTAAATGCCCTCCAGCTGAAGACTGTCAGGAACGTACTTGTATCAGAGCAGGTTGGATTTATTACTTGTTACAGGAGGAAGAACACACACCATGGGGGGAGGGTGTGAGAAACACAGGATTTGGGCTGGCGTTAGGTGATTTGGGTGAGGGTTTAAGCTCGTGGGGCTTTACTCTGGGTGTTTTCAGTGTTGCGGTCCGGGAGCCACACGCCTGGAGTCGAGTTCCCCAGTAAATGTGACCCGTGTCCCAACCAAGGACACCCGAGAATCACCAACACCAAGTAGAAAGATTAGCAAAGGATTTATACAAGTATAGAAGCTTACACAAACTGTCCGGACAGGGTCCCACTCGGAGAGAAGTGAGTGAGACCCCGACTAACAGTCGGGCGAGGCTTTTATACCCTTCACAGGGCGGGAAGTCCCCAGGGCAGGAGGGAGCTGTTTAATTTTGAATCAGCCAATCAGGAACCCGGTTCTTCCCGCCCCAAGCAAGCAAGCAAGTTTCTTACAGAAGCCAAAATGTGCTGTTAGCCCTGAAGCTGTTCTTCCGTTTCTTTCGTCACATCAGGAATTGGGATCATTTTGTTATTGGCTATCTTAATAAGTCTTATCTAGGAAGAGGGAAGACCTCGATGAGGCTGAATCTGTAACTGGTGAAGTAGCCGCAGTCCCTCATATTCGCCAGGATGGAGAGAGGCTTGGACTTTTGTGATCTGCACAGTGTTCACGTTTTCGTTTGTGTTTAGGACGTGATTATGTGAATGATCTTGTTCTGGTTTTTGCTTCATCCACCATGACCACAGAGTAGCCGTGTCTGATGTTATGTTCAACATGAGAACACCAGGGCCTAGCAGTGAGGGCCAGGCCAGCTTCTGGACATTAGCAGCTACTTTTCTCTTTCTCAGGACCCTAGTTGAAGCCCTTCACCCCTGGATTTCTGCTAGAGATTCCTAACCAGGTTCCCTGGCTCTGACTCTACCCCCTTCTAATCCATTCTCCCCAGGATAGCCAGAGTGATCTTTCCAAATAAAAAAGCTGATCTCAGCTCAGAATCCTCCTCCTTTGCTCTTAAAGTCTGTTCCTACTGTTACCAGGCCCTTTCCAGACTCTTGGACAGCAATACTGTAGAAATGAATATCGCTTCTACAAGACTCTCAGGCAAGCAAAGCTTTTTATTAATAGAGATAGCTTGTGCACAAGGGAGAAGGCAGGAAAAAAAAAAAGAGCCAGCTCCCTGAGTAGAATGGGCGAGTTGCTTTCATAACAAAAGGGAGGGTTTGTCTCATGATGAATGATAATTTCCAGAAATCATCAAAGCTCTTTGATCAGCAGCAGGTGGCTCCAGGTTGGCTGTCAGGAATAGGGAGTGCTTCTGTGAGGGGAAAGAAATGCATGAGAATTTTCTGCAAGAAAGCACAGGAACAGATAAGGTTAAAATTTATAGTTGAGCTTCTTGTCTTGTGGCAGCTAGGTTAGTGTAACAGAGATAAAGTTAATCTTTTATTCCTGTGAGCCTGTTTTTTTTTTTTTTTTTTGGCTGTACGCGGGCCTCTCACTGTTGTGGCCTCTCCCTCCGCGGAGCACAGGCTCCGGACGCGCAGACTCAGTGGCCATGGCTCACGGGCCCAGCCGCTCCGCGGCATGTGGGATTTTCCCGGAGCGGGGCACGAACCCGTGTCCCCTGCATCGGCAGGCGGACTCTCAACCACTGCGCCACCAGGGAAGCCCAAGCCTGGTTTTTGTCTCTGGGACTCAGGGCCCCAGGGCCTTTGTTCTTTAGCTTGAAGGCCTGTTTTGCCCAAGGCCGTTTCCGAAATGGCTGTACTCTTGTCTTCCTGTCTCACTACCAACAGAGCCAGCAAAGCCCAGTTTCCCTTTTCAGTTTCAATAACACCACTCCTTCCCTCCCCGTCGCTCTACCTGACCCCTTTCTGGCATATATTCCCTGAGGTCAGAAATCTTGTCTGAATAATTTATTACTTTATCCCCATCATGTATAACAAGGCATGTCACTAGAATTCATTGATTACCTGCTGTGTGCTATGAAGTAAGCTCCTGAAGAGGTTGTTAGAAGAAATACTTTTGAACTATAAACAGGCTCCTCTAACAGGAATCTTTTTGGGAGGATGGCAGCTGCTCCAGGGAATTGGTCTGCCCTCTCCTGGCAGCAGGAGGCACTGCCTCTACTAGTAGAGGAGTAGGAATAAGCAAATGAGCAAGTGCTCTGCAAGGAGCAGGATAGGATGTTCACCTGGAGGGCAAAAATTCAATCTGAGAACAGAATTTCCTTATTTCCTGAACCGTGGAGGAGTGACAGTGGGAAGCCCTCCCAGGAAAGGATTAGACTGGTTTTTGGAAGTGCCAAATATGTGGAATTTTAAAAGGAACAACTTTAAGGCTGCTTCTATGGCCTTGCGTGAAAGTTTGGGAAGCAAAGCCTGATGAGAACTTTTCTCTTTTTTAATTGAAGTGTAGTTGATTTACAGTGTTGTGTCAGTGAATCACGGCACAGTGATTCAGCTACATGTATACACACACACACCTATACACACACACACACACACACATATCACACACACACATATGCGTAGGTACATTCTTTTCAGATTTTTTCCCTTATAGGTTATTACAAAATATTGAATATAGTTCCCTGTGCTATACAGTAGGTCCTTGTTGGTTAGGGAATCTTAATTATAGGTTGTTTCTTTGTTTTTTGGCCCAAGATCAAGGTTAGTATCTATTCTTATCATTTAACATCTCATAAATCCTCTACCTGAGGATACTTTATTTAATTTATTTATTTTATTTTTGGCTGCGTTGGGTGTTCGTTGCTGTGCACGGGCTTTCTCTAGTTGCGGCGAGCGAGGGCTACTCTTCATTGCGGTGTGTGGGCTCCTCATTGCAGTGTCTTGTCTTGTTGTGGAGCACGGGCTCTAGGCGCCTGGGCTTCAGTACCTGTGGCTCGTGGGCTCTAGAGCGCAGGCTCAGTAGTTATGGCACATGGGCTTAGTTGTTTTGTGGCACGTGGGATCTTCCCAAACCAGGGCTCGAACCCGTGTCCCCTGTGTTGGCAGGCAGATTCTTAAGCAATACACCACCAGGGGAGCCCTGAGGTTACTTTATTAAGTGGAATTTTGGAACAGGGAGATGAACCAGAGGCTTGCTCCGTCCATTCCACAAATCAGTCTGATGTCTCAGTTCCTTCATGAATGGTGTGGTTCTCCATTTTGGGATAGATGTCAATTAAAGTGCAGACTGTTGGACTTCCCTGGTGGCACAGTGGTTAAGAATCTGCCTGCCAGTGCAAGGGACACGGATTTGAGCCCTGGTCCAGGAAGATCCCACATGCCACAGAGCAACTAAGCCCGTGCACCGCAACTCTGAGCCTGCAAGCCACAACTACTGAGACCGTGTGCAACAACTGCTGAAACCCACACGCCTAGAGACCCGTGCTTCGCAACAAGAGAAGGCACCGCAATGAGAAGCCCATGCACTGTGAAGCCCACGCACTGCAACAAAGAGTAGCCCCCTCTTGCCACAGTTAGAGAAAGGCCGCACAGCAACGAAGACCCAACACAGCCAAAAATAAATAAATAAATAAATAAATAAATAAATTTATTAAAAAGAAAATGCAGACTGCTGGTGTCCTGTGTATCATTTACTTTTTGGAAAAAATTTTAAGGTGAAACCTGCTATTTCCCCTTTTTCTTTAACATTATAGTTTTGATGCATTTTTTTCTGTCTTTTGGTGCCCTAGCTCTTTAAGATTTAGTTATAGTACTCTAGTTAGACATTTTCTACAAATTATTTGTCCCCTAGTGATAAACCCTTTTTAAGATTTCCAAGTTTTTACTACTTAACCAGTGCTGCAGTGAAATCCTTTGTGTATTGCTTTGTGCATGTGGATGAGAGTTTCTCTGGGTTATGAATCCAGGAATGACATTTCTGGGTAATAGCTATGAGTATTTTCAATTCTACAGGCTTTTGCAAATTGCTCACTTGGAGAGATTGTACCAGTTAATGTCACTTATGCAATTTCATGTTCTTGTCATCACTTGGTTCAGTCAGATGTTTTAATATTGCCAATCTGATGGACATAAAATTATATTTTGTTGTGATTTTAATTTGCATTTTCTTGATTACTACTAAGGTTATGTAATGTGTCAAGAGTTCACTGGCCATTCTTTTGTGTATCCAATTTTGTGAAATGACTGTTCGTAGTCTGTAAATGTTTTTCTTTTTTTTCCTACCAGGTTGTTGGCTTTTTCCTTACTGGTTTTCAGTGATTTATATGTTTTATGCAAGACTCTGTTGTTTTATTAGTTTCAGATACTATGTCTTTTCCCGTTTGTGGCTTGTCTTTTCAGTTTGTTATGGTCTCGTGATGCACAGGTTTTTCTTGCAGAATTTATCAGTTCTTTTCTTAACGTTTTGTGCTTTTGTGTCTTGTTTAAGAACTCCTTCCTTACCTTGAAGTCAGAAAGATATTCTAATTTTTTTTCTAAAAATTTTAAATATTTGTTTTTCATACTTAGGTCTTTTAATCACTTGGAATATATTATTGTGTTTACCTTTAAATAGTGACCTAATTTTTTTTTTTTCAGCACCATTTGGTGAATTCCTTCTTCCAGTGGTTGTAATATTATCTCTGCATATATTAAGGTTTCAAATATGCATGAGTTTCTTTTAGATTTCATATTCTGTTCTGTTGGTCCATTTGTCCATCCCTGTGGCTATAGCATGCTATTATTATTACTTTAGCATGCTATTATTATTACTTAAGAATATAACATGCTTGGTATATGGTAGCATTTATCTTCAAAAATATTACTTTTTAAAAAAAATATCTTTACTGTTTTTGGCTCTTTTCTCTTACACGTGTTATAGAATCATAAAGTTCCCAAGAACAGATATTCAGATTTGTATTGGAATTGCAGTGGATAGACAGATTGTTCGGGGATGTCAATGAAAAAATTAACCAATAGTCAATCTAAGAAAGAACTGGAAAATTTTATTTAAGCCAACCTGAGGATTATAACCCAGGAGACAGTCTTTCAGAAAGCTCTGAGGACTATTCCTCTGTTAGAGGTTAAAGCACAGTTTTATAAGTTTTTGAGACAAAGGGTCATACATCAAAGTAACATAGTCCAACAAGGCGAGTTGTGAGTTATTGTGACCCCTTACAGAATTGAGAAAGGAATGTTATCTTATCTTCTAAGGAGTTACTTCCTGGTGCCAGGAGGAAATTGCTTTGTTTGTTTGTTTCTTGTTTCTTTTTGCAAGTAGGCATTGCTGTGTGTTCTAAGGGGATCTAGTTAATGCATAATGCAGATGCACAATGCACACTGAAAGGGCAGGGTAGTGGCTCAAACTGCAGAGAAAAATTTTATGTTAAATTTTTCTTATCTTAATTTTATTTCATCAGGGAGCATTAATTTCTTTATGACATCAAATCTTTCTATTCATGAATATGTGACATTTCTCCTTTTGGTCTTTACACTTGCTATTCCCTCACCTAGAAAACTTTCTTTTAGAAAGCTCCCTTGTTTGTTTACCTCCTTGGGTCTTTGCTCAAATGTCACCTCCTCAGAGATGATTTCCTTGAATAAAGTAGTCTCCTTCTCACCCTCCTCTATCTTTTCAAAGCACTTGTAATCATTTGACATATTATGTATGGTTGAGTATTTTTTAATTGTCTTTCTTTCACTCAGTGGAATTAAGCTTCATGAAAGCAGGGTCTCTTTCCTCACTACCACCCCAGCTCATAGAAAAGTGCCTGGCACATACTAGGTACTCAGTGTTTTTTTGTGAATGTGTTTCTGTAGGATATTATCTTTTCCTTCATAAAGAAGTTATCTATTTACTGTTAGATTTTATCTTAGCTCTTAGTTTTCATTGCTAGTGTATATGGCAACTTTAAAAAAAAAAAGACATTTTCTAGTTGTTTGCTACTGGTGTACAGAACAGAATTGTTTTTGTATATTATTTTATGTCTAGTATTTTATTGAACTCTTATTCTAATAGTTTGTCTAGATTCAGTTTGATTTTTCTGTACAGAATTTTATTTTCTATAAGTAAGAAAAACATTTAGGTGTAAGTTTTATTCCCCAAATCAAATTTTAGTTACCTATACAAGTGTTTTGTAAATTATTGATATTACTATTTTAAAGAAACTTGCTCGCTCTTTCCGTGCCTAGCGCAGCCATGGCTCGTGGTCCCAAGAAGCACCTGAAGCGCGTAGCAGCTCCAAAGCATTGGATGCTGGATAAACTGACTGGTGTGTTTGCTCCTCGTCCATCTACCGGTCCCCACAAGCTGAGGGAATGTCTCCCCCTAATTATTTTCCTAAGGAACAGACTTAAATATGCCCTAACAGGAGATGAAGTAAAGAAGATCTGCATGCAGCGTTTCATTAAGATTGATGGCAAGGTCCTCACTGATATAACCTACCCTGCTGGTTTTATGGATGTCATCAGCATGGACAAGACTGGAGAGAATTTTCGTCTGATCCATGACACCAAGGGTCGCTTTGCTGTTCATCGTATTGCACCTGAGGAGGCCAAGTATAAGTTATGCAAAGTGAGAAAGATCTTTGTGGCGACAAAAGGAATCCCTCATCTGGTGACCCATGATGCTCGCACCATCCGCTACCCTGATCCCCTCATCAAGGTGAATTACACCATTCAGATTGATTCGGAGACTGGCAAGATTACTGATTTCATCAAATTTGACCCTGGTAACCCGTGCATGGTGACTGCAGGTGCTAACCTGGGAAGAATTGGTGTGATCACTAACTGGGAGAGACATCCTGGTTCTTTTAATGTAGTTCACGTGGAAGACGCCAACGGCAATAGCTTTGCCACCCAGCTCTCCAACATTTTCGTTATTGGCAAAGGCAACAAACCATGGATCTCTCTTCCTCATGGAAAGGGTATCCGCCTTACCATTGCTGAGGAGAGAGACAAGAGACTGGCAGCCAAACAGAGCAGTGGATAAAATGATCTCTAAGTGATGTGATTGGGAAAGTCTTTGTACTTAGAAATAATGCTACATAATTAAAAGCCTCTTTAGTGTTAAAAAAAAAAAAAAAGAAACTTGCTCTATGGTAACTCAATTCTAATGCTGCTTTCTAATTTGAGGATGAAAAAGGACTCCCCTTTCCAAACTTGCTATAAGATCCATTTTTCTTAGACTTTTGAGTTTTAATTTTCTCTCTAGTCAGCACCTTTAATAGTACAAATTTTTTTCTGTCTTTTTTTTTGCGGTACGCGGGCCTCTCACCATTGTGGCCTCTCCTGTTGCGGAGCACAGGCTCCGGACGCGCAGGTTCAGCGGCCATGGCTCACGGGCCCAGCCACTCCGCGGCATGTGTGATCTTCCCAGACCCACAAACCCGCGTCCCCTGCATCGGCAGGTGGACTCTCAACCACTGCACCACCAGGGAAGCCCAATAGTACACATTTTTGTTTGAGATCATTTACTCTTTTCATGGAAGTGTGATAACCAGAATCTAGATTTCTGCTGTTTAAAAATATCTCTCTAAATGCCTACATTTCCGTAGATATTTTGTACCTTTTCTGTTGAGTGAAATGAGTAAGAAAAAAACTTCCTTAAATAACATTTCCAGATTTGAGTGCGAGGGTCTGTGAGAAGAATCTGCTTTAATGGTCTGTTTACTGCTAACTACCATGATGTTTTCTGCACAGAGTACTTCTGACACTTAATGTGTGGGTTTTCCACCAAGCAATTCTCCAATGCTGTGGGGACACCAACTGGATGTCCTACAGTTTCATTCAGTTGTAAAACTACCTGGGGTTGCACAGACCCCACAGGTTAAGTAAGGGCTCAGTCTCACAGAACGTTCCCCACTTCACACAACAATCTCAAGTAGTGGATCCGCAAGTTACCCGCACTTGTGAGTTGGCTAAAGATTGGGGGTTCCCACAACCCCCTCCTCGGGTTTGAATTTGCTATAACAGCTCATAGAACTCAGGGAAATACTTTACATACTATTATCAGTTCATTATAAAGGATATTATAAAGGATACAAATGAACAGCCACATGAAGAGGTACATAGGGTGAGGTTCCAAGCGCAGGGTCTTAGGACCCTGTGGACTTGAGGTGTGACATCTGCTTGGCAAATGGATGTGTTCATCAGCCTGGAAGCTCTCCAAACTCTGTTGATTAGGATTTGTATGGAGTTTCCATTATATAGGCATGATCACTGGCCATTGGTGATTACTCAGCCTTCAGCTCCTCTCCCCTCTGGAGGCCGAGGGGTGGCGCTGAAAGTTCCAAACTCCTAATTACTCAGGTTCTTCTGGCAACAAGTCTTCATCCTGGAACCCACCCACCCCCACCCAGGTTACCTTGTTAACATACAAAATGACACTCTTTACTCTAGAGATTCCAAAGGTTTTAGAAGCTCTTGTGCCAGGAAAGAGGGATGAAGACCAAATTCCTTCCTTGTTTCCTTCTGTTGGCCGCACCGCATATGGGTTCTTAGTTCCCTGAGGAGGGGATTGAACCCGTGCTCCCTGCAGGGGAAGTGCGGAGTCATAACCACTGGACCACCCGGGAAGTCCCAAATACATATTTCTTATATCGCGATATCACAGCCTGGTATTGCAGCACCTCTGGGAACATGTGTTACTGGGGACTTATAATGGTTCAAAAGAAGCTGTGAAAATCAGGCTGTGGTAATCACTGATTGTAAGGAAAAAGTTTATTTCCTTTCTCAGATTGGTTACATTCTAGTTAGCATTTCATTAGTGTAACAGTTTCTATTTTGAAATAGAAAAGAGGGTTTCCCTTCTTAGTGATGTATTTTACTTTTTTTTTTTTTTAATTTGTCTTTAGTTTATCTGTAGTCCAAATTATTTTACAGAGAGTTGTTGAAATTAACCACTTTAGGTCCAGAGTGAGTGGTTATTTCAAATTCAGGTTTCTATTATATTCCATACTTGTCCCTAAATGTCTACTTCTCAACACTATATACCGCCTTTTCACCTTACTGAATATAAAAAAATTTTTTTTAATGTAGTCAGGCATCTATTTCCCTGCATGGAGCCCTAAGAGGATTTTTCCTATAATTGACCCAAAAGGGAGCACAGGGGGCTTCCCTGGTGGCGCAGTGGTTGAGAGTCCTCCTGCCGATGCAGGGGGCGCGGGGTCGTGCCCGGGTCTGGGAAGATCCCACATGCCGCGGAGCGGCTGGGCCCGTGAGCCATGGCCGCTGAGCCTGCGCGTCCGGAGCCTGTGCTCCGCAACGGGAGAGGCCACAACAGTGAGAGGCCCGCGTACCGCAAAAAAACCCCCCCCAAAAAACAAAAAAAAAGCAAAAGGGTGCACAGGTAGGAGCAGGGGCAGATGTGGGCGGAGCTATTCAAATACCGAGTCACTTGCCTTGAGGGAATGAAGGAAGAGTTTATGTTCAGGAAGTGCATATTGAAATCTAAGATCCCAACGTCTCATTATGTGTCTTTAGGATTGTATTTTTGGAAAGCTCTGGTAACATTTAGCCATTTTGAATGCCTGTGAAAATCAAAAGTGCTTGAGAGCTTCGTTTATTTATTAATACATTTGCTTATGCAAATATATTAATACACTGTCTTATATTAAATACAAATATATTTATTTGTATAAATACATTTATAAGACAGAATTTGAAATACTGAATGCAGGAGCAAGAGCTGGCACATTTTAAGTCTGGATGGAGACTTGGAACCTTTTCCAACTTGTTTAGAGAATTGTGTGATAGCAGGCAGCAGAAGTTTCTGTTTTTCTTTAGGTAGAGATACTGTAATTACATTAATCAGGCTACAGAGTTTATACCAGCATCTAGCTGGACAGGGAGGATAGGGAGATGTAAGAGCTAAGAAAATTGCCCAAGTGCTTCTGGCCTAGAAAACTGGAAGAATGCCAGTGTCACTCACTGATCTGTGATACTGAGCAGGGGGATTGAGGAGGAGAGGCTATAGGGGATTGTGGGAATGGCAAGATAAGATTAATTTTGAATAAGTAGAAATATAGAACTAACTATAGATGAACAAAGATTTGGGGGTCATTTAGTAGACTTAAGAATAAATGGGGTCCTTGAGGGACTGAGGACATGTACAGCGTTTTACTATTACCAGTTTATTATAAAGGATACAACTCAGGAACAGCCAAATGGAAGAATGCACAGGGCAAGGAGTGGGGGTGTTTGTGCCACCTCACCCGCACCCTGATGTGTTGACCAGCTCGGAAACTGTGAACCCTGTCATTTAGGGGTTTTTAATGGAGGTTTCATTATGTAGGTATGAGTGATTAAATCATTGCCATTGGTGATTAACCCAGTCTCTAGCCCCTCTCCCCTTCCCAGAGGTTGGGGGGTGGGACTGAAAGTTCCAACCTTCCAATCATGCCTTTCTGATAACCAGCCCCCATCCTCAAGCTTTCTAGAAGTCCACCAAGAGCGCCTCATTAAAACAAAAGACATTCCTATCACCCACGAGATTCTAAGGGATTTAGGAGCTCTCTGTCAGGAACTAGGGACAAAGACCCTATATATATATATATATATATATATATGTATGTATGTATGTATTTTAATTGTGTTACAGTTACCCATGTGGGAAAAAAATGAGATAGGCTCTCTACCTTATGCCATAAGTAAACATAAACTAAAGATTGATTAAGGATTGCAATGTCAAAAATAAAACAAACCTTCCTTTTTTTGTGTAGAAAATATAGATGAGTATCTTTCAGGCCTTGAAGTAAGGAAAGATTTAAAAAATAGGACATTAAAGTCCATTGACAGATGAATAGATAAAGAAGATGTGGCACATATATACAATAGAATATTACTCAGCCATAAAAAGAAACGAAATTGAGTTATTTGTAGTGAGGTGGCTGGACCTAGAATCTGTCATACAGAGTGAAGTAAGTCAGAAAGAGAAAAACAAATACCATATGCTAACACATATATATGGAATCTAAAAAAAAAAAAAAAAAAAAGGTTCTGAAGAACCTAGGGGGAGGACAGGAATAAAGACGCAGATGTAGAGAATGAACTTAAGAACAAGGGGAGGGGGCAAGCTGGGACGAAGTGAGAGTGTGGCATTGATATATATACACTACCAAATGTAATATAACTAGTGGGAAGCAGCTGCATAGCACAGGGAGGTCAGCTCGGTGCTTTGTGACCACGTAGAGGGTTGGTGTAGGGAGGGTGGGAGGGAGATGCAAGAGGGAGAGGATGTGGGGATATAAGTATACTTATAGCTGATTCACTTGGTTATACAGCAGAAACTAACACAACAATGTAAAGCAATTATACTCCAATAAAGATGTTAAAAAAAATAGGACACTAAAACCCCCCAAAACCAGAGTATACAAGAAAAGACTATATATAATATATATATATAATTTTTTTTTGGCCGCTCCGTGTATCTTGTGGGGTCTTAGTTCCTTGACTAGGGATCGCACTCACGCTGTCAGCAGTGAAAGTGCAGAGTCCTAACCACTGGACTGCCAGGGAATTCCCAAGACTGATATACATGTATATATTTAATAATATATAAATATATAACTGATATATATTTAATATATACATATATTTATTAAATAATACAGGCCCTTTATTTATTTGCTTTTTTAATATTTTATTTATTTATTTATTTGGCTGCTCCGGGTCTTAGTTGTGGCATGTGGGATCTTTTAGTTGCGGCATGTGGGATCTTCAGTTGTGGCACGCAGGATCTAGTTCACTGAGCAGGTATCGAACCTGGGCCCCCTGCATTGGGAGTGTGGAGTCTTAACCACTGGATCACCAGGGAAGTCCCGAGACTGAATATATATATATATATATATATATATATATATATGTTTTAATTTATTTTATTTTATTGATTTATTTTTGGCTGCGTTGGGTCTTCGTTGCTACACATGGGCTTTCTCTGGTTGCGGCAAGTGGGAGCTACTCTTCGTTGCAGTGCAGGGGCTTCTCATTGCAGTGGCCTCTCTTGTTGTGGAGCATGGGCTCTAGGTGCGTGGGCTTTGGTAGTTGTGTCTCGTGGGCTCAGCAGTTGTGGCTTGCAGGCTCTAGAGCGCAGGCTCAGTAGTTGTGGCGCACGGGCTTAGTTGCTTCATGGCATGTGGGATCTTCTGGGACCAGGGCTCGAACCCGTGGCCCCTGCATTGGCAGGCAGATTACCGAGACTGATATATTTTTGATGGATAACTTTTGTTCATCAAAGGACACCTGAGGGACTTCCATGGTGGTGCAGTGGTTAAGAATCTGCCTGCAATGCCGGGGATACGGTTTGAGCCCTGGTCCCGGAAGATCCCACATGCCGCGGAGTAACTAAGCCCGGGCAACACAGCTACTGAGCCTGCGCTCTGGAGACCGCGAGCCACAACTACTGAGCCCACGTTTCACAACTACTGAAGCCAGCGTGCCTAGAGCCTGTGCTCTGCAATAGGAGAAGCCACCCAATGAGAAGCCTGCGCACCGCAACAAAGAGTAGCCCCTGCTCACCGCAACTAGGGAGTGCCCGTGCGCAGCAACGAAGACCCAACGCAGCCAATAAATAAATAAATAAAATTATTAAAAAAAAAAAAGACATCTGAGTGCCCATATCTTGATTTCTAATACTATTCTCCAATAAAAGGGACCAGGGCTCCTTGGAGAAATGGCTGATTCTAGGGCTGGGGCCCTAGAGAATATACAAGATGAACCTGGAGCATCTTGCGGTGCCAGAAAGCAGAGAAGTGCTACAAAAAGAGGGTGCGGGGGAAGGGGGAATGTATTAAAAGGACACAGTGGCCAGACTGAAAGAGCTCGCAGTGGCCAAAGCTGGAATAATTTGAGCAGCAAAGCAATATAGTGTTGGATTCTAACCCAAAGTATAAAATAAGTATCCAAGAATACATACATATGTTGACTTATACTGATATAAATAAATGAATAGATAAATAAATAAATGAGGGAAAAGAGACAAATCTTCCATACAGAAAAATCCCAAATAATTTATGAAGATACTCCCAGCTCTGGGAGGCAGAGCTTAACTTCATACCTCTTGAGTGTGGTTACACTTAGTGACTTTTTTCCAAAGAATGTGATGATAGAAAGTTTTGAGGAGCACCTGAGATGGGGAAGATGACAATACCCACCAGTATTGTGTGACTAGGACTACAGAAGGAGCTGACGTTGGAGTACTTTGGTGATCATTTAAGGAATCATTTAATCTCTTATTACCAGTTAGCCTTTTGATGAGATCAGTATTCTGTCTCTGATCAGTTGAATATCTTTTTTTTAAAGTTGAGATTTATTTTTTTTTTAAGTTGAGTTTGTTTTTTGGCTGCGTTGGGTGTTTGTTGCTGCGTGTGGGCTTTCTCTAGTTGCGGTGGGCGGGGGCCACTCTGTTGTGGTGCACGGGCTTCTCATTGTGGTGGCTTTTCTTGTTGCGGAGCATGGGCTCTAGGAGCGCGGGCTTCAGTAGTTGTGGCTCGCGGGCTCTAGAGCGCAGGCTCAGTAGTTGTGGCGCCGGGCTTAGTTGCTCCGCGGCATGTGGGATCTTCCTGGACCAGAGCTGGAACCCGTGTCCCCTGCATTGTCAGGCAGATTCTTAACCACTGCGCCACCAGTGGTTGAGAAACTGATCAGGGAAGTCCTGATCAATTGAATATATGACATCATCGATCCAAGGGTAATATGTTAAAAGTACTTCTCTAGCTCTTCCATAACTTGATCTGCTGTGTCTCTGGTGTTTCTCTTTTAATACTAGGTTGCATTAGAGAGAACGGCTTGCTGCAGTGTTGTTCATTTGTCCATTGTGAGTATGAGATACTTTCCAGGTGTTTTCATTTCTCTTCTTCTAAGAGAAGGCTTTGGTTGGCGTTTCCTTTACCCTTTCTGGCTTTTATCCCCCGTCACGTTCCTCACCCTTCACTAAGACAGCTCTGACAGTTCTCTTCAGCAGCCAGTGCCCCTTCTGCAGGATTTGTAGTAAAGTAATATTTCAACATCGCTTCTTCTAATAACAGCTGCCAAGTGGGCCCCTTTGGTTGGGGTCAGCCTCCTTCTCTGCTTTCATCTCAGCTGCACTTTGGCTTCCAGATGCTTGGTTCCTTAACTTCAGCCGTCATCCATTTTTCAAATGGCTAAACTCAAGGCTGATGGGTAGTTTAGAGGCAGAGCCTGAATGCTTTTTTTCTGGGTTTTTTGGAATTATGCCTTCAGCTTTGGCAGCGTTGCCGTGTCTGTTGGACGGTCTCCTAAGTTTCTAACTATCCTCCCATCTTTGCTCTGTCTTTGGAATTCTTTTTTTTACACACTGAGGGGAAAAAACTTCCATATCTTTTGGCTAAGATCAAGTAATCCTCACTTGTTGGGAAACAGGTGACATGAATTTTTTCAACAGGGGATTAGCAAGGAACTTTCTCTGTACACTTGGCCCTCTGAACTTCAGGGCCCCACCCCCATCTTCTGAGTGAGTGTAAAGTCCTGAAGGCTTGTGGCCTCATTATTTGTCCTTATTGGCCTCTGGACTCTTGAACTGCTTTTTTCTTTGCTTTGTCCCAGCCTTTTCTTGAAGGCTAAATTCTTCTTGAACACATTATACACTTTGAATTCTATAATAAATACTAAGTTTTATATTTAGCAACATACATTGTAGAATCTGAGGATCCCTAGTCACCTTCAGCCCTCTTCTCTGCAGTCTTGCCCGGTTGCTTTTCTGTCCTCTCCTTCACCCAGATTTATTCTTTGTTTTATTTGGTTGAACAGTTACAAGTTTTGGTTTGTTTTCCTACGTAAACAGCTTCATCTTGATACCATACAGTGTTGTTTAAATTCCTTTTCACTTTTATCCCTTTACCTTCACATGCTACTTTTGTTTTTGCATTTTATTATTTATTTATTTATTTATTTATTTTGCGGTACACGGGCCTCTCACTGTTGTGGCCTCTCCCTCCGCGGAGCACAGGCTCCGGATGCACAGGCTCAGCGGCCATGGCTCACGGGCCCAGCCACTCTGCGGCATGTGGGATCTTCCCGAGACGGGGCACGGACCCATGTCCCCTGCATCGGCAGGCGGACTCTCAACCACTACGCCACCAGGGAAGCCCTGCATTTTATTTTTTTAATTAAAAAAATTTAATACAATTTTAAAGGTTACTTTCCATTTCAGCTATTACAAAATATTGGCTATATTCCCCATGTTGTATAGTACATCCTGGAGCCTATCTTATACCCAGTAGTTTGTATCTCCTGCTCCCTCACCCCTATATTGCCCCTCACCGCCACTGGTAACCATGTTTGTTTTCTCTGTCTGTGAGTCTGCTTCTTTTTTGTTGTATAATATTTACTAGTTTGTTGTATATTTTAGATTCCACATATAAGTGATATCATACAGTATTTTTCTTTTTCTGACTTATTTCACGTAGCATAATGCCCTCCAAGTTCCATCCATGTTGCTGCAAATGGCAAAATTTCCTTCTTTCTTATGGCTGAGTAGTATTCCATTATGTGTGTATATATGTATATATCACATCTTCTTTATCCATTTATCTGTTGATGACACTTAGGTTGCTTCCATATCTTTGCAATTGTAAATAATGCTGCTGTGAACACTGAGGTGCACATTTCTTTTCAAATACATGCTACTTCTGTTGAATTATTTCTAAGAAGGGAGCAATTTGGGTTTGATTGATAATAGTTCATCCACTCGTTTACCAAACACTTACAAAGTGCCTACTATGTGCTACCCCTGAGCAGGCACGTCCATCAACAAATAGCACAAGGCCCCTGCCACTTGTCTTGAAGTGCCGACACTCAGACAAGGAAATGTAATGAACAAATGAGACGTGAATTGTAGAAGAGATCGGTGCACAGTGGCTGGAAAGTAATCCTTTCGGGGGAGTTGAGAAAAGCTATCATTCGAGCTAGGTCTGGAAGGAATTGGAGCTTATGAGGCAGAGTGGCAGAACAGGAAGGGCAGAACACAGAGGGAATGGCATGTACAAAGATGCAGAGGCCTGACAAAGCTGGGTGTGTTGTGGGACTAACAGGTATTTGAAGGCTGATGTTGCTGGAGGGTGGTCCCTGTGGCAGGTGTGGTGGGTGATAAACTTGGGAAGGTAAGTTGTTAGCTTATTTACCGCATGCAGGAGGGATTTGTTTCATCTTTCTGGAGCCATGGGGGGCTGTGAGTGAGATACTATGTGTATGTATGGGGGTGTTATGTTGGACTATCTCAAGGAGAGTGTCTGACCCCACAGTTCTTAACTTTGAGCTTTCATGCTGGTGATAAAGTCTGTTCACAGCTCCTGGTTGGCACTTACTGGCATGCCCAGGGCACCCTGGACTTCTTATCATCATTGAGCACAGGTCTGAACTCCAACCTCTACCCGCTTGCCTGGGGTGAGGGATGGGGATGGGCTCTGGTACGAAGAAGGAAGGGGAATGGCACGGGATGAGCCTTTTCACTCTCTTGGCTCTCCTTTGGTACCTTTTCTATTTCTTCAGATCTTGGCTTCTGCTTTCTTCCAAACACACAGCTATCTTGGCTTCCAGCCCAGGTGGGAGAGGGAGAAAGAACTTATTTCCTTCAGCGCCTCTCTGAAAATAACCCAGCTGGCACTGCTCAGGAACAAGAAGTTCCTGAGAGTGTTGGCACCTCATGGTGTTGATGTCCGGCAGTCCCTGCTGTGAATTGTCTCATTCTCAATCCAAGGACCTCTGTGGGGAGAAGTTGGGTGGTTTTCAAGGCCTCTGCAGTGCCAGCTGCTTCCAAGGCCTAGCATAGTGAAGGGGTAAGGGAGGTAAGGGAACCATGGCACCGTGGGGAGATTGGGCTAATGTGTGGGAGGCCCTGCAAGGTGGGGAAGATTCAGGCCATGGCAATCTTCTGATCTGGTGTAAGGAAAAGGTGGGTGCCTCTAACTGAGGCCCAGCCCCAGAATGTTGTCAGCCCTGAGGCTGTCCATCCATCTCTTTTGGATGTCAGATTCCTAGCTGCCTGACATCCTGGGGCCAGAAAGTGGGGGTGGGGTAGGGTAAGATGGGGAGTGTCAGCAACTGTCCTGTCCAAACAGATTTATCATAAAATATCATGGGGAAGGCTAGATTAGGGTTAATTCACTAAAGTTAATAAAGCACAGTACTGTAGTGGGCACTCAGTAAATAGTTGCCGCATGATGAATTAATTGAACTAAATTCAAGATACCTTGAAAGAGTGGGAGTAGCCCTGCGGGGGAATCGGAGGTCTAGCGCCAAGTCCCAGAGGCCCGACAAGACAAGGTCTGGTGGGGGAAAGGGCTGAGTTGAGTTTGAATGGCTCTGAGAGTACAAGTGGCCTTGCGAAGTTGGGAAGACCAGGCGGTGGCCTGAGCCCTGGGCCAGGGGCAAATGGAGGGTGGTGTCCAGGGAAGTCACAAACCTTCGGAGTGGGCAAAGAAGGGCCTCGGGACCCCCCCGCAGTGCTGGATATCCCCTTTAGCCCACTTTCCGGCAGCGCCAGGGACCAGCGGGGACCTGAGGCAGGACAAAGCACAGACCCCGCCCACCTAAAGGTGGTTCCGTGCTCAGCCTTCTTTGTGTCCGAACCTTAGGGCTAGACTGTTCGAGGTGAGGAATTGGACCACACGGCCGTCGGAAGCGAGTTCCCAACATTATTCCCTCGGCCGCCGCCCACCCTTTCAGTGCCTGGAAGAGCAATCCAGGATGTTCCACTTTAAAGGGCGGGCTGGGGCGGGGCTCCCGTGCCTAGTCCCAGAGACCGCGCCCGCCCGCCAGCAGACGCGGTCGCGGAAGCTGAGCGGAGTCACAGAAACCTGGGAGACTGTTCTGGGGCTGGGAGGTCCGGGCAGCTATCCAGCCACCAGCTGACCGCAGGCTGCGTCGTGTTGCCGGTTTCGCAGGCACCATGAGCCAGGACGCCGAGGTGGACATGAAGGAAGTGGAGCTGAACGAGCTGGAACCCGAGAAGCAGCCGATGAACGCGGCGTCGGGTGCGGCTGTGGCCGTGGCCGTGGCGGGCGGCACCGAGAAGAATGGTCTGGTGAAGATCAAGGTGGCCGACGACGAGGCGGACGCGGCGGCCGCGGTCAAGTTCACAGGCCTGTCTAAAGAGGAGCTACTGAAGGTGGCAGGCAGGCCCGGCTGGGTACGCACCCGCTGGGCGCTGCTGCTGCTCTTCTGGCTCGGCTGGCTGGGCATGCTGGCGGGCGCCGTGGTCATCATTGTTCGGGCGCCGCGCTGCCGCGAGCTGCCCGCAATGAGCTGGTGGCACAAGGGCGCCCTCTACCGCATTGGCGACCTTCAGGCCTTCCAGGGCCGCGACGCAGGCGACCTAGTGGGTGAGTCCGGGGCTCCCTCACCCCCACCCCCACCCCCACCCCGCGCTCCCCTGGTTTAACTGGTCACCGGCTTCGACCCCTGTGCCCAGATTGACCCAGGTGGTTCTCCACCCTTCCTGGTACTGGTGACCGCCCCCTGGGACGTAGCCCCTCCTTCTTTCTTCGAAGGAAACCGCCCCCCACTCCCTCTTTCCTGAGGGTGGCTGACTCAGCATCCTCCCTTCCCCCTCCCGGCGCCAGGAGCCTATCGCTGCAGGTTTCTGAAGCAATGTGCTAGTCTCCTTACAACAGCTTCTCTCGTGATCCAGCCAAACCGCTCCCCCCCCCCCCCCCCTCCTGACTGCTGCGGCCAGGCCAGTGGGCCCCCTCTGCAGCTGTTCCCCCCTGCCCTCCCTTTGTTTAGCAGGAGGGGAGCCAGATGGGACTGGGGGGGGGTGGGTGACGGGATGTACCCTCACCATTGTTGGAAGAACAACAGTGACAGTAAACCCTTTCCTAGGGACCTGTCTTGCAGTGTAGCCCCAGGCTCTGTTTATGGAATTTAAAAATTTTAATTTTTAGAGCCAACTTAACACAATAAAATAGGATTAAAATTAGCATGATAAGGTTCGGTGAGGAGAGGACAGCTGCCATTAGTTTCGGTGGGAAGTTTTGGCAACACCCCAAGTGCGTGGACACACACAGATGCGCACACAGCTATGTGGACACAAAACATGCCCCCGCGCACTTCGTCTCGGGGAGAATAGGGGCGATCAGGGGCCTCAGGGAGGCGTCACTTTAAACTCTGCTTCTCCATTTCAGGCCTGAAGGGGCGGCTTGATTACTTGAGCACCCTGAAGGTAAAAGGTTTTGTGTTGGGCCCAATTCACCAGAACCAGAAGGATGACCTCACAGGAACCAACTTGGAACAGATCGCCCCCGCTTTTGGCTCCAAGGAAGATTTTGACAGTCTCCTGCAATCGGCCAAGAAAAAGAGTGGGTGTCCTAGAGCTCGCAAGGAAGCAGCTAGGAAGGGCTTGGCCTTCTGGCCAGAGGAAAGGCCGGATAGCTTTATTGTCTGGTTTATTGCTGAGTGGCTCAGAGTTTTCCTAAGGCAGGTACAGGGGAGGTTTGTTAGGCTTCAGCCTAAAATGGACTTGTCATGTGGTTCAGAGGCTTTCTATACTTGGATGTGCAGTTATTTAACTTCTGGGCTTCAGTGCCCTTATTTGCAAAATGAAGGTTTTTGCTAAATCAGTGGTTTTAAAACTTGTAAAAGAGTGGGTCCTTTTGAAAAAAAATCCAAGTAAAATCTTTTCTTACATTGAACAGGGTTCGCTTTGGGGGTCAGGGGCCCAGGGCCTCATAAGCTCAGCCTTCTCTGTTACACGACCCTCCCCCCGCCTCCCACCCTGCCACTTGCTCATATCTGTTTCAATGGAATGAGTTTTGCCAGGGTTCAAATCTAAGCTTTTGTACCAATACGTAGGAAATACTGTGCCGACTTATATTTGTTGATTTCCTCCTTTCCCCTCCCCCCAGAGTCTTTCTATCAACCGCCTCCCCCTCCATTGTTCTAGGCATCCGGGTCATCCTAGACCTCACTCCCAACTACAAGGGCCAGAACTTGTGGTTCCACTCCACTCAGATTGATACTGTGGCCACCAAAGTGAAGGTGAGTTGTGTTGGTGCTTATGGCATGTGGGAGCGGGATGCTGGGGCTGTTCGGTCCTTTCATAGTAAGTTCTATAAACGTAGCCCGGTGCCAGCCAAGGGGCCCCTTGCTCCTTGGAGCCAAGCAGGTGTGCTCCTCCCACAGGCAGAAGGATAGGCAAGCATTGCACCCCTATTTTTGTTTGTTCCTTTTCTGACCACTCATTTTCCTTGTTTCCCTGACTCTGAGGGTGACAGTGCCAGGAAGGGAATTTCTCAGATGTGAATTTTCTTCCTTTTGGGAGAGGAAGCCCTTTCTCTATGGGAATTCTGTCCTGTCTGGTTTCCCTTTTCTTATTTGATGTGTTTTGGAGTGGAGCCCAGTCTGAAATCTTAAGCATTGGGGTCTTCCTATGTGTCTGGGAGTATGTTGAGTACTTTATATACCTTCTTTAATCCCCTATATAACCAAGCAAGGTCCCTGTCAGTGTCCCTAATCTGTAAATGAGGAAGCTAAGGTTCACAGGTCTTTAATGTGCCCTGGGATTTGATGTTCCAACTAGTCTTATCTCTCTAATCTGCCTACTCTGAAGGCCTAGGCTCAAACTCTGTACCCTGCAGGCTGGGAGTGGGGCTTTGAATGTCATCCCAGCTCCTAATGCCTGGGTTCTAGGACACTGACCAGTTCAGAAAGAGTAGAACAAAAATGGAGGCAGACTCTGACACTTTGCTTGCCAGCCGTGATTCTGAGGTAGAATTCTGTAGTCCCAGTTGACTGATTTCAGTTGACTCTTGGGGTCATTCGGTTCATTCCTTGCTACTTGCTGGAAGACCTTTTAAAAGTTACTGAGAAGGGAATGTTTTCAGATGGTGTGGCATGAGGTGTTGTAGCCTCAGATGAAGATGGAGACTAGAGGAGAGAGCACATGGATCAGAGAGAGAAAGAGGAAGAGAGGGGCAGCAGGAGTGGGGTTCCATGTCATGTGCCCCATGAATGCCAGGGCTTCAGGCCTGGGCCTGTTCTGCAGAGCTGGCTTCTCTTTTCAAATCTTTGGCTAAACTGCCCTGGGGCTGTGCTTTGAATTTCACTTTTTTATCCTTGGTCTTGTCTCTGACTAGCTCTTTTACTTACACCCTCCCCAGGCTCCAGGAAACTGGGAGAGGAGTAAGTATACTCTTCTTGGGATCTCCGTTAGCATTTTCGGTCCCATCTCTGCTGCTCTCTGATTGTGGCCTTGGGCACGCCTCCTTGCTTCTCTGACATTGTTTCCTTATCTGTAAAATGAGTATACCAGCATTCCACACATGCTAAGTGTTAAATGAAGTTACATGTATGAACACACTTTTCTCAGTCTTTTCTGTAGGGGTCAAAGGTAAAGCTTAAAAAAAAAAAAAAAGGTAAAGCTTTGTGATTCCCCATGAGGAGGAGTAGAGAAATAGAGCGTTATGTCACTAAGAGAATCAATGATAGGTTAGAATGGAAGGGAACTAAAGGCTACCTACAGGTTTATAATAGAGGCAAGAAAGTGAGACCGTTCAAAGCAAGTGACTCTCCAGAGGCCACAGGAGAGTGCATGGTAGGCAAGATTTAGTGTGGGCTGAGCCTTTGCATCAGTGTTGATATCTTTCCTCTGTTCCTTTGCCTCCCTCCTATAGGAAGCTCTGAGGTTTTGGCTGCAGGCTGGTGTGGATGGGTTCCAGGTCCGGGATGTGGGGAATCTGACAGTGAGTACCCTTTCCACGCGAGAAGCAGAGCCTGGGTGAGAACAGAAGCACCCGCCAGGGCCTGATAGTGTTCCCTGCTTCTTGCCTCTGCTCTTTTCCTTCTAGGATGCGTCTTCATTCTTGGCTGAGTGGCAGAACATCACTAAGAGCTTCAGTGAAGACAGGTGGGTACCAGACCCTGGCTCCCCTAACTCAGCTCCTTTGTGGGAAACCCTCAGTGGAGTGCTAGCCCCAGGAAGCAGAGTTCCTAGTCCAGAAAACCTTCCTTCCTTGTCCTGTACTACCCTTGACTCGTGCTCTGCTCTGTGCAGGCTCTTGATTGCAGGCACAGACTCCTCCGACCTTCAGCAGATCCTCAGCCTGCTCGAATCCACCGAGGACCTGTTGTTGACCAGCTCTTACCTGTCAACCTCCAGTTTCACTGGGAAGCATACAAATTTCCTGGTCACCCAGTATTTGGACGCCTTTGGCAGCCGCTGGTGCAGCTGGAGTGTGAGTACCACAGTGGTAGGAGAGGGGGCAGGAGGCCTCCTGGAAGAAAGGAGTGGAGGCAGAGGCAGGCCTTGGGGCTCACTGGTGCTTCCATTCCTGCAGTTGTCTCAGTCGGGGCTCCTGACTTCCTTCGTGCCGCCTCAGCTCCTCCGACTCTACCAGCTGCTGCTCTTCACCCTGCCAGGGACCCCAGTTTTCAGCTATGGAGACGAGATTGGCCTAGAGGAAGCTGCCCTTCCTGGACAGGTATCGCTTGCTGCCTGCCCAGCACAGTGGGGGAGGCTGCATTCGTCCGTCACGGTGGTTCTGTGGCTGGCGGTGGACGGGCAAGAGCCTTGGGGAGGAACCTGCGTTGGATTGCTAGTCAGCCACCTGGGCAGTTGCTGTGTGGCCTTGGCAGGTTATTTCACTTCTCTGACTCTTGGTCATCTCTGCGTGATACTATTTTTTTATAGGGTAGTCAGGACTGAATGAGGGTGTATTTTAAAATGCAATACCTGGCTCCTGGTAGGAGTTCAGTATGGTAGCCATCACTCAGTAATTCATTCATTCACTGGACAGCGGGTACTCTGTGTTAGGCTCTGCTCTCCAGGAACTCAGTTGCGTGGGGGAACCAGATGAGTAAGAGCAGTACGTGCAGCGAGTGCCTTGGTGGGGTAAGACCATGAAGGCACCCGGTTAGCTTTAGCCACGGGGTTGGAGGTTAACACCTAAGCTGATATTTATAGAACCTGTCATCCACTTATTCCACAAAGCTTTATGCAGTAATTCCTATATGCTATGCGTGGAGGAAACAAAAATACAGCGGTGCACAAAAGAGCTGGAGGTGGTGAAATTAGATAGTAAGCACATATTGATAAAGATGCCAGGTGCTGATATGTGGGCTTCCCTGGTGGTGCAGTGGTTGAGAGTCCGCCTGCTGATGCAGGGGACACGGGTTCGTGCCCCGGTCCGGGAAGATCCCACATGCCGCGGAGCGGCTGGGCCTGTAAGCCATGGCCGCTGAGCGCCTGCGGGTCCGGAGCCTGTGCTCCGCAACGGGAGAGGCCACAACAGTGAGAGGCCCGCGTACCACAAAAAAAAAAAAAGATGCCAGGTGCTGATATGTGCAAGAAAGCAGGGTAAGGGGCCTAGAGAGTGGGGACGTGGGTGGTTTTATATCAAATGGCCACAGGAAACCCGATGGAGGCACCTGAGCAGGGACCGGCAGGCAGTGAGGGGCTAGCGTGTGGCTGTCTGTGAGAAGCGCCCTCTAGGCTAGGGGACAGTGTGTGTGAGGCCCTGAGGTGGGGGACGTTGTACTTCTGTGGGGCTGGAAGCGGGAGGAGGAGTTGGAGAGCGGCCCAGGTCTTTCCAAGTCCTATTCTCCCTGCCTCTTAGCCTGTGAAGGCCCCGGTCATGCTGTGGGATGAATCCAGCTTTCCCAACACTTCAGGACCTGTAAACACCACCATGACTGTGAAGGTAAGGGTTTTAGATGGGCAGGGCCTGATCGGCAAGGGGTGAGGGCAGGTGGCCGGTGGGAGTTCGTGCCCCGGGGAGCCCTCCACCCCTTTCTGCTGTATCTTTATCACTTTACCCTTTGCAGGGCCAGAGCGAAGACCCTGGCTCCCTCCTCTCCCTGTTCCGATGGCTGAGTGATCAGCGGGGTAAGGAGCGCTCCCTGCTGCACGGAGATTTCCACGCGCTCTCCTTGGGGCCCGACCTCTTCGCCTATATCCGGCAGTGGGACCAGAATGAGCGTTTCCTCATAGTACTCAACTTCGGGGATGTGCGCCAGCCTGCCAGGCTGGGGGCCTCCAGCCTGCCTGCCGGCACCAGCCTGCCAGCCAGTGTGGATCTGCTGCTCAGCACACAGCCAGGCCACAAGGAGGGCGCCCCTCTTGAGCTGGAGCACCTGAACCTGGAGCCCCACGAGGGGCTGCTGCTCCGCTTCCCCTACCTGGCCTGACCTGGGCCCACTACCCTTCCCCTCCCCTCCCCTCCCCAGGCCCTTTGAGTTCTGGTTTCTCTCTCTCTCTCTTTTTTTTAAACTGTTACAGATGAACCCCCGAATAGGGTGTTTTCTGGTTTCAAATAAAAGTCACCCCTACCTGGTATGGCCTTGTCTTCCCTCTACCCGCTGTCAACAGCAGGAAATTCTTTCCCCTTCTTCCCCTCTCCCCCACTGGACCGCCCCCACCCCCCACAAGTGATCAGGACCAGGGAGGAAGGGGCCTGTCGAGGTCACAACAGCAAGGTGGTGTCAGGACGAACTAGCAACCCGGCTCCCACCGGGCCCGGAGGTCTCAGCTCCTGCTGACTCTTCCTTACCTCCTCAGCAGTGGTCTCCAGCCAAGCGTGGTCACTTTCCTGTTCTGCAGACTTCACCTTTCTGGGAGAAAAAGTGGGAGTGGGGTGGCCTGTTTTCTAAAAGGTACTTCTAAAAGATGCTTCAGGTTCTTCATTCAACAAGAATTTATTGTGTGCCCAGCATGTGCCAGGAGCTGTTCTCGTCCTGGGGTCACAGGAAGGAACAGAGTACAAAGATCCCTGTCTCCTTGGGGCTTATATTCTTGTGAGGAGATGGAGAAGAAAGATGTATAAAATTAAGCGTATGGTGGACATGGTGGTGTTCAAAG
>NW_006789022.1:3186129-3194318 GCF_000442215.2 Lipotes vexillifer | reverse complement strand
AAGAGGTAGGTGTGTGGCATGGGGGGAGTTTGGGGTGAGGGCTAGAGGAGGCCTCACCAAGGAGGTGACATTTGAATAAAAGGTCTGAAAGAAGGGAGGGAGTTAACTTGCTAGATGTCTGGGAAGGAGCTCTCCAGGGCACTGGGTGGGAGCACACCTGACTCTTGTGAGGAATGAGGTGGGGGCGAGGTGGAGAGGCCCAGGGATGAGGTCTGGTTGGCAAGGGGTGGGCAGGTGGTGAAGGGTATAGTAAGGCACATAGTGGGGGGGCGGCGGAGGGGGGACAAACAGTTGGCAAACTGCACCGTTGGAGGGCACGGTCCCCAAAAGACTGCCCTCATTTCAGACACCAGCTGCAAGTTCTGGGTCCCCATGACCATCAGTGGGTTATTTGCTAGAGAGGCTCACAGAACGCAGGAAAGCACTAAGATTATGGCTTTATTATAGAGAAAGGATACACATTCAAAAACCAAGGACGGAAGCACAGGACCCATTTGGGATTGGGAGGGGTCCCAGCGTGAAGCGTCTGATGGTCCTTTCCCAGTGGAGTGGAGTCCTGTCACAGACCTCCTGACTATAACCCACAGAGTGTGGCCAAGCAGGGAAGCTTGCCTAAGCCTTTGGTGTCCAGAGTTTTTCTTGGGGCTTAATCACATACGCCCTCGTGGCTAACGTTTATTCTCCAGCCCCTCCCGGAGGTTCTGGCTAATAGCTTTAGTCTCCAGCCCCTCCAGATGCCCTGTGTCCTAATGCCCTCATCATAAATCACATCATTAGGGACTTCCCTGGTGGCAGTGGTTAAGAGTGTGCCTGCCAATGCAGGGGACACGGGTTCGAGCCCTGGTCTGGGAAGATCCCACATGCCGCGGAGCAACTGGGCCCTTGAGCCACAACTACTGAGCCTGCGCGTCTGGAGCCTGTGCTCCGCAACAAGAGAGGCCGCGATAGTGAGAGGCCCACGCACCGCGATGAGGTAGTGGCTTTAAAAAAGTAAATAAATAAAATGAATAAACCAAGAATTAAATGAAGACATTCAAATCTCCAGCGGTGCTGAGTAATCCTGGTAATACTCTGACCTCTGTGCTGTGGAGGAACAGGTGAGAACATGAACTTGCAGGCCCTCTGAGATCTGCAAGAACTGTACCATTACGTATTTCTCCCTGACTGCCCACGTTAAGGACGGAAGGAAATAGAGCCAGATGCAGTCATAGAAGCTGTCTCATCAGCCCTGCAGCTACCCTATGACGAAGGAATTCTCACCCTTATTATCACAGATGAGGAAAGTGGCCAGAATGCCTCTCCCCAGGGCAGTCGGAGCTGACAGCAAGACTCACCTGAAATAGGGGCAGAGGGCCAAGGGCAGGTGGCTTCCACAGAAAGGCACCTCTGCTATTCATTCACTCAACAAACAGTTTTGGAGTTACTGCTCTGTTCCTGGTACCATCCTCATTTCCAGATTCAGGGTGAACAAGACCCTGCCTGAATATGGTTTCCAGTCTCCAAAGGACCACATGCTTGGCCTCCTAAGCACTGGAGCCACCTCTTAAGGGTTAAGCACACTTGTGTTTAAATGAGATAACCGGTTAAATAAGATTTCACTTTTTTTTCCCCTGTTTGAGTCATTGTGATACATCTATGAGGATTGTGGGGACCTTGTTTATAGGGTAAGGGACCTCTGCTCTTGGACACAGCGGTGGAGATGCCATGTAGACCCAGGCCTTAACCCCATAGTCAAGCCCCCGTGCCACCAGACTCGGTCTTTCCCCAGGGCCTCTAGCCAGTTACCTGCGGGTCGGGGAGGGAACTGACATTTTCCATTGGTCTTAGTACCAATCAATGTGCTATGTGTTGGGACATAAAGGGGACTAAAAGACGGCCACTGTTCTGGGCTTCACTGATTGGAGTGGAAGCAGATGTGCAAATAATCACAGTTCTGAGGTAAAGGCTGTGGGGCAGCTGTGAACTGGGCCCCGTGGAGTACAGACAAAGTGTTTAACCAAGGAGAGATCAGGGAAAGCCTCTGGTAGCCTTCGTTTGAGTTGAGACTGAGGCACAAGCAGGCATTCATGTGATGCACGTAGAGGACAGGGCCACCCGGCTAGAGGGGACATTACATATAGCCACTCAGTTGAGATACCATGGTGAGTGTGGTTTTGGACCACACTAGCCTGGGAGAGTGGTGACAGCCAACCGGAGGCTGAAGCCCCAGGGGCTTTAACAGCCATGCTCAAATTAGCTATACTTTGCCTGTTTGTAGATTAGTGGTTCCCACCCTGGTTATGCAGAATCCTCTGGAAAAGTCTCTCCCATTCAACATTCACTGAGTTGGAATCTCTAAGGGAGTGAGCCTGGGAGTCTATTTTTTTTGGGGGGGGGAGTCTATTTTTTTTTTGGGGGGGAGTCTATTTTTGTTGTTGTTGTTGTTGTTTTTTGTGGTACGCGGGCCTCTCACTGTTGCGGCCTCTCCCGTTGCGGAGCACAGGCTCCGGACCCCTGGCTCAGCGGCCATGGCTCACGGGCCCAGACGCTCCACGGCCTGTGGGATCTTCCTGGACCGGGGCACGAACCCGTGTCCCCTGCATCGGCAGGCGGACTCTCAACCACTGCGCCACCAGGGAAGCCCTGGGAGTCTGTTTTAAATTAACTTTCTGAAATGATTCCCACAGCAGTTTGGGAATCACTAGTGCAATGTTTGCCTTGCTTAGTTATGCCCAAGGAAGATGATTAGAAAGAAAAGTCCTGGTTTCTCTCCTGAATATTCTGTTTCAGAAGGTCTGGGATAAAACACGAGAGTCTATAAGAAGCTCAGATAAGAATGAGAAAGGAAACCCCTGAGATGTGCTTGGTAGGGAGTGACACGGTCAGGACTGAGTTCTGGGAAGCTCACTCTGGCTCGGCTGCTGGAAGAAGCTGAGGGTGGTCAGGGCACGGTGCCGTTTAGGAGGCTGGTGGAAGCTTTGGAGGAGAGAGGCAGAGGCTGTGGGGCTGCAGAGGAGGGGATGGCTTAGACGGATGTTTTGAGAGAAGCTCCAGGATTTCATGATAGCCTAGGAGGGATAGACTTAACGTGAGGGGAGAAGGTTGCTGTGTGGTGACTCCTGAGTTTCTAGCTTAGGAGACTGGAGGAGCAGGCTGGGGCCATGGAGCTAAGCGGGGGAGGCAGGAAGAGAAGCAGCTGTGGGTGGGAAGGTGATCAACTCCATGTACATGTGCTGGGTTTAGGTGCCCTTGGACTTGCAGGTGGAGGTTTCCAGCGGAGGAGGGTCTACAGCTCAGCAGAGTGGTAGAGGTGGGGGTACCTGCGGTGGGTGTGAATGATGTGGTGGTGAGTGTGCGGGGTGAGAAGGGCAGAAAGGGGAGGCTGGAGCCCTGAGAACTGGCAACACTCACAGGACGGTGGAAGAGGGACCCGCGGAGGAGGAGGAAAAGAAGAGAACAGAGCCCTGGGGTGGGGGGATGGGAAGGCAGGAGAAAGAGGCCAGGTCAGGGTCAGAGCAGAGCTGTCCCTGGTGGCCGGCAGTTTGGTGACAAGGAGATCGTTGGTGGGCTTCTCCGGAGCCCTTCCAGGGGAGGGTGGAGAAATGGATTTTTCTAATGTTAAGGGTGGGAGGTATTGGTAAAAGTTTCGAGATAGTATCTGTCAGAGTTCCTGGTTTTCTTAAGCAGCAAAAGAACCCATTGAAAGGCTGTCCGGACCTGTCAGGAGGAGGCAGGACCAGATTTGGAAAATGGGCAGGAAGCGGGCGCCAAGCAGCAGGAAGTACAATTGTCTTCTAACTGGAACTGCCTGGGAGGCTGCCACTGGGGACACGCTGCCAATGCGTGTGCGGTTGGGCATAGAGTCTGGACGCGGGCATTGCTGAAGGGCAGAAAGTGCTCCACCTGCAGTGGTCCTGAGTCCGGGACGCAGGGGGATCACCTTCTCCTTCTCACAAAGGTCTCCGTCTGGTTGACAAGTCACCCACGTGGTACCGTGTCTGCACTGAAGGGCCGCCCTCTTCTAGTTCACATAAGGGTGCTGGTGAGCCTGGGGTGGGGGGAGGGCCCTAGCTACAGAAAAGTCAAGGATGCTTTTAAGGTTTTCAGCCTGAGGAGCTAGAAGATTGGATTTGCCACTTACTGAGGTGGGGAAGATGGCCGGAGAAATGGGATTTAAAGGGGAACTGGCAGCTCAGTTTGGGCTCTGATGCTTTTGAGATCTAGCAGACATCTAAATGGAAGTGTCAAGATGTTAGTCAGACATGCTGCTCTGGTGTTCATGGCGTTCTGGGCTGGAGGTGGGGGTTTGGCAGTCATGCGCACGGCTGGCATTTAAAGCCACGAGCTGACAGGAGATGACCAGGGGAGTGAGTGTAGGAAGGGAAGAGAAGAGGACCAAGGACTGAGGGCCAAGCCCTTCAGAGGGGAGAGAGGAGGGGGAGCCAGCAACACAGGCTGAGAAAGAGGGCCAGTGAGGTAGGAAGGAGAGTGTGGCCTCGGGACAAAGCAAGGAGGAAACATCAAAGGCTTCTGGGGACCAAGTAACAGGACAGAGCCTTGGCCGTTGTGTTGATCAGTGTGAGGTCTTTGGTGACCTTGACAAGAGCAGGTTGGGTTGAGGTTAGGGCAAAAGCCAACTGGAAGGGGTTTAGGAGGATCAGAGGAGGGAATTTGGAGTCAGTGACTAGACAGTGTAGCTGTTAAGGAAGACGGAGATGAGGCACTAGCTGGAGGAAGAAGACGGCCAAAGGCTTTTTTTTTTTTTTTATATTGCGGTACGCGGGCCTCTCACTGCTGTGACCTCTCCTGTTGCGGAGCACAGGCTCCAGATGCGCAGGCTCAGCGGCCATGGCTCATGGGCCCAGCTGCTCCGTGGCATGTGGGATCTTCCCGGACCGGGGCACGAACCCGTGTCCCCTGCATCGGCAGGCGGACTCTCAACCACTGCGCCACCAGGGAAGCCCGAGGGCCAAAGGCTTTTAAAAATTATTATTATATTCATTTCACTATTTAATTTTTTAAAACATCTTTATTGGAGTATAACTGCTTTACAATGGTGTGTTAGTTTCTGCTTTATAACAAAGAGAATCAGTTATACATATACATTTATCCCCATATCTCCTCCCTCTTACGTCTCCCTTCCTCCCACCCTCCCTATCCCAGCCCTCTAGGTGGTCACAGAACACCGAGCGGATCTCCCTGTGCTATGCAGTTACTTCCCGCTAGCTATCGATTTTACATTTGGTAGTGTATATATGTCCATGCCACTCTCTCGCTTTGCCCCATCTTACCCTTCCCCTTCCCCACATCCTCAAGTCCATGCTCTAGTAGGTCTGTGTCTTTACTCCTGTCTTGCCCCTAGGTTCTTCATGACCATTTTTGTTTGTTTGTTTCTTAGATTTCATATATATGTGTTAGCACACAGTATTTGTTTTTCTCTTTCTGACTTACTTCACTCTGTATGACAGACTCTAGGTCCATCCACCTCAGTACAAATAACTCAATTTCATTTCTTTTTATGGCTGAGTAATATTCCATTGTATATATGTGCCACATCATCTGTTGATGGACACTTAGGTTGCTTCCATGTCCTGGCTATTGTAAATAGTGCTGCAGTGAACATTGTGGTACATGACTCTTTTTTTATATATATATATTAAATTTTATTTGAAGGTAGTTTGGTGAATATTCATATCCAATGATTTTGTGGCAGGAAGGAAGACCTCTTCCAGGGCCCGAGAGTGGGCTCTTGTGTAACACTCAGAAATGAATTGTCTGAGGAGACACATGGCTGACAAAGCAAAAGACTTTACTGGGAAGGGGCACCGGGGCGGAGATCAGCAGGGTAAGGGACCGCAGGGGAACTGCTCCCCATGACTCTTTTTGAATTACGGTTTTCTCAGGGCATAAGCCCAGTAGTAGGATTGCTGGGTCGTATGGTAGTTCTATTTTTAGTTTTTAAGGAACCTCCATACTGTTCTCCATAGTGGCTGTATCAATTTACATTCCCACCAACAGTGCAAGAGGGTTCCCTTTACTCCACACCCTCTCCAGCATTTATTGTTTGTAGATTTTTTGATGATGGCCATTCTGACCGGTATGAGATGATATCTCATTGCAGTTTTGATTTGCATTTCTCTAATGATTAATGACGTTGAGCATTCTTTCGTGTGTTTGTTGGCAATCTGTATATCTTCTTTGGAGAATTGTCTATTTAGGTCTTCTGCCCATTTTTGGATTGGGTTGTTTGTTTTTTTGATATTGAGCTGCATGAGCTGCTTGTAAATTTTGGAGATTAATCCTTTGTCAGTTGCTTCATTTACAAATATTTTCTCCCATTCTGAGGGTTGTCTTTTGGTCTTGTTTATGGTTTCCTTTGCTGTGCAAAAGCTTTGAAGTTTCATTAGGTCCCATTTGTTTATTTTTGTTTTTATTTCCATTTCTCTAGGAGGTGGGTCCAAAAGGATCTACTGTGATTTATGTCATAGAGTGTTCTGTCTATGTTTTCCTCTAAGAGTTTTATAGTGTCTGGCCTTACATTTAGGTCTTTAATCCATTTGGAGTTTATTTTTGTGTATGGTGTTAGGGAGTGCTCTAATTTCATTCTTTTACATGTAGCTGTCCAGTTTTCCCAGCACCAATTATTGAAGAGGCTGTCTTTTCTCCACTGTATATTCTTGCCTCCTTTATCAAAGATAAGGTGACCATATGTGCTTAATTTTTACTTTATCTGTTAATTGAGATATAATTGACATAAAACATACCAATTTGATATTTTTTGTATATATTGGGCAATGATCATCACAATTAGTCTAGTTAACATCTCTCATCATACATAGTTAAGAGTTTTTTTTTCTTGTGATGAGAACTTTTAAGATGTAATTTCTTAGCAACTTTCAAATATGCAACACAAAGCTTTTTATTTATTTATTTAAGACGGGTGCAATCACAGCATATGTGCTTCGGTGGAGAGGGGAAAATGCTGGAGAGAGGAGCCTTGCTGGATGGATGCCTTTGAGGTCCGGAGAGCGGGTGGGATCTAGTGTGGGGATGGGGTGGGGCTGGCCTTTACTGGGAGCTGGTCACAGAGAAGGTGGAGTAGCAAGTTTAGAGCTGGTGGGTAGACAGGGCAGGGGTGGGGTAGGGGGTGGAGTTTGTGGAATTCCACTGCACATTGCTTTGATTTTCTCAGCCAAACAGGAAACAAGGTCAATAGCTGAGAGTTCAGACTGGGGCCTCCTAAGTGTTGGAGATTTGAGGAGGGGGAGGAAGTATGAATAAATATCCAGGACACTATTTACAGTGTCTGTTTGGGACTAAGTACATCATCTACTTGCTGGAAATGCAGAATCTCTCCCGACCTCTTTTTTTTTTTTTTTGGCCACACCATTCAGCTTGTGGGATCTCAGTTCCCTGGCCAGGGATTGAACCCAGACCACGGCAGTGAAAGCCTGGGATCCTAACCACTACACCATCAGACAACTCCCCTACCCCAGACCCCTTGGATCGGAATCGGAATCTGCATTTTAGTGCCAGATGACTCATGCACACTGGAGTTGGACCAGCCCTGATGGAGTGGAATGGTAGGGCCATCGTCTGAGGGAAATGTAGATGGATTGCCAGGCAGTGTGAACAGTCTGCTTCAGACCTGACTTTGTTTCTCTTGGCGCTAACTAATGGAATTTCAGCACTTGGCCTTGAAAACTCCAGGCCCCTTAACATGGTGGGAAAAAAAAAAGAAGAAAAGAAAAGGAAAAAAAAAAATCTCAGTATGATAAGGAGAAGATGTTCCTCTGTCTTCTTCTGAAGCAGCAGAAATAAAAGTAGATTCTTTTCTGAATCATAAGACCAGCCTTGCAAATGTTATTTCTAACAAGGGAGTCTTGTCAAACAATGAAATTTAAGAGGCTGTTGCTTTGTCCTGTGAAAGTAACCTTTAACTTTTAAAAAGCTTGTAATTCTGATTGCTTGTCTTCCTTAATAATGTGTTGCCCTGGCAATAATATTTAAATTCACATCTCTGTTTTGTAAAAGGTGAGTTTTTTGTGAAGCCAGAAGGGGGGCACTGGCACATGCCCATTCTCCCATGTGTGGGAGGTAAAACAATTGCTGCAGTGACTGCAAGATTTCTTAAACAGAGTTTGAGTGTTAGCTCATTTAAATGAACACAAAGGAGGCAAGGTCACTTGTGAGCACGGAGGGTAGGGAAA
>NW_006789022.1:3180754-3185609 GCF_000442215.2 Lipotes vexillifer | reverse complement strand
GAAAGAGGAGGGAGAATGAGGAGAGAAGGGGAAAGCTGAGAACACCTTTGGGAATAGGGCAAGGGAGCTGACTGAGGACAAGTACCAGGGTGGTTAGATGGCACCATGAGGCCCATTGGCTGAGGTCAGGAACCCTGCATTGATTCTGATGCCAATCTGCAAGATGGCAGGACTTTTTTCCCAGCAGTGCTTGACTGCCCCTGTGTAGGACCAGGGAAGATGGATGGCTGGTGGCGTTGGTCCAGGGTGGTGAGTTTGCAGTGGAAGCCAGGGGCTGGGGGATCGTGGATATTTGTGGTGTGGATGAAAGAGGGCACGGTTCAAGGAAAAGCCATGGCAGGGGAGAGGGTTGAAGGACTGGGAGAAAAAGGACAGGGCCTGGCGGGGGCAGGGAGCAGGAGTGAGGATGCTGGAGGTTAAGCTCTGGAAGAGGGGGCAGCTGAGGACTGGGTGTGGCTGACGTGAAGTGGAGAGTGAGGTCCCTGGGGCTGAAGAGATCATGCCAACGGCCGCTGATAAGATGAGTGAGTTACCCAGGTGTGGTGGCAGTCAGGGTTAAGAGGAGGATAGCATAGCTTTGAAGGTCATCTGGGGGATGGACTCCTCGCTCTATCCAGATGAAACATCTTAACCTCAGTTTCCTCATTTGTGATATAGTCTGAACTGTTTTTACACACTTCTGACACCATGCGTGTGTGTTTATGTGTTGTTTTTTCCCCCTCACTCCAACCAATTCTCTGGACACTAATTGGGGGTCCTACAATTCAATTCAACTCTGACACTAGCTACCAGGAGTTAGCACAGATACTACGAGTTAAGGGCTTGTTCCCCCAAGACTTGTCCCCATTTGAGGTGCCAGTTGCAGGTCCCAGGTTGTCACGGGTACTATAAATTTGGAGTGTTCCCACAACTCCCTCCTCAGGTCCAGTTATTCTTTAGGACAACCAGAGACAACCAGGACAACTCAACTCAGAAAAGTGCTTTACTTAGTACTACCAGTTTATTAGAAAGGCTACAACTCAGGAACAGCCAAACAGAAGAGATGCACGGGGCAAGGTATGGGGGAGGGAAGGTGTGGGGAGCTTTTACGTCCTCCCTGTGTGAGTCACCCTCCCAGCACCTTGCTGTGTACACCGACCTGGAAGCTCTCTGAACTCAGCTGTTCAGCGGCTTTTACAGAGGTTCCATTGCTTAGGCGTGATTGAAGACATCATTGCCCATTAGTGATCAACTCGGTCTCCCTGGAGGTCAGTGATGGGGCTGAAAATTCCAACCCTCTATTCACATAGTGGATTCCTCTGGTAACCAGCCCCCATCCTGAAGCTATCTAGCTCCCCGCCCCTGGAATGCCCTCATTAGCACAAACTCAGGTAAGGTTGAAATGGGCTCATTGTGAATAACCAAAGACACTCCTCTCACCTCTAACGCTCAGGAAATTCCAAGGGTTTTAAAGGCTCTGTGTCAGGAACTGGGGACAAAGACCTAATACATATTCCTTCCCTGGTGGTCCAGTGGTTAACAATCCGCCTTCCAGTGCAGGGGATGCGGGTCAATCCCTGGTTGGGGAACTAAGATCCCACATGTCGTGGAGCAACTAAGCCTGCGCGCCACAACTAGAGAAGCCCACGTGCCACAACAAAAACCCAGAGCAGCCAAAAAAAAAAAAAAAAAAAAAAAAAAAAAAAAAAAAAAAAGATTCAAAAAGAGAGTTTGTTCACATGCCAGAGGGGAGGAATGCTAATAGGAGTCAGAGAAGCCTGTGGGCTTCCTGTCTGGTTCCCAGTTGTCTAAGGCAAAATATAATAATAAGGAAAAATATAATATACTAATGATCATTTATTGTCTACTGTGTCACAGACAATGTGTCCAGTACTTTACTGATCCTGAGGGGCTGTGGTGTAACGTGTGTCCCCCGCCCCGTCCCCCCCCATCCCCCCCCCCCTGCCACTTGGCTGGGCAGAGGCAGAGCAGCGTGAGAAAGGGAAAGTGAAATGCTTTCACCCACTGCAGGCGTGGGGAGAAAGCCAATGCTTCCTGAGTGTTTCATATGCGACAGGCCCAGCATGACTATACATCTTTTACAGAAGAGGAGGGGATTGGATTAATAAAGCGATTTGTCCACGTTCACAAACTCTGGCTCCCAAACTCTTGCCTTGTAATTTCCTGAGTGATAGGGGTGCTAGGAGCATCTTTTTTTTCTTTCTTGCTCGGGACGCGCAGGCTCAGCGGCCATGGCTCACGGGCCCAGCCGCTCCGTGGCACGTGGGATCTTCCCGGACCGGGGCACGAACCCGTGTCCCCTGCATCGGCAGGCAGACTCTCAACCACTGTGCCACCAGGGAAGCCCTAGGAGCATATTTTGTTCTAGTATTTGGTTTTCGATCCTGGTTCCTGACACAGAACTCCTAAATCCCTTAGAGCTTCCTTGGTGATAAGGAGGAATGTCTTTTGTTCTATTGAGGTGACTCTAGACAAGTCCTGGATGGCTCTAGGAAGGGGCCTGCTCATCAGAAAGACCAAGCCGTGATTAGATGCTTAGAACTTTCAGCCCCACGCCTCATCCTCCAGGGAGGGGAGAGGGGCTAGAGATTGAGTTAATTAACAATCGATCACACCTACATGGTGAAGCCTCCATAAAAATCCCTAAAATTTGGGGTTCAGAGAGCTTCTGGGTTGGTGAACACATCCATGTGCTGGGAGGGTGGTGCATCCCAACTCCACAGATACAGATGCTCCCACACTTGGGACCCTTTGGACCTCACCCTTTGTAACTTTTCATCTAGCTCTTCATCTGTATCCTTTATCATATCCTTTATTATATAACTGGTAAATGTAAGTGTTTTCCTGAGTTCTGTGAACAGCACAGCAAATTTTTAAATGTGAAGTGGGGTCATGGAACCTCCGATTTATAGCCAAAGCAGAGAGAAGTGTGGGTAACCTTGGGACTCACTACTTGGGACTGGCGTCTGAAGCGTGGGGCTGTCTTGCGGGACTGAGTCCTTAACTTGTAGGATCTGATGTAAATTTCAGGTAGATATTTTCGGAATTGAATCATAGGACACCCCCGGCTCATGCTGGAGAATTGGTTGGTGTGGGAAAAAAAACCCCATGTATTTAGTGTCAGAAGGTTTGTGAGTAGAGTGTAAAGGAAACAGAACTTTTTCCTTTTTAGGGTGAGAATACTCCAAGCAGAGGAGTAAACACATGGAATGAGCTTGAGGCCTGTGTGAGTACCAGGAGAATTTCAGAGGCTGGGAGTAGGGTCTGTGTGGTGAGGTGTCACAGACAGAAGAGGCTGAAGAAGGAAGCAGGTCTTAATGTGAAGGTTGTTGGAGGCTAAGGAGCTTGCTTTTTAATCTCAAGCTGTTGGGACTTCCCTGGTGGTGCAGTGGTTAAGAATCCGCCTGCTAACGGAGGGGACATGGGTTCGAGCTCTGGTCCGGGAAGATCCCACATGCCACGGAGCAACTAAGCCTGTGCGCCACAACTACTGAGCCCGCGCTCTAGAGCCTGTGAGCCACAACTACTGAGCCCGTGTGCCACAACTACTGAAGCCCACATGCCTAGAGCCCGTGCTCTGCAACAAGAGAAGCCACCACAATGAGAAGCACGCACAACGCAACGAAGAGTAGCCCCCGCTGGCCGCACCTAGAGAAAGCCCATGCGCAGCAACGAAGACCCAAGGAAGCCAAAAAAAAAAAAAAAATCTCAAGCTGTTTTTGGCTAGCTGTTAGCAAGGAATTGACAGCGTCAGATCTGTGTGTTGGCAAAAGCCCTTTGGCTGAAGCATGGCGAATGGATGGGGGTGGGACCGATTTAGGCAGGGGTGGGCAAACTGTGGCCTGTGGGTCTGTATCCCCTGTGAGCTAAGAATGGATTTTGCATTTTTAAATAGCTGAAAAGCAAATGAAAAGAAGAGTAATATTTTGTGTCATAGGAAAACTATATGAAATTCAGATCTCAGTGAAATTCAAATCAAGTTTTACTGGAACACAGCCATGTTCGTTTACTTATGTGTTGTTCATGGCTGCTTTTGACCCTAATGGCAGAGTTGTGACAGAGACTGTATAATATACAAGTACCTAAAAAAAAATCCTTCATTTTGCCTCTTGGCTCACAGAGCCTCAAATACTTACTATCTGGCCTTTTATGGAAAAAATTTGCTCACCCCTGAATTAAGAGATTATTAGCATTTCAGGCAAGAGGGATGCATTAGGATAGTGACAGAGGGGAGTGGGGGGATGGAGAAAACTGAATGAATTTGGGAAATATTCAGATTTCTGGGTTGAGCACTGCATGAATGGTGGTGCTAGTCAGGCTACAAATACCAAGATGAGGAGTAGTACATGGGCCAGGAGGGAAGAGTGAGAACAGTTTTCAGGCCTACTTTGTGTGACAGTCTGATTCCTGGAGTTACACAGTTTGTGTGTGTCACCAAAGATGCTAAGAGCAAAGGCATCACCTCAAACTCTTTAGAGGCTGGAGGCTGGTGTGGGGCACCTGGCATTCAAAAGGCTTTTGTGCTATAAAGGTGAGCAGGGGACTTCCCTGGTGGTGCAGTGGTTGGGAATCCGCCTACCAATGCAGGGGACACGGGTACGAGCCCTGGTCCGGGAAGATCCCACATGCCATGCAGCAAATAATCCCGTGCGCCACAACTACTGAGCCTGTGCTCTAGAGCCCGAGAGCCACAACTACTGAGCCCGCATGCCACAACTACTGAAGTCCACGCGCCTAGAGCCCATGCTGTACAACAAGAGAAGCCACCGCAATGAGAAGCCTGTGCACTGCAACGAAGAGTAGCCCCCCGCTCTCCACAACTAGAGAAAACCCGTGCGTAGCAACGAAGACCCAA
>NW_006789022.1:3180261-3180744 GCF_000442215.2 Lipotes vexillifer | reverse complement strand
AAAAAAAAAAAAAAAAAAAAAGGTGAGAAGCTACCTGGGAGAATTTACAGTTTGTCAGCACCAGTTCTGGGAGAGGCCCAGGAGAATATGGCGTTGTCTGTAGATGCCAGTCTCCCCTCATCCATCTCCTAGCTGTCTGGTGAGGTTGGCATACTGGACAGAGGCAGGGCCTGCCTCAGCGTAGTATCAGCCAAGTGAGCTGATCCTTCGGGGACCTAGGGCTCCTGCTGAAGTGTGGAGGTAGGAGCTGAGGTGGCCAAGAAGATCTACTCTATCATTTGTCCTGTTTTCCTTCCTATTCTCTGGGAAGCAATCCAGGCTGGTTCTAAGGCCTCCTTTCTTGGCAGGGCTATTCCCTTGACTGCCTGCAGATGGAGCTAAAGCGACACGATGGGAATGGAGGGGTGAGGGCCGGCGGGAGGAGAAATACTCCTAAAGTCGCCCGCTTCTCTAGGTCTGCTACAGCCTGCTGGCCGGAGGAGG
>NW_006789022.1:3158816-3180191 GCF_000442215.2 Lipotes vexillifer | reverse complement strand
CAAAACGCCCTTGTTTCTGGGGCAGAGAAGTATTCCCTCAAGGCGGGAGGGGTGCAGTGTCTGGGGTGGACGATGCCATGTCCAGCCATCCTCTCCTGGCCGGCTCTAGCCATCTCCTGCAACTTCTGGCAGCTGGCTCTGCAGGAATCTTGCTTCAGTGGCTTTCAGGGCACAGACACCACCTCTGGGAAGCCTTCTTGGATTGCACACTCTCCCCCACCCCTATTCCTTTCTCCAAGCCCTGTTTCTTCTCCCTGGGCTGGGGCGATGGGACTCTGGACTCTTAGAAGCCCAGGCTGGAGGAGAAGGGAAAGGTGTGGGCCTGAAAATGGACTTGGTGTCTGGCCTTCACCTGCGAGCAGCCTGGTCCTGTGGTAAAAGCCACTCAGGTGCTTTTCCTACGGTCTGTCTCATCCTCTAAAGGGTCCTGGAGGGCTCCTTCCCCTTTCAGAGCTGAGGACCCTGAAAGTAAGAGACATGCCTGAGGGGAGGGGGCATGGGCCTGTGCCTGGGACAAGGGACACGTGACCTGCTAGCCCCATTCCTCACCCGAATACCAGCTTTGACCGCCCCCTCCACCCCCAACTCCTGGCCTCCAGTAGAGGTCAAGCCAGTCTGATTCCAACACCCCCGCTCTCCCAATACTGCTTGGCTTCCTCAGTCTCCCCTGCAACCCCTCATCCGTGTCCCAGGACCAATGCCTTCAACACAGGGCAGGGCATTTAACACGAAAGGGGGCTCAGGGCTAAGCGGTGGCCAGGGAGGGACCCTCTCAAGGTCTTGATCTGACAACCCAGGAAGCTGTGCTGTAGGAGAGGGGGATGGGCTTTGTGTCCTACAGTCATTCTCCACAGTGCTGTGTCCCCGGGGCTGGGCTGTCCTGTTCACCGCTTGAGTGGATTGCCCCTGCCCATAGCGTCGGAAACTTCCTTTTCAAAGGGTTCTGGGAGTCCTGACAGCTGTGTGTGGGGTGAATCTTCACTCTCTTGCTCTGTAAGGGTTTAGCCCCACCTGGGACCTCATTCCTCTAGGCCAGCATTTCTCAAACTTTAGGCTGCATCACAATCACCTGGACGGCTTGCTGAAACAGATGGCGCCGATCCACCCCTAGAGTTTCTGATTCAGTAAATCTGGGGTGACCCTGAGAACTTATACATCTAATAAGCTCCCAGGTGATACTGATGCTGCTGGACAGAAGCAGTGTGCACTGAAGGATTAACTCAGCAGGTCTGGGTTGTCCAAATGCCACGCATGCCAAAGAAAGGTTTGCCCCTTGCCTGGCTCCTGGGAGACAGCCCCTAAACCCTTGGAATATCTTGCCTGGTAAGAGTGTCTTTGCTTATCTGGGGGCCATGGGCCTCTTGGTATCAGTTTAGCCTCTGGAGGGGCTGGAGACTAAGTAGGGTCAGCTACGTGGGTGGTCAGGAGCCTCCATTAAACACTGGCCACCAAGACTTGGCTCAGCTTTGCCGGCTGGCAATACTTCCTGCAGCTGGAAACTGTGTTTCCTGGTTGGTGACTCATTGTTGCTGGGAGAGTTAAGTGCTGTCCCCATAACTCCACTGGGAGAGGACAGTAGAAGCTTGCAGCTGGTCTCTCCTGGACTCTGCCTGTGCACTTTCATCCTCTGCTGACTCTAATTTGCATCTTTCACTGTAGTAAAATATAACCACTCAGCAACTTTGCTTCCGGGAGACAGCTCTGCCCACTACAGCCCTACTCACCTGAGCCGGGGACCCTAGGTGCTGGGCCCACAGGTTTCAGTAGATCCAGCCACTCTGTGCTGCCCCTCCTGAGACCACTCTCAGGGCAGTGACCCATCTCTTATGGTGCTTGGACCCTCCCTGCCCCATCCTGCCCTGGCTTAAGACCAGGTCCTAGAAGGAATTCCCTGGTGGTCCAGTGGTTAGGACTCCTCGCTTCCACCGCAGGGGGCATGAGTTCCATCCCTGTGGGGAACTAAGATCCTGCAAGCTTCGAGGTGCGGCCAAATTAAAAAAAAAAAAAAAAAAAGCAGCAGCAGCTTTACATTTTAGATCTAGAAGCTAGTAATATGGACTAAATAATGGCCAAGGGCTCTCCAAATAAAAAAAAAAAAAAAAAAAAAGAGCCAACACAGGGAAGAAGGCCCCTTAGCGCCGGCTGGTTATGTGGCTTTATTCACAGACTCAGCGCTTGCTGAGGTCAGGAGGAAAGAACATTTGGGACCTGGGCCTGGAGATAAGGGTGGCTGGGAGGCCATGCATGGGTCGGATTGGGGAGCTCACAGCAGAGAACCTGTTGGCTGGGCCAGGCCGGTGTGGGGTGGGGCCGGAGGCAGGCAGCATGCGGGAGGCCTGGCTAGATCTGACGGAACAGATCTATCCAGGTGACGTCTGTGAGCCAGGGAGGGAGGGACTGAGGGTTTCTCTGGGGCAGGGGGTATAGGTGTGGGGCTGGACAGCAGGCACCCCTGCCCCTCACTCCTAGGGAAATGACATAGTGGGACAGCTGGGACACCTGGCGCCTGGTCCTGATGCTGCCTCGGGACTTGGACGGGGTGACTAACCATGCTGGTCCCCTCTGGTGTCATTGTCCTGCTGATGCTTGGACATTTGCCTTGGGGGTGACCCACCTAGGGACACTCTGGGGACATGTGTAGGGAGGCTGGATAATCCTGGAGAGTGTGCCTAGGGCCCAGCAGAGTGGGCTGTGGCTGGGGAGGGCGGGGGTCCCCGGGGAGGGCGGGGGATGCTCCCTTTGAGCCGAGCTTCTGTCTCAGCGGTTGGTATCAGTTCCCTGCTGGCAGGGGGTGCCGTCTCCCGCTCAATCCAGGCCAGCCCCTGGGCCAAGGATGACTGCACAGTTAAACCTCCTTTCTCCTGGCCCGCACTGCTGGCCCTGGACAGACTTCCTGTCTAAACACAAACAAGGAAGCCAAAGCCCGGACCCTCCTCCTGGGCCTTCTTCCTGGTGAAGGGCCCATTCCCACCCAGCAGGGAACAGAAAAACCAGTTCCCCGGGTGCCCCTCCCTGCCTGGGAACAGCAAAATTTGGAAAGTTGGCAGGGTCTCCCTGGGCTGTGCAGGAAGGTGACCTAGGGGCCTGGGAAGGCTGGTGGGGCCCGAGCAGGGCCCTGGGTCTGAGGTCACGGCGCCTGCCCGCTTTCCACCGGGTCCTGGGGTGGAGGGGCGCAGGCGAGGGGCCATCAGCATTGGCGGGAGGGGGTGCGGTGCACAGAGCCGGGGCGCTTGGGGATCTTGCGCCAGCGACGCTTGTCCCAACGGCAGAGCAGCAGCAGGCGGAAGGTGTCCCGGAAGGCTTTGTTGCAGAGCGCATAGCACATGGGGTTGACGGTGCTGTTAACGTAGCACAGCCAGTAGCCCAGCTCCCACAGGGTCTCGGGAACACAGTCCTTGCAGAAAGTGGACACCAGCACCATGATGTTGTACGGTGTCCAGGTGAGGATGAAGGCCAGCAGGATGGCGCTCAGGGTCCGAGCCGCCTTCTTCTCCTTGACCGGCGAGAAGGTCTTCCGCTTGGCCAGCTGCCCCTTCCCACGGGGCTTCTGGCCCTTGCCCGCTCGCTCACGCCCCTTCCGGGTCGGCCTCTTGACCGTATTCGGGGAGCTCCGGGGCGGCTGCTTGGCGGGGGCCTGCGCCCCGGGGTCCACCATGGGCATCTTGATCACCACCTCAGAGCCGGGCTCCTCACCCTCCGAGGACGTGAGGGACTCCATGGAGCCTTCGTCCTCCTCCTCCTCTTTCCAGCTGTAGGCCTGGAGTAGCCGGGGGGCCCGGCAGCAGCGGCAGCAGCGCCCTGGAGGGGTCTCCGGGGAGCCCTCAGCCCCTGGCTGGGACCTCTCTGAGCTGCTGCTGCTGCCGCCCCCCTTCCCCGGCGTCTCGGAGCCCTGCAGGGCCGCCAGCTCCCGGGCCCGGTTCTCTGTCTCCCGGTAGATGCGCCAGTAGAGCGTGCACATGACCGTGACGGGGAGGTAGAAAGCAGCCATGGCTGTGCCAAAGGTGATGATGGGCTGGGACAGGAACTGGATATAGCACTGCCCGGCCAGCACCGTCCGCTCCCCTACCAGGTACTGCCAGAAGAGGATGGCCGGGGCCCAGAGGACGAAAGAAACCAGCCAGGCCAGGCCGATCATCAGGGCCGCCCGGCGGGGTGTGCGCTTGGCGCGGTAGCTCAGGGGCCGGGTCACGGAGAAGTAACGGTCAAAGCTGATGAGCAGCAGGTTCATGACCGAGGCGTTGCTGGCCACGTAGTCCAGGGCCAGCCAGAGGTCGCAGGCCAGCGTGCCCAGAGCCCAGTGGCCCATGAGCAGATACGTGGTGTAGAGGTTCATGGAGAAGGTGCCAATGATGAGGTCGGCACAGGCCAGGCTCAGCAGGAAATAGTTGTTGACCGTCTTGAGCTCCGTGTTGACCTTGAAGGAGATGAGTACCAGCAGGTTCCCAGTCACCGTGGCCAGTGACAGGAGGCCTGTGGTGATTCCAATGAAGGCCACTTGCCAGGGACCCTTTCCCGGTGCCAGGACGGTGATGTTGGGGCTGACGGCGGGTGGGGCTGAGGTATTCATGGTGGCTGGGCGGGGTCGATGGGGGGCAGCCCCTTCCTCTAGTCACAGTACAGGCCTTCCTTGGGGGCGGTCATCACCTGAAAAGAGAGGACACGGGCTTGGGTTGGGCTGCTTGACGTCTCCCAGGGTCCAGAGTGGAAGGTGCTGGGAGCAAAGCCTCTGCCCTCTCAGAGCTGCAGGCCAGACAGCGTCACACCCCCCTTACTGGTGCCCACACCTCGTCACTTATAATGCACTTTCCCAGCCTTGAATGGATTTACCAGGAGCACAGGGGGAGGGGGATGGCTTTGGAATCCAGAGATCTGAGTCCTCATTCCCACTTCACCATTCAGACTCTGAGCCTCAATTTTCTCATCGGGTAATCGCTTCTAACGCTTGTCTTGATCATGTGGCAGGAGTGGGGAGACTCGCTTTGTATACGGGACTGCCAAAATTTCAAAGCATTTCACTCAATTTTATTAAAGCTCTCATTTACTGAGTAGTTACTACATGCCAGAAACAGTGCTAAGCACTTAACTGAATTACCTAATTTAATTGTTGAACATTTGTAGGAGGAAGGTCTCTTATGGTCCCCATTTCACTGAGGCAACCGTGGCTCCAAGCAACTCCAAGACCTGGCCGTGGCGACACAGGTGGTGAATGTGATCAGAACCCACTTCCCTCACTCACTCTCGAAGCACGTGAAGACCCGGTGGGATTCTTCCATCAAATAAGGAGAGATGGGAAGGCAGGGGAGGGCTCCAGAGAAGACAGGGGAAAGAGATGGGAGCAGAGGGGTGCTGTGTGTGTGCGCCTGAGTGTGTGTGCTTGTGCGCGGTTTGGGGCTGGATCGGACCCTCTGTGGGGGCAGCAGGGGACGTTGTGCTGGGCCTGGACACTTGCCGGTGGTTGACAATCCGGAGTAAAAGCAGGCAGCAGGGGCGAGGGCCTCAACTCCCAGATAAGCGGGGGTCTGGCTCCAGATGAGGTGTGGGAGGGCTCCTCTACACCCCCCACTCGGTTCCTGGGCCCCAGCTGAGTGGAGGGAAGCAAGGGGAACCAGAAGATGCCCCAGACTTTTCCTGAAGCTGGAGTCCAGCTCAGGTACTCAGGGTGGGAGGAGAGAAAAGCCACAGCTCTTAGTGACTACTGGCCGGGCAGAGGCCTCCACTGCTCAGCCACGGCCTTGCTGCTGTATGTTTTGACTGCTTCCTTCCTGTTCTGGGCTTCAGGCATCCTTCCGTTTGTTGAAGAGATTGGGGTCTCCTGCTACCTGCAGCTGTGGCTTCAGGGGCTGTATTGTTGGAAAAATTCCAAGGGAGAGACGTTGGGCAGGGGCCCAGCAAGCCCTGGTGTTTCTTGGGACCTGGTCTGTGACAGAGAGACTAGAGTCTGTGAGGGGGTCACTGCATGATGGATGCCTCGGCGGTGTGTGACTTGGGTGTACTGTCAGTGTGTGTGACAGCGACTCTCAGCATGAATTCAAAGTGTGACAGAACAAGCAAGAAAAGCTGTGGCTGTCAGTGCTTGTGTGTCTGGGACAACTTGCACGTGAGGGGGCACAGGTGACATCCCGGTTGAAGGACCCAGACTCTGGAGTCAGACTGTCCGCATCTGAATCCAGGCTACACCACGTACTGGGTGTGCGGTCTCCGCTAGCGATGTAACTGCTATGTGCCTCGGTTTCCTCAACTGACAAACGGGGATAATGTTAGTCCCTAGCTAATGCATCGAGGAATTATTGCGAGGCTTAAAGAGTCAATAGATATAAAGTACTTAGAACAGCCCTGGTCCATGGTAAGCACTAAGTTCCCATTGACTCTTAGCACGGGTAGTAGCGAGGGCTCCCTCCTGCCTAGAAGTGTCTCCTTTGATTAAAATTTTCTAATACTATGAGGAATTCCCTGGCGGTCCAGTGGTTAGGGCTCTGAACTTCCACTGCAGGGGGCATGGGTTCGATCCCCGGTCCGGGAACTAAGATCCCGCATGCCGAGTGGCACGGCCAGAAGAAAAAAAAAAAAATCTAATACTGGGACAACAGCAACTAATAATAACGGTCATTGCTGTTATTTAGCGTCCCTGAGGGCCAGTCGCCACCCAGAGTACTTATGTGCCCTATCTCACTTAACCTTAATGTGGAACCTATGACCTAGGGGTTGTTTTTCTCTCCATCTTACAGATGAAGAAATTGAGGCTGAGAAAAGCATGAGAATATGCACAAGATCACACAGCTGAGACAGGAACCAGGATTTGAGCCCAAGCAGTATGTTGCAATGAAACTTTATTTATAAAAACTGATGGTCGGCCTGGGGGCCGTAGTTTGCCAATTTGAACTAAGAAATATTACATTAAAATAGGATTTATTTTGTTTACTGAGTTTTGTTATATTCTCCTTCCTTAACCAAAGTCAGGCGTTGGGCGGGAGGCTGAGGTCAGACTGTGGGCGCGGGCGCCGGGGCTTTTCCCTGTGAGGCCGCTGGTGGAAACCACGCTTGACAAGGTGACTCTGAACAACTCTTGTCCCTTTGATCTTCTGGACTCAGTGCTGTTTGTGCCCATTGCAGAAATCGAGCAACTGAGGCCCAGAGAAAAAAGGGAAGAAGGCATTGTGTAGCTCAAGGTCTCCTGACACCTGACTCCTAGACTGGGTGCTGCCTCACTCCCCAATCCCTGGGTGCCCTGGAGCAGCTCTGTAGCCCCCAGCGGCTTCCTGGGCCAAGATGTGCAAAGGCTGGGTCAGAAGAGGAGCTTTAGGGCATGAGAGGCTGTACCCTCCACAGCTGTAGACACCCTCCCTTCTGTCTGGGCACGTTGCGGCCAAGCGTTCTGCCATTGTACTTGGCCCTCATGCCACAGCAGGGCTAGGACTAGGGTGGGGGGAGTGAGGCATTTGCCTTGGGAGCAAAATTTAAGGAGATGCCCCAAACTCAGTCAATCAAGAAAATAACATTTTAATGAAATATTTAAAGAATAGAAATCAATGCAAAACATCCATCATGAACACAATTTTAAACCAAGACAGGATCCAACTCCGCACTTGCACCAACACCCCTATCACCCATGCCTCGCACTAATCCTGGCCCTGGTTCTGACAAAACTTGATTTGCAAAAGCAGACCACCTGTGGGCTGTAGTTTGCTATTTGATTTTTAAAAATATTACATTACAATATTATTTATCTTGACTAGTGAGGTATTTTTGTGAGCCCCCCACATTGAAATTTTGCTCCAAGGCGAGTACCTCACTTACCTCACCCTAATTCCTGCATTGCGGACCACAGCCCTAGGTTTCAATCTCCAAGCTGTCCCTTCCTAGCTGTGTGATCATTGGCAACGACTTAACCTTTCCTTCCCTGCAGCCCTGCATCCCTGCATCCCTGGGCTGATGGGGATAATAGTATCCAAAGTGCCTGGCACTGAAATGACACTCAGTCAAAGGCCTCTGTTATTATTCCCTTCTCCTCATTCCGATCCACTGCTCAGCGAACTCTTACCTGCCCCTTCCCCTCCAGACCCCAGGCACAGCCCTTCTCTGGTCCCCAGACTGCTCATTTGTACAGTGGAGGAGTTGGACCAGGCTGACATCTGGGGAGATTTTACAGGCTCCTGAAACCAAGATCTCAAGATGGCTCGAGAGCATCAAGATCTCAAAATAGCTTGAAAAATAGCCAAGAATACCCTCATCTGTGAAATGGACCACATCCCAGAGGTGAGGCTGCAGATGCTGAAGGCTCACTTAGCTTCTCTCAGCCCGGGACCTGCGGGCTCCAATGCCTGCACTCTTTCCGCTTGGTGGACCCTCTCTGCCCCACCTATGGGCTCCCATCGGGGACAGCTCGGGGAGGGAGAAGGGCAGAAGTTCTGGGGAACTGGACCCTGGTTCTTGCCACCCCCTGGACCTTCTGAGCCCCCTGAGATTCAGCCCAAGAACAGGGCTGTCAATGACTCTGCCCTTCCTCTACCATCAGAAGTGGGAGTCCTCCCCCAAACCCCTCTTGGACAGTAATTTGCTCCAGAGAATGTTCCTGCTCTGGTCCTTGCTGTGTGACCTTGGGTGAGTCTCCTTATCTCCTTATTGGGGGCAGTCCTCTGCCTCTTCAAGGCTACTGAAGGGTCAGCGAGTTGATGGCTGAGAAGGAACATGGCTTCCAGTGATTGTGGCTGATTCCCCTGTGGGGACGAGCTCTGGGCTGAGAGTCAGGGTGCCAGGGTTCAGCCGCAGCTCTAGAATTTCTACGAAGGAGGGGCTTAGGGTTAGCCGTCTGGTTGAAAGGGGGGCTGCTGTATTTGCATAGCATATTCTGTGAAAACATCCATGGGGTTGGGGGAGTTGGTAAATGAGGATTGCAGGGCCTTGGGGGGGAGAATCCTCAAGGAAGTCCTTGCACTGCCTCTGCTTCAAGCCCCATCTCTGCTCTTGTCTTGCTGTGTGACCTTGGGCAAGTGATTGTCCTGACCTGGTCACCCTCCTGTAGGATGAGTGTTTGTATGTGAGGGTGTGTGCATTGCTGAGTGAGAATAAGAAATGATGAGGGTGAGTCTTTGTGAGGATGGGTTGGGACTTATCCTCTGAGGGTGTCTGGGGTACAGGAAGGTGGAAAGGAAGCAGGGCTGTGGCTTCCTGATGAAGGTTGTTGAGAGCTTTTAATAATATTATTAATATTATCACAGTAACAAATATTTACAGACTGCTTAGTATAACCAGACATGGCTCTAAGCATTACATACATGATTTAATTGACCTGTTACAAACCCTTGGGAAGTAGGTTCTATTATCTTCAATTTGCAAAAGGGGCAGTGAGGCTTTCAGATCTTAAGGACCTGACAGCTCATCAGTGATGCAGTCAGGATTTGGACCCAGGTAGTCTGCCTCTGGGGCTAACCTCTTGGGCCCCTACTCTAAACTGCTGTGGGGATTGGGGGGTGCAAAGCCTCCTTGCCCACTTTGACTAGCTAGATTGGCCAAACCCTAGTTTGAATCAGTCAATAGGGAGGAATCAGTCGTTCCTTTAGAATCTGGCCTCTGTGTGTGTATGTGTGTGACAGTGTCTGTCATCTCTCTGGCGATGTATGATCACAGTGCTATGGGAAGCGGGTGGTCCAGCTGTAGCTCTTTGCTTGGCACACATCAGTTGCTCAGTAAATATCTGTGGAGTAAATCCATGAATGTGTACACGGAATTCTCCTGATTGGCTTCGGGACTTCGGGCATGAGGATGAGCCTGCAGTGGCAGGGGTGAGGGGATGGCAGTTTGAACTGGCTGCAGAGTGCGGTCTCTCTGCTCTGTCCAGTTCCTGCATCCCTTCACCTGCCAGGTGCCTGTCCCCTCGGTGAGGCCCTACCTGGCTTGAGAGCAAAATACCCAAGAACATCCTTATCTGTAAAATGGACCAAGGAAACCCTGCCTCACCTGCTGCGGGGAAGTCGAGTGAGGTAACAGGACAGGCACGGGCATGGGATGGCGCATGTCAGCGTTGGGGAGGAAAACATCAGCCTGGGCTCAAAGAGTTAAGGGATGAGGTCAGAGCCTCTAGCAGAGAAGGCCAGATGGTTGACCGCCAGCGTCCTGGACCAATCCCCGGGGGCCGGGCATCTGGTTGGTGAGAGGAAGGGGGAGGGGAGAGATTGCTGGGGAGAGGGATTCCTGAACTCTAGGGCTTTCTGAATCTTACTACTGGCCAAGGAGAGCAGAAGGGGAGGCAGAGAATCAGGGGGTGCTGGGGAAGAGATTCAGGAGGGGGGAGTGAAGCCATCTTGCGATTCTGGACGTGGAAGTCGGCAGAACCCTGGCTGGAGAGAACGGACGATATTGGGGAGAAGGAGGTACGAGGTGAGGGCTGTGGGGCTGGGCACCTGGGACCTCACAAGTGCATCGAGGGTGCTCCTCTGGCCAGGCCTCCTGACCTGTTCCTTCTGCTGGGGCCTTAACCCAGAAGCCAGCCTGTCAGAGGTGGCTCTCTTCCCAGGGTTTAATTTTTCTCTGAAGGTAGCACCATTAAAGGTACATAAAACTTCCACCTCTGATGTCTGGCCTTGGAAAGGAAGGGGTGAACTGATACAATTTATCACCTCTTCAGGCTCAACAGTCACCACTGGGAGTGCCAGCTAGCCCTGCGGAGGGCAGCAGCCATCAGTTAAATTTTCATAAACGCACGGCTGAACCGAAAGAGGAGCGTCAGCCTTAGAATCAGTGCCACATACTCTCCCTGTTGATGGACCTTAACCAGTTGCCCAACTTCAGCCGGACCATGTCAGAGCCTGGCAGTTAGCAGACTGGGCCCTAGACCTCACTCTGCCAGGTGGCATCAGAAGTGCCCTGACCCTCTTTCTACACTCCGCATACCCCCTGCTCTTCACTCCTTGCGCTCCCCTCCCTATTTCCTTTCTTGTCTCTCCCTCCCTCCCTCCCTCCCTCCCTCCCTCCTCCATCTTTCTAGGCATCACCATGGCATCACAGCCGAACGGAAACCTAGGGAGATATTCACCCACCTCTCCCCCGCCCGCCCAGAAGCCCAAGCTCCCGTTCACAGAGCTCGCTGCTTCCCCCACCCTGTCATCCTGATCAGGGAGGTAGGAGTTCAGCGCTGTGCTGAGGGTGAGGAGCATGGGGTCCAAGCCCCAGCTGCACCCCTAAATAGCCCTTCTGTGACCATGAGCACGTCCCTTCCCCTTCCTCAGCCTCAGTCTCTCCATCTGTACAATGGGGAGGCTCCTTTTTAGTCTGACGTGACCTCTACCTACTCCCTTCTTGACACTCTGACTCCTCTTTGCACTTGGGAATCTAGTTCTCAGACCTCCAGGCTCCAGCCGAAGAGCCAGGAGTCACATCTTCTGCAGACCCATTTCGTCATTTCCTCCCCTACCTTCCGGAATGCAGTGGCGATCACGGCTTGCCTGGTGGCTCAGGTCAAGGGGCAGAGAACTAACTCGTACCTGACAGCTCAGTGAGCAGCTGATTTCTCAGGGGCAGGAGACTGTCCAGCTGCTTCCGGCCAGTTGGGCAGGAGGCCCTGGGTCAGTCTGCAGGTATGTTTTGTGGGAAGCAGTGAACCCCTGTCCACTGGCACCGATAACCCCCAGGCAGCATTTGTCTGAGTGACCCAATGAACGCCGCCCGACCCCTCCCCAGCTGCCAGCTCAGGAGCTGGCACTCTGCAAGAATCAGACCTCCTGGCCTCCAGCCCATCCCCACATTGTGCTCTGGGGGGGTCCTAGGATGGGTACCTGGCATGGGTGCCCATTAGTAACTATGCATCACCTGGACTTAGGGTTGAGACCTGCCCTGCGGGAGCCCAAGGTGCTATGGACATAGGGAGGGCCCTCTGGGTGGCTGCACACACCGGGACCATGTTCCCCGGCTGGCATGGCCATCCATGTGCCCATATCCCCCAAGAGCCCGGGAGCTCTTGACCTGGTCTCCTGCTGGCTTCTGGCCCGGCACCCACCTTGGTATCCTGCTTGTCCATGGGGCCAGCAGCCTGGTTCAGTCCATCTTGGAGGGGTTGAAGGTGGATGGGGGTGGTGGGACTCAGGCTTCCCTGAGGGAGGGGAGGAGGAGGTTCTGGGACTGGCACCCAGTTGGGGGGGCGGGTCGAGTTCCCACAGGATCCTGGTGGCAAGGGCTACCCCCTGGCCCCCTGCCCTCCCCACTCTGTCCCTGGGATGTGGGGACTCTGCCTGCTATGTGGCAACCTAATCCCTTCTGGGCTCCAGGTCCAGTTTCCTAAGGGGGTTTCCATCTCCTTTCCCAGCTGAATCCCAGAAAAACATTAGGTGTATCCACTCGAAGCCAGGAGATGGGGTACTTGGAGCAGCCAGTGTCCAAAGCTACAGAGCCCCCTTGGCCTCTAGAGCCCTCCCTGGCCCCCTCGTGTGTCTGGGGTCCATCCCCATTTCCTTCTGGTTCTGGTCCCTGCGTTGCTCAAGGACCCTGCTTCTCCTGCCCCCACCTCGGTGGAGCCCCTCCCAAATGTACTCACCATGGGGCTGGAGAGAGGTCTGAAGGTTCCTCAGTTCCACTGCCTCTCCGGGGGCCGACGGTGTCTCCAGGGACCCAAACACCTGGCTCCTGGGGGGAGCTGTGCCCTGTGCTGGCAGCCGGAGAAGCACAGCTAGTGATTGGCATGTCCCACCCCCTGGCACGCCAGCCTGGGGGGGGGGAGGGAGGAAGAGAAAGAGAGGGAGGGAGAAAAGAGAGGAAAGGAAGGGAGGGGGAGCTGGAGGGAAGCCTTAGGCAGCTTCTGGGGTTGGACTGGGTCCTGGAGCGTGGCCCCCTTCTCCACTAGGGCACCAAATTCGAGTCCTGAGAGGGAGGGTGTAGGGCCTGAGGAAGATGAGCCCAGGAAGGCTAAAAGTCCAGAACGGGAGAGAAGGCAGATACAGGGAGACAAACACCCACACCCAATGCACACAGACTCGGCGGCACACACACACACACACACACACACACACACACACACACGCGCGCGCGCGCGCACGCACACACACGTACACCCTCACAAAGGCATACTGTTTCCTGGGCTCCTTCCCCCACCCAACCTTAGAGACCCCAACCCGCGTGCACCATGCCCCACCATACACACGCCGGCATTCGCATGCCTGTTTCCCTCCACATACGCCCTGCCCCCTGCACATGCCCACGCGCCCGCCCGCCCAGCCCCACACCCTGCTCTTCCTCCCTACTGCGAAGGAGCTAGATTCCTTCTGTTTGGAAATGACACATTGGGCCTCACGTGAGAGGCTCCAACTTGGAACAGACCCAGAGGGCTGGCTCACCCGCCCGGGGGCCGAACGGATGAGCCCGCATGCTGGGCGGTGCGCTGTTTTCTGTCCCTGCCACACAGCTGGGTGTGAGGGCACACGGGTGTCTGGTCTGCGGGGACGAGTGGGGGGCCGTATGCCTGCTCCACGCGTTGCTGAGTGCCCCGCACATGTGTGTGCCTGAGCCGCATGTCATCACGCAGCCGGTGTAAATGCAGGTGTCGCCCTGTGGGTCTGGAGCCGGGACGTGTGTGTGTCTGTATTCGGTGTGTGTCTGAGTGTTGCCCAACTGAGGAACTTGCTAATTCTGACAAGGGAGGCAGCCTCTACCGCCCTGCCTGTTCCACCCCCAGCTTCCACTTGGAAGACAGACAGGCAGACAGACAGCTCTCCTCCCAGCTTGTCAAACCCTGTCTCCCCTGACTCCCACTCGGGGCTCACAGGTGTGCACCTGGGAAGCGATGAGCCCGCGCTTCCTCGCCACATCCCTTAGCCCAGCTGCTTGGCCAGCACCCCTCTCCCCCAGGCCGGTTTGGATTTCTGTGTTGAGTTTCCTCAGAGATGGAACCCTTGGGGGCCTTTTAGCTACAGAGACCTGTGTCCCGCCCCACCCTCACCTGGCCCTTGAGACCTCCCGGGGAGCTGACCGTGGAGCAGACATGGGGAGGCTGCCGCTGGGCTGCTGGGCCTTTGCTTCACTGGGCCATGCTGAAGCCCTGGGATGGAAGGTGGGAAGGACCAGGGTCAACTGTCATCACGGCGATGTAGATGAGAAAAACAGAAGAGCAGAGGCGTGTTTAAAACGTGGTTGGCAAGTGTCTGCACGCAGGCCCCGGGCTCTGGGCCCACGGCTCTGGAGTGGGTCAGGCGGTTGGGACCTGCCCCGCCACTTGCCCTCTGCCCTTTCCCGCACCCAGCACCCCCTCTCAATCCTGATGCCTGAGGGTAACCTGGGGCTTCTTCAGGCTGGAGCCCAGGTGCCAAGGGAGTCCCGTGGAGCAGAAACTGGAGTCCCTGGGGCGTGGCCAGCAGCCATCATGCCAGTGGTGGGCACACGTGGCAGGTACATGTGGGGGCACCTCTGCTTCTCGAAGCCAGCTGAGGCAAGACCAAGCGCCCAGTACCCCTCCCTTCTGAAGTGCAGGAGACGCTGCCGCTTGGAGAGGGATCTGAGCGACCCCCTCCCACCCCGGAGTCAGCTGGCGGGTCAGGGGTGGGTCAGAGCTCGACCAGTCCCTGCCCGTGGCCGCAGACTCCCGCTGGCCCTGCTGGGTTGTGCTCGGTTTGCGGCTGCGGCTTGTGCGCGTGGTGGGGCTGCGTGTACTTGTGCGCGTACACGTGGCTGAGTGTGTGGGTGTTAGGCCTCCACGCTCAACATCCATTTCCGAGTCTGAATCAGGCTCTCTCCTTGCCCCCTCCCCCCAGTCTCCTTGGTCTCCCTTCTCTTCTCCCACCGCCTCTGCACACGTCCCTTTAGAAATAAAAACACTTATTTTGTAGGCGGGAGAGGAGGGTGTCCAGCTTTCCCTTGCCTCCTCCTGAGCGCCCCTCTTGTCCCAAGAGGTTTTTGCGCCTTAAGTCCGTGCAGCCGCGGAGGCAGGGGGGATGACGCCCCCCGCCCCAACCCCGATTGCATGGCTGTTCTAGGCCCAGGCTTGGCTAGGTCCCCTTACCAGATGGGGAAACTGAGGCAGGAAGGGAGAAGGGAGGTAGGGCCGGGAGAAGCTCTCCCACCCGGCTCTCTCACCGCCCCCGCACCCGCGCCGGATTTAGCCGCAGGGAGGCTGGGAACATTGTCTTTATTTTAAGCCACCGAGTGCTGCACGAACGCGGCTGCTCCCGACAAAGGGCTCGGCTAAGCAGCGGCAGGCGGCGCACGTGGGGGTCCAGCCGCGCCCCCGCGCGCCACCCAGCCGCCCTCGCGCGGCCCGGCCTGACCCCAGCCAGTTCTCTTTTCTCTCCGGCCGCGTGGGACACCGGTTGGTACAGGAGCCCTGGGCATCGGCTCCTGTCGGCTGCTGTTTTTGGTCGCTGGGCGGAGGGGTCACTCCTCCAGGCCACCGAGGGAACACGGGGTCGCCCCGCGTGGCTGGGCCCCTCTCTCAGCTTCCTCACGTGGGGGAAGAGAGAAGCTGCCTTGGGTGCGAATCCAGGTTTGCCTCTTGCCAGTGGAACCTCGCAGAGCAAGTTGGTGCCCCTCTCTACGACTGTTTTATCAGTGACGGCACTTAGAACTACTTTCCTGACAGCGCTGTTTGATCATTAGTTGCAGGTTAAACTTGACACTGGCGTTTGCTACAAGTGAAAACCATTTATCATCGTTATTTATAACTCGTATTGAGCACTTACTACGTGCCAGGCGCTGCTAAGGGCTCTTAATTCATTAACTAGTTTGTTTCTCACAACAGCTCTCTGAGGGAGGTTCTATTATTATTCCCATTTTACAGATGAGTAGATGTATAAGCGGCGCGCATCCCCCGGGGGTTTCGTGTGGGGTGCGGTCGGTGTGCCTGGGGGCATCCTGGGACTGGGGTCGGGGTGGGAGCGTGGAGGCTGCAGTTTCAGGGATGCCAGAAACCTGTGACAGCATTTTTAAAAGGTCGGGGATCCCGTCTGAATGCCGCGCGGGGGTGGGGAAAGGAAGTGAGCGCGCTCATGCTGCGCGCTCGCAGCCCCTCAGTTTAACCCTCACCCTCGGCTTGAACTCACCTCAGGACCTCAAACCCAGATAAACTTGCCGCTTCTCAGAGCTGCTTCCTCTGTTCTGGGAGAAGGAGGCGGGGGTGGGCCATCCTCTTGGCCCCCACCAGACCTATGAAGCTGAGCTGGTTGGTCCTCAGTGCCCTCTGGAACGGGCCTGGCTTGGTGGTCTCCCCCGCGGTGGGAAGTGACCTCCATTCCGACCCCAGGAGGGAGGCAGCCCGTTGTCCTCAGGGCACCCTTCCTTGATCCGCCCCCATCCCGCCCCCCACCTCCCAGCCCCCATTGCTTTAGGCCCTCAGTCTCGTTACCCCCTCGGTCTCACCTTCCCGACGGTGGGGATTCCGGGAGGGACTAATTCCCAGATTTAAAAGGAGAAACTAAAATCCAGGGTGGGGCTTCGGATGGAGCAGGCCTAGAAAGGGACCCCCGCAGTCCCTGCTGCCCGAAGTCCGGGACGAAAGTGGCCACAACAAAGGCATCATCTTGGACAGGAAATCGGGGTTTTCCGAGTCTAGTTCCGAAGTTAAGCCTCTTAGAAACAATCTTCCCTTCACCTCCCGGGCGCTTCACCTCCCCGGCCTGGCTCTGTGCTGGGAGCCTCAGGGCACGTGGAGAGCCCTCAAGAGCCCCGCTCCAGCAGCCCCGAAGCCTCGAGGTCAGCTTCCGAAGAAAGGATGGGTTCGGGCGGCCCGGAGAGGGGCTCCTCGCGCCGCCTGAACCTGCGAGGCGCTGCCTAGTCCTTATGGCGGGTGGGGCTGTACAGGACGCCCGGGGTCGGACGGTGGTGGTGATCGCTGAGAACCGAGGCAAAGCATCCTGGACGAATCTCTGGATCCCGGCCGGACTGGGCCGCGGGGCGGAACTGTGTTCCCACAGGGCGCCGGTTAGCATTCTTTGTCCTGCCTATGAGGACAGGACCTCGGAGTCCAGGTCACTTGCTGCCGCCTAGGAGTTGGACGCACTGTGGACGTGCGGCCCGGATGGAGGAAAGGCGCACTTTTCCTCGCACTGTGGAGGCCCGTGCCTCTCGCTCAAATCTCTATGGCCAAAAACAGCTCGAAAAATCTGATTAACAGAGTCGACTTTGCTACGCTTGGTCAGTGGACACTGGGCACCCATGTCTCCCGCCACATGGTATAGGGGCCCCGGCCCAGCACTAGGACGACATGAGAGAAATCGTATGGAGCTTTGGGCGGAAACTTCAGGCGGGATCCCGGCCCTGAGGTCCGGATGCCCAAGGCTTCTCCCAAACTCTCTGTAGCTGAGTCCGCGCGCCCAGGGAGTGACCGGGGGAGGCAGACCCATTTCGGGGTCCCCTGTCCCCGACACAGCTAAATTTGCTTCTTTTCCTGGTAACACCCCTCCCTCCGACTCCCGTGGGCATGTACGCTTTGTCTTCGAGTTCCCCACCGAGTCGGAGACCGAAGCTCGAAGCCCACGAAGGCGAGGAGTGGGACGGAGCCAGGCGAGTGGAGCCTACGCCGGCTCACTCTCCCACCAACCTCTCGGCGACAGCCTAGCCCCCGCGCGGGCGCAGCACGTCCGTCGGTGGGCAGGGGGCTGCCTCCCACCCTTCCCGCCTGCCGCATCGCGGACCACCCAGGCTAGGCTCGGGGTCCTCCCCTCAGTGCCGGCAGCCCGGGACGCTCCAGCGGTACCCACCGCGCTCCGCGCCTCCCGCAGCGCCCCCTAACGGCCCGCCCAGCTCTGTGCCCGGGAACGGGGCAGCGAGAGGCCGGGGTGCCAGGGGCTGGGGTGTGCCTGGTGCCCAGCGCCCATTTTCCTTCGCAGGGAGAGAAATGATAGTACATATTCATCCTTCATGGCCTACAGTGCGGGCCTTTCTTTGGCAAGGGTGGGTAAAAGAAGGTGCAGATCCAGCTCTAGGAAGAAATAGGAGCTGGCTGCCCTTCCTTGCAGCGCTTGCTACTGGCTATCGCATTCGTAAATGCTTTCATTAACTTTCTCATTTAATCCTCCTAACAACTCCATGCTATAGGCGCAGTTATGATCTCCATTCGACAGAAAACTGAGGCCCAGAGAGGTTAGGTTAACTCATTCTGCCCTCCTGACTCCACCAGAGTTTGCAGGTTTTGCAGTCTAACTAGATGAGAACTCTTTAGGCCATTTATAAGGCAGAGCAGGATTGCTGGAACTTGCTAAGCCGGTGTCTCTCCCAGTCATTCATTCTGTTGTCCCATTTATTTAACAAACACATAGCCCCAACTGTGTGTGGGCACCGTTCTCAGTGTTTTACCTATTTTCACTAATTTAATTTTCATAGCAACCCGAGGAAGTAGGTAGAATTATTATCCCCATTTTATAGATGAGGAAACTGAGGCACTGAGAGTTCCTGTAATCTGTCAAGGTCAAATGGCTACTAAGTCCCAGAGCTAGGCAGTTGATTCCCGATCATTGCTTTTACCCCTATCCTAAAGATCCCCCAAATGTCAATGTCAGTGTAACCACATCTTTCCTTTCCTCCTCACCCATATCGCTGGACTGTGGGGCAACCAGGCTTTCTGCCAGGGTCTAACACGACCCTGGTTCCATGGCCCCCCTTCCCCGCCCCCTTGGCGCCTCCTGCCAGCCCCAGCGCCAAAGGAGGCCTGACCAAGGCAGGGATTGATGAGTGTGAGTGGACCTCGGAGGCCGCCTGTTCACTCCACCGGCCGGCACATGCTGTGATTAACGGTGCACAATCGAGTTAGGGCCCATAGCTCCAGGGCTGAGGCCAGGGTGGGGGAGGGGCCTGCTGGCTGGAGCTGCCTTTCCCTCGGGCACATCGGTGGTTTGCTTGAAGCTGGAGTCCCCTGGGGAGGTGGAGAAGGGGATGTGCCCAGCCAGCAGGGGTAGGGAGCACACAGCCCTCAGCGGTGGGGGACCAAACTTCCCCACCCTTCTTGCCCTTCTTCCCCTTCCCACAGAGGACCAGAGACTCAGAAAGGGAGGGATTGGGTGCATATCAGAGGAAGGAAGCCCTTGTCTGAAGGGACACCTCCCAACAGAACACAGCGGCAGTGCAGGGAGGGAGGTAGAAAGCCAGGCTGGGTCTGGGTTTTGGATGGTGGGAAGCAGCCTTGCTTGGGCCTCAAGCTGCCTTACTTCTGGGGTGAGTGTTTATCTCTGTGTTTTTCTCCCAGGGATGTGAACCTCTTCCTTGAGCACACGCTCAGCCTGCTCTAGCTTTCCTGCCGCCAACAGCCAGTGGGCTGACTCTGCAAACCACCTGGGGTGGGGGGAAGACAGGAATAAAAGCCCACTCCAGTTCAGCCCTCCTCCTGGGGATCTTTTGCTCCCTTGCCCTACATTCCAGGGATAGGCCTCCAGAGCTGTCAACCAGTAGTTCCTGTTTAAAAACCACACAGCGCAGCCTATAACATATCCTACTTCCTCCAGATAGATAATGCAGCTCCATCCTGAGGGAACAGTCTGGAATCTATGCCCAGCACCGTGTTCAACACTGGGGAGGGAACGGGAGAAACCAGGACCCAGAAGCCGTGGGGTTGGTGAATGAGCTGAGGAGATAAAATGATCCTGAGAAAGGTACCACGACAGACCAGAGTCCAAGAACTTCCTAAGAATAGGAAAAAAGGTGAAGAAAGGTCGAGGGATGGTCAGTGGGAGCTGGCCGTAGTGGGGTGAGTGTAGGCCTGGCTGGGGAGGATGATCTGGTTCCAGAGTTGTCAGGGTACCAGCCTGAGTCAAGTTGGGGGTCCAGTCTAGACCTTGTGGGAGAGAAATAGTCATGGCCCCTCTCCCAGCCTCAGTCTACCCATCCATAAATGGAACTGAGGGCAAAGGCAAAGAGAGACTAGACGCACTAGATGGTCCCAGAGGACTTTCCCAACTCTGATGTTCTTTGAAAATGGGACACCTGGGGTTTTATTCAGCTCTGCCTCTCCTGGTCATGAAACCTTGGGCACATTACTCTCCTTCTCTGAGCTTTGGTTTCCTGGAAGTAAAATGGGAGGCTAGTCTACTGTTCCTCAAAGTCTGTGTTGCAAGACATTAGCAGGTGTAACTTATAAGAAAAAAGACTTCCATGATAAAATAGAAAATTCATTAGGCTTTCTTTACTGTAGGAACCTGTCAGAACCTTTAAATGGCAAATGTACACTAAAAATCTCTTGAGAGGCAGAGAGAACATGCAGTTTTCCAAACTGACTTCACCACAGAACCAGTTTTCTGTAGAGCGTATTTTAGGGCTGGCATCTGAGGAACATACTTGACTCACTCTGGACTAGCTTATCTAGAAACCCTCCAGGTCCAGTATGTGATCATTTTAGGCATTCCCTCCATCCTTCAGTCCCCTGGACTCCTGCCCCTTTGAGGACTTGTGTCCTTGCCCCAGCCTTTCCTGGACACTTCCATCTCTGGGCCCTTGCTCTGCTCACCTTAGTGTGTCCTTCTTTGTGCGTGGCCTTCTGTGACTTTCCCTGGCTCAGCCCTGGAGAGCTCAAACTCCATCCAGCTGCCCCTTCTCTCATCTTTTCTGGTCCCCAGAGGCCTGAGGGGGGCTGTCTGGGCCCTCCTGGCAGGGTTCAATGTGATGGCTTCCCATAGCCCCAAGTTGTGTTTCCCTGGTTCCCAATTCCATGCCCCAGCCTCAAGTTTCCCACACCCAGCCTCCAGCCTCTAGTCCTCAGTCAAGAGACCTTATTCCCCAGCCCCCTATGAGGCCTCTGGCCCCAAGTCTCCTGGTTCCCAGCCCCAGACCCCTGCACCTTGAACCTCAGCTCCCGGTCCTGGTCCCATTTCCCACCCATGGCTCCCAGCCTTCCTCTCTAAAGCCATGTCTGAGATTTTGGGTTCTAGGGTGTGGAAGTTGAGGCAGCACTTTCTCCCTCCCTAGCTGCATCTCTTGAATCTTTGGGCCCGAGCCAGGGTCAAAGGAGAGCCAGGGCCCAGAGGAGAGGCAGGATGGGAGGTTAACCCTACAGGTATTTAAAGTAATTACCCTCCTCGCCCCATCATAAGCCTGGTTCAAGATGAGGGAACACCTTGGAGGCAAAAATATAGATTATGAACTAGAACATTCTAGTGAGGCAAGTGGCAAGGGGTGGGGGGATGGTGGGAAGGTCAATGCAGAGGGATGAGGGTGGTAAGCCTAACTCAGCAGGTGGCCCTGGGATGGGACTGGGGGTAAGGACCAGTCACAGGTGTAAAGATGCATTTTCCAGATGTGGGAGCTGATGCCCTGTGACTTGTGGTAGGCTATGTAACCATTCAGTGGCTAGTGACTAACCCCCAATTGTCTCCTTGAATTGAGATCTCAATTTGCGGTTTCCAAAGTGCTTTCTCTTCATCACTTCCTCCTTCTAGAAATATTTTCTGTACAGAGCCTCTGAGAACCGCCCCGCCCCGC
>NW_006789022.1:3133830-3158070 GCF_000442215.2 Lipotes vexillifer | reverse complement strand
CCCCCCACCTTTTTTTCTCTTGCTACGTCCCTGGCTGTTGTTCCTTAAACTCCTTTGCTGATTTTCCTCATCCTCCCGCTGCCTAAACTTTGGAGTATCTGGGCTCAGTCCTTGGACCTTCACACCCACTTCACAGGTGACTTATGCCACCCACACACTGATAGCTTACACATTCATGTCTCCAGCCCAGCCTCTCCTCTGAACACCAGACTCGTATATCCAATATTTCCTCATCTGTAAAATGGGGATAATAATAGCTCAACGTCACAGGGCTGTTATGAGGATTAAATGAGTTAAGACATGTAAAGCGTTGGAAGAGTGCCTGCCTCCGATTAGTACTACGGCTGGAGCTATGATTATTGTTATCGCTGTCATTATTGCTGCCTGCCAGCTCCACTTGGATATCTAGAATCATCTCAGACATGACTCATCCCTAACCCAAAACTGCTCTGTCTTCAGCCTTGCTTATCTCAGTAGATGGCAACCCTCTCCTTCCAGTAGCTCAGGCCTCAAACCTTGCAGTCATTCTTGACTTTACTCTTTCTCTCACATCCTGAATCTAATTCATTAGAAAATCCTGTTGTCTCTTCCTTAAATATATCCAGGGTGCAGCCACTGTGGTCTCGGCCAGGGTCATCTCTCACCTGGATAACTGCCTCCACACTGGTCTTCCTGTTTCTACCCTGCCGCATTGTACAGTCTGTCCTCAGCGTAGCATTCCGAAGGTTCCCTTTGACATATAAGTCAAATCGTATCCCTCCACCATCTGAGATGCTCTATCAACTTGGCTTTTTCAGAGTGAAGCTCCAGGCCTTATAAGTACCTGCGAGGCCCCTGTCCAATCAGCTGCTTCTCCCTCCTTGATCTAATTTCCTTCCACTTCTTTCTTGCTACTCTGCTCCAGCCACGTGGGCCTTGTTATTCCCAGAACATGCCAAGCACTTTCCTTACTAGAAGACTTTGCCCTACTGTTACCTTTGCCCGGTAACAGTCAACAAACCATCAAGTTTCTGCAAGATAAAGATGATAGTGAGATCATACAAAGGGCTAGGGCTTGGGGCAGTGGGCACAGAGAAAGGAACCCAGAGACCTTGGCAGGGGCCAGATCATGAATGTCCCTGAATGCCTCCCTGAGCAGTGGGCAGCCAAGGAAGGTGGTGTGTGCAGGGCAGGGCTGGACTCCCCTCAGGTGCAAAATCTCAGGGGTGCCAAAAAACTCAGTAATCAAAATATGTAATATTTTAACGTAATATTTAAAAGAATCAAAATTAATGCAAAAAAAATCTATGATGAACAAAATGTCAAACTTGAAAAAAAAATTATTTATTTTTGGCTGCATCGGGTCTTTGTTGCTGCATGCGGGCTTTCTTTAGTTGCGGCGAGCGGGGGCTACTCTTTGTTGCGGTGCGCGGGCTTCTCGTTATGGTGGCTTCTCTTGTTGCAGAGCCCAGGCTCTAGGCGCGCGGGCTTCAGTAGTTGTGACACGCAGGCTCAGTACTTGTGGCTCATGGGCTCTAGAGTGCAGGCTCAGTAGTTGTGGTGCACGGGCTTAGTTGCTCCACAGCATGTGGGATCTTCCCGGACCAGGGCTCGAACCCATGTCCCCTGCATTGGCAGGCAGATTATTAACCACTGTGCCACCGGGGAAGTCCCAAAATGTCAAACTTTGAAGGGAGGACAGGGGCAGGGTGAGGCAGGAGAGGTGAGTCCAAGTGCCTTTCATCCTAGTCCTAGCCCTGGACTCAAAATCCTTCTGGGAGGATGAACTGGACATGGATACCACTGGGAAGGCCCAGGGAGAAAAAGAGGCGCAGAGACCCGGCCCAGGGACTGGACAGGACTTTCCTGGCTTGTAAAATGCGGGTAGCAGGTCTTGTCCCGCAGGAACCCCGGAGGATTAGTGAGATAATGGAGAGAAACCCTGCGTTGTTGGTGGTGCAGGTTGGGTTGGGAGGCAGGTAAAGGCCAGAGAGGGGTGGGGCATGGCACAGGGGCGGGGCTGCGTGGGGGAAGGGGCACTCACCCGGCTCACTCAGGTGAGGAAGGTCCCGAACCAGTCATCCGGCCAGGAAGGGAGGAGTGCAGCAGGTGAAGGAGCTGAGAGGTGGGACCAGGTGATGAGGCCTCGAGCTCGAGCTCGAGCTCGAACTCGAACCCGAACTCGAACCTGGGGCCAGGTCTCAGGGGCAGCGCCAAGGCCGAGAGGCGGGGCCAGGGTCGGAGACGTAGCTGAGGCTCTGAAGGCTGGGTTGGTAGGATGAGGGGGTGGGGCCAGAAGCCGGGGTCGGGGCAGGGCCAAGGCTAAGCGTCTGTAGAATCAGAGACCAGGACCAGTGGCATCCCGGCAGGTAACTGCGGTTTCGATGCGCTGTTGCACATTTGCACCAGCAGCTTCAGGGCCAGGTACAGGTCGCACGGGCCCTCCTCGGCCCCTCCCTGGGGCTGGGGCAATAGGTGCCTGTCTGTGGATGCGGCAGGAGGCAGGCTTCCTGGGCCAGTGTAGAATCCCATTAGCTCAGGAAGGAGCCAGAGCAGGCCTTGGGTAGGCAGCTGAGCATGGATGAACTGTTAGCTTTCTGGGCTGGGCAGCCACAGCTTGCGTCCACCCGCTCCTGCCTCTCTGCAGCCGCTGCCAGAGCCCCTCATCGCCTCCACCCCCAGCCCAGAACAGGTACAGGGACCAGGAATCCTGGGTTCTCTTCTGGACTGCAGATCATGCCATCGTCCATGCCTCTTTCACGTGGTCTTCCCAGTGCCATCAGCACTGGTTCCTGCCATCCTGGGAGAGGCAGGCAGAGGCCGAGGAGGAAGGGCCTGAGGGATGGAGGGATGAGACCAGATCTCAGTGACTCCTCTTGCTGTGTTTTGCCTTCTTGGGCCTCATCAGTGCCAACCCAAGGCTCACTGGAGGCCGAGAATAAGAGGAGAAGAGCCTGGAGTCCAGCAAGAAAAGCTCGGATGAGTTGGGAGGCGGGACTTCCTGGACAAGAGCCAGGTGTAAGCGCGCACTCTGCTCCGGCAGCCAGGACCCCGCCTGGAGGGCTGAGACTAGCCTCTGCTTCTGCATTCTTCTCCCCTTTCTCCTTCTCTCCTTTGCTTCCAGATGTTAGCATCTGCCTCAGGGAGGGGGGAAGAGTTTCACAGCCTCCTGATTGGCTGCATTCATTTTAGTCCCTTCTCTGCTTCCAGGAAAGACTGAATAGGGAGGTGGGGGAAGCAAGATGCATAAAGGTTTTCAGGGTAACTAAAAGAAAGCCGTGAAGGGAGCAGAGAAAACTGGCGAGAAACGTGGGAGCGCGGGGTGTGTGTGTGTGTGTGTGTGTGTGTGTACACATACATGAATTCTGCTGTCAAGTCAACTGAGTCCAAGTGGGGGCTCCGTTGTTTCTTAGCTGTGTCTCACGACCTTCCTCAGCCTAAGGATAATACTATTACTTACCTTGTAGCTTATCAAGCATTTTGGCACATATAATGGCATTATAGTGTCAAATAGGATAGTTTTCCTGCCCTAAAAATCCCCCGTGTCCCTCCTATTCATCCGTCTTCCCTCCCTCTGAGCCTTGAGCAACCACTGATGTTTTTACTGTCTTCATAGATTTCACTTTTTTTTTCTTTCTTGCGGTACGCGGGCCTCTCACTGCTGTGGCCTCTCCCGTTGCGGAGCACAGGCTCCGGACGCGCAGGCTCAGCGGCCATGGCTCACGGGCCCAGCCGCTCCGCGGCATGTGGGATCCTCCCGGACCGGGGCACGAACCCGTGTCCCCTGCATCGGCAGGCAGACTCTCAACCACTGCGCCACCGGGGAAGCCCAGATTTCACATTTTTGATGCTACTGTAAATGGTATTCTTTTGAAAATTTCAAATTCCAGTTGTTTATTGCTAGTATATAGAAATACAATTCTTTTTTAAAAAAAATGAATTTACTTATTTCTGTTTGGCTGCGTTGGATCTTCGCTGCTGCACGCAGGCTTTTCTCTAGTTGCGGCGAGCAGGGGCTACTCTTTGTTTGGGTGCGTGGGCTTCTCATTGCGTGGCTTCTCTCTCACTCTTTTTTTGAAAAAAATAAATTTATTTATTTTATTTATTTATGTTTGGCTGTGTTGGGTCCTCGTTGCTGTGCGCAGACTTTTCTCTAGTTGCGGTGAGCGGGGCCTACTCTTCGTTGTAGTGCGCGGACTTCTCACTGCGGTGGCTTCTCTTGTTGCGGAGCACAGGCTCTAGGTGCACGGGCTTCAGTAGTTGTGGCACGTGAGCTCAGAAGTTGTGGCTCACGGGCTCTAGAGCGCAGGCTCGGTAGTTGTGGTGCACGGGCTTAGTTGCTCCGTGGCATGGGGGATCTTCCAGGGCCAAGGCTTGAACCCATGTCCCCTGCATTGGCAGGCGGATTCTTAACCACTGTGCCACCAGGGAAGTCCTAGAAATACAATTCTTTAAAAATATTGATCTGATAGCCCACAACCTTGCTAAATTTGTTTTCATTGTGGTAGCATTTGTGTAGATTCCGTTGGATTTTCTACATAGACGATCGCTACATGAGTTTTTGGACAGAGAGCTAGCTGAAGTGGAGCGGCCTCTGTGGGAACAGTGGGAGACGTTTTGCGTAGCTACTTTTAATGAAATGGTAGAGGGTGGATCTGGCTGGGAGCGGGGGGCCCAGGGGAAGTATTCTCTGGAACCACAGGTCCAGTAGAGGTCCCTCCCGTCTTCCCCTGGCGACCATTTCTCCATTCCTCCACTTGGTGTGGACGTACAGGAGATGCAGGGGCTCTGGCCACTCTCTGCCCCTTCTCAGTTCTCAGGAGGACTGGAGTGGGACCATCTGCTGCTCTGCTGCTTGTGCCCCGATTTCTCTTTCCACCTATGGGGGAAGGAGAAGCAGGGTGTGGGAGTAGAGATGGGGGATCCTTTTTAGGTGTTTGTGCTCAGCTGTCCCATTTTATGCCCAAATCTCCCACTGTTTCCAAGAGTCCCAGAAAGGATTCTAGGGGACTCAGCCTATCCGTGAGACTAGGACCAGGAGCCAAAGGAAGCAGGAGGCCTGGATTCTGGCTTTGGCTCCACCAGAGTCCAGCTGAATGACCCCAGGTAAGTCCCTGCTCTCCCCTGGGTCTGGCCTTTTTTTGTTAAATGGGGCTGGATCAAGGATTTGTGAGGGCCTGATAGCTCTGAGTGTAGGGAGGGGAGGGGAGGGGGCAGCGTAGCTTCTCTCCAGGTCCTGCAGTGTGTTGGGCAGTGGCAGCCCCAGAGTCTCTGGCAGGAGAACAGTGATGGGGCAGGCAGCCACAAGGACCGCTCCATAGATGAAGAGAGGCAGGGAAGGGTAGAGCTCAGAGGTCATGCCCACCAGTGGGCTCAGAATGCTGCCTATGTTGGCCAAGGTGGTTGTCACACTCGGACCTCTCTGCCTGTGGAGAGGAAGAGCACCTTGGTGAGGCCGGTGAGGCTTGTGGGTGCCCTAACTCTGCCTGCCAATGGTGTTTTCTTTTTTCACGTTCCGTACAGGGCCAAATGCTTGCACTTACCTTGGCTAAAAGGAAGGTTGGAAGCAAATGGTTTTGGAACCCGGAAGCCTGGGTTCCAGTTCCAGTTTGAACCTGCTGTATAACTGAACAAGTCCCCAACCAACCTCTCCCCCAAGCTCCAGATGCTATATCTAACTTCCTACTTAACACCTTAATTTGGATGTCCAAAAGGCCCCTCAAATTTTATATGGCCAAGAACTTTCCGTTTCTACCTCCAAGTCTGCTCTTTGCTCAGATTTCCCCATCCTGGCACAGGGCACTTCTAACCAGCCAGTTGCTCAAGCTCAAGTATCTGTAATTACCCCGATACCTCCTGTTCCCTTATTTCCCCACATCCAAAATATGAATTTGGTTGGCCCTTCTTCCAGAACACATTCAGAATCAGTTCCTCCTCTCCATCTCTATAACCCCTGCCCACCCCCCCCAGTTCATGCGAAGCCATTTTCCCCTCTTTTTTTTTTTTTTTTTAAAGATTTTGTTTTTGGATGTGGACCATTTTTAAAAAAAATTAATTTGTTTTATTTTTCTTTATTTTTGGCTGCGTTGGGTCTTTGTTGCTGGGCGTGGGCTTTCTCTAGTTGCGGAGAGCGGGAGCTATTCTTCGTTGCAGTGCGCGGGCTTCTCGTTGCGGTGGCTTCTCTTGTCGCGGAGCACAGGCTCTAGGCGCGCGGGCTTCAGTAGTTGTGGCTCGCGGGCTCCAGAGCTCAGGCTCAGTAGTTGTAGTGCACAGGCTTAGTTGCTCCGCGGCACGTGAGATCTTCCCAGACCAGGGCTCGAACCCGTGTCTCCTGCGTTGGCAGGCGGATTCTTAAGCACTGTGCCACCAGGGACACCCGGATGTGGGCCCTTTTAAAAGTCTTCTATTGAATTTGTTACAATATTGTTTCTGGTTTATGTTTTGTTTTGTTTTTGGCCACGAGGCATGTGGGATCTTAGCTCCCCGATTAGGGATCGAACCCGCACTCCCTGCATTGGAAGGCGAAGTCTTAACCATTGGACTGCCAGGGAAGTCCCCATTTTCACCTCTTTATTTATTTTTATTTATTTATTTTTTTTTCAGTATGCGGGCCTCTTACTGTTGTGGCCTCTCCCATTGCAGAGCACAGGATCCGGACCCACAGGCTCAGCAGCCATGGCTCACAGACCCAGCCGCTCCACGGCATGTGGGATCTTCCCGGACCAGGGCACGAACCGGCATCCCCTGCATCGGCAGGCGGACTCTCAACCACTGTGCCACCAGCGAAGCCCCCCATTTTCACCTCTTGACAGTACTATTGCAGTAGCCTCCTGACTGGTTTTCCCATTTTCACTTGGCCCTTCTATCCCCAGCCTATTCTCCATGAGGAAGCCAAAGTAATCTTTAAAACTGTAACTCAGATATTTTCACCCTCTGCTTAAAAACATCCTGTGATATCTCATCATGCTAGAATAAAATCTGACCTCCTGCTAAATCCCTACATGATTGTTCCCTGCCTACCAAGTTCTTATCTTGTGCCCTATCCCTTTGTTTCCTCATTTATTCCTTAGTGTTTGCCTTTGATCCTTACCAAGGAGACCTACCCTGATCATCTTATCTAAAGCTACCCAGTCACTCTCTTTTTCTACTTTTTTTTTGGACCTCAGAGGCAGAGGGTTGAGTTAGTCATAACCCTCAGTTCATGACCCTCACCCTCTATTATCATTTGTCCTTGAAAGGCTCCCTTATTCCCCCCCCCTTTAATTGTTTACTCCTTTTATTATCATTACCCACTCCTAATCCCCTCCTTGCCAAAGTCAACCATTCTATTGCGTTTGATGTGCATTTTTTTTTTAAGGTTTATTTATTTATTTGGCTGCATTGGGTCTTTGCTGCTGCATGTGGGCTTTCTCTAGTTGTGGCGAGCGGGGTCTACTCTTGGTTGCGGTGCGCGGGCCTCTCATTGCGGTGGCTTCTCTTGGTGTGGAGCACGGGCTCTAGGAACGTAGGGTTCAGTAGTTGTGGCACACGGGGTCAGTAGTTGTGGCACACGGGCTTAGTTGCTCCAAGGCATGTGGGATCTTCCCGGACCAGGGCTCAAACCCGTGTCCCCTGCACCGGCAGGCGGATTCTTAATCATTGCTCCACCAGGGAAGTCCCTGCATTTTTTATTTGTATATGTTCTTGTCAAATGTGTATTGTTTTGTGTGCAAATATTTTAACTTACCTAAATGGTAGAGGTAATAGATCATTCTATTTCTCATTTCACTCAGCCCTCTGTTTCCTGACCAGGGATTGAACCTGGAACCTGGCAGTGAAAGTGCCGAGTCCTAACCACTGGACCGCCAGGGAATTCCACTCTGTCTTTTAAATTTGTCCATTGTGTCCTTCAGTAAGCAGAAGTCCTTTTTGATATAATGAAATTGATATAGCTACCATGTTTCTCTCTTCCTCTTCCTCCCTCTCCCTTTCCTTCCCCCTCCTTGCCCCGCTCCCCACTCCCCTATTTGGCTGCATTGGGTCTTTGCTGCTGCATGTGGGCTTTCTCTAGTTGTGGCGAGCGGGGTCTACTCTTGGTTGCGGTGCGCGGGCCTCTCATTGCGGTGGCTTCTCTTGTTGTGGAGCACGGGCTCTAGGCACGTGGGCTTCAGTAGTTGTGGCACACGGGGTCAGTAGTTGTGGCACACGGGCTTAGTTGCTCCAAGGCATGTGGGATCTTCCCGGACCAGGGCTCAAACCCGTGTCCCCTGCACCGGCAGGCGGATTCTTAATCATTGCTCCACCAGGGAAGTCCCTGCATTTTTTATTTGTATATGTTCTTGTCAAATGTGTATTGTTTTGTGTGCAAATATTTTAACTTACCTAAATGGTAGAGGTAATAGATCATTCTATTTCTCATTTCACTCAGCCCTCTGTTTCCTGACCAGGGATTGAACCTGGAACCTGGCAGTGAAAGTGCCGAGTCCTAACCACTGGACCGCCAGGGAATTCCACTCTGTCTTTTAAATTTGTCCATTGTGTCCTTCAGTAAGCAGAAGTCCTTTTTGATATAATGAAATTGATATAGCTACCATGTTTCTCTCTTCCTCTTCCTCCCTCTCCCTTTCCTTCCCCCTCCTTGCCCCGCTCCCCACTCCCCTCCATCTCCATCTCCATCTCCATCTCCATCTGCGTCTGCATCTCCATCTCTATCTGTCTATCTCCAAGCCCTCTCTTCAATTCTGCTTGTCTCTTCTTGCACCAAGAAAGCCATAGACATGCCATGGCTTTGTTGTATGTCTTAATAGATGGTAGAGTGAGACTCTCTTCTTTGCTTTTCCATTTCAGAATTGACTAGCAATTGTGGTCTTTTTTCTTCCATATAAATTTTAGAGTAAGTTTTTGGAGTTCCTAAAAAATGTTCTAATTGAAATTCTGATTAGATTCTGTTGAATTTCTAAAAATTTCTAAAAATTAACTTCGAGAGGATGGACATCTTTATTATGTCATTCTAAACAAGAGTGTGGAATGTCTCTCCACTTACTAAAATAATCTTTGTGATCTTAAAAACGTTTCAGAAATTTTCTCCATGGAAGTCTTGGATGTCCTCTGTTAATTTCCTGATAATATCTAGCTTTTGGTGTTATTCTGAGTGGTGTCTTCATTTTCAAAGATTTTCTATGTGATTTTCTGGATTATTTCTCTAGATTATTGCTTCTAGGTTATTGCTATTGACATTTTGGTAATTTGATTTTGTATCCAGCATGCTGCTGAACTCTTTTATTAGTTTTAATTGCTTATTGATTTTATTGGTTTATCTATAGGTAAATGATCATATACTCGCTAAATAAGGATGTTTTAAACACTTTTAACTATTTGTTAAATAGGCCACGTTTTATCCTATCATCAGCAGTGCTTCCTCTGCAAGTTTTCCTATGTGTGGGTCTGTTTTGGAGCTTGCTATTCTTTTCCATTGGACAATTTGTTCTTTCCTGCTCCAGCATCCACTCTCTTAATTGCTACAATTTTATAATAAGAGTTTATAATATGCCTTGATTTGTGGTAGGGCAAGTCCTTCCCCTCTGTCCTTTTTTAAAAAGTACCTTGGTTATACTTGGTCCACAGCACTTTTATATACATTTTAGAATTTGCTTGCTAGTTTCTTGAAAATATTTATCGGGATTTTTTTTTTTTTCCGGTACGCGGGCCTCTCACTGTCATGGCCTCTCCCGTTGCGCAGCACAAGCTCCGGACGCGCAGGCTCAGCGGCTATGGCTCACGGGCCCAGCCGCTCCGCGGCATGGGGGATCTTCCCGGACCAGGGCACAAACCCGTGTCCCCTGCATCGACAGGCGGACTCTCAACCACTGCGCCACCAGGGAACTCCCAACACTTGTCTTTTAAATTGCTTATTTCTTTACCAGTAGAGCTGTGTTGTCCAGGACCCCCAGTACTGTGTTAAACAGTTGATTCTAAGATCAAAGAGAATGCACATGACTTTCTTCATTTTGTATAGTGTTTGTTCAGGTGCTCTGCTTAACTGTCTGGGCTCCCAATTTCCCTTAGATGGTTGGCCTAGTTTTCCCTGACTCTTATTCCAGCTCTTTGGTGGATATTTAAAAATACTTTAAGAATATTTAAAAAATACTTTATACTTTTTGGGGGTTATTGTCAATGTTATTTTTTTATTTTAATGGAAATAGAAGTCCTTTTTTTCTAATAGATTTCCAGAAGTTCTTTATAAATGCTGTGTACAAATCCTTGTAAATACCTTCTTTTTCTCTTTTCACCTTGTTTATAGTGAAACAAATAACCAGGATTAAAAAAAATCCAACGTAGAAAACTTTATCAATGTTCCTTTTTTGGTTAGCCTTTTTTTTTTTTTTAATGTCTTCAGAAATCCTCCCCTCTTCAGCAGAAATTAATTTTTCTTTAAGGTTGAAATATGATTGCATTTTATTTATTTCCCACGTGGGTTAGTAGATGTCCTGGTACTATTTGTTAAATAGGCCACGTTTTATCCTATCATCAGCAGTGCTTCCTCTGCAAGTTTTCCTATGTGTGGGTCTGTTTTGGAGCTTGCTATTCTTTTCCATTGGACAATTTGTTCTTTCCTGCTCCAGCATCCACTCTCTTAATTGCTACAATTTTATAATAAGAGTTTATAATATGCCTTGATTTGTGGTAGGGCAAGTCCTTCCCCTCTGTCCTTTTTTAAAAAGTACCTTGGTTATACTTGGTCCACAGCACTTTTATATACATTTTAGAATTTGCTTGCTAGTTTCTTGAAAATATTTATCGGGATTTTTTTTTTTTTTTTTTGCGGTACATGGGCCTCTCACTGTTGTGGCCTCTCCCGTTGCAGGGCACAGGCTCTGGACGTGCAGGCTCAGTGGCCATGGCTCACGGGCCCAGCCGCTCCGTGGCATGTGGGATCTTCCCGGACTGGGGCACGAACCCGTGTCCCCTGCATCGGCAGGTGGACTCTCAACCACTGCGCCACCAGGGAAGTCCCATTCATGTCCAGTTTTTTATTTTTTTATTATTATTACTAGGCATTTGTCCATTTCACTGATATTTTCAAAGATTGACTTTTTGTTTTGTTGACCTCTTTTTTATACATTTGTTTTCTATTTAATCTGTTTCTGGTACTATTATTATTGTGTTTTATAGATAAGATGACTGAACATTTGGACTAGTTACCTTTTATACCAGAGCCGTATTCTTTTTTTTTTTGGCCATGCCTTGCGGCTTGTGGGATCTTAGTTCCCCAACCAGAGATTGAACCTGGGCCCCAGCAGTGAAAGCGCCGAGTCCTAACCACTGGACTGCTGGGGAATTCTGAGCCATATTCTTTTTTTTTTTTTTTTCTGTACACGGACCTCTCACTGTTGTGGCCTCTCCCGTTGCAGAGCACAGGCTCCGGATGCACAGGCTCAGCGGCCATGGCTCACAGGCCCAGCCGCTCCGCGGCATGTGGGATCTTCCCAGACCGGGGCACGAACCCGTATCCCCTGCATCGGCAGGTGGACTCTCAACCACTGCGCCACCAGGGAAGCCCTGAGCCATATTCTTAACCATTGTACTTTTTTTGGTCTTAAAGTCTATTTCGGCTTCTATATCTACCTAACTTTCTTCTGGTTAACGTTTGTCTAGTATAACCTTTTCTATTTCTCCACATTTAAGATTTTCATGGTCTAACATTTTAAATGGGTCTCTTGTAAACTTCATGAACTAGACTTAAATAAAATCAACTTGGACAATCTCTGCCTCTTAACTGGTAGGTTTAATCTATTTATATTTATTGTTGTGACATATATTTTGAGCTATTGATACCATCTTACTTTTTGTCTTTAATTTGTTCTAATTTCTGTATGTTTTTGTTCTCCTTTGTTGCCTTAAAAAATAATTGATTGACCTTTGTGCCCTTTCTGGCTGGAAACCTTTTGGCTCTAGGACCTCATTGTTCCATTCCAGGACTCCTCCCCAACACCCATAGGAGAAAACAATGTTTTTACCTTGCAATAGGTCCTCTTCCCCTCCTTCCAATTCCCTGCCCTAAGGGACCTGCTTTTGATAGGCGCATACTTTGATTAGTTGTTTGCACTGGGAGAGGGTGTTTTGGAGAGACCCCTCCTCCTGGGGAGGCTTAAGTAACAATTGATGAATTATAAGAAAGAAGGATTCATTAATGCCAAGAGTTTTGCTTTGCTGAGTGATGTATGCAGATATACAGCCAGAGATGAATTCCTAGGAGATTTTAGCAGTTATGTGGAGGAAGTATTGGGAGAGAGAGAGAGAGAGGAGAATAAGTGATCGTCAGCCAAGAATGGATTTGAGGGACAGCAGAAATGCCTATTAAGCGTTTTGGCTGTGATGTGATATAAGCATCTCTTCCATCCCCCAAGGAGTCTTCATAAAATCAACAATGTTTAGTGACACTTTTTAGGGCAGCTTTGCTCCTTAGAGATGTGCCGAAGTCCAATGTCCTGTCTCAAGGTTGGTAAAGGGCACAGTGAGAAGCTGTCCATAGAAGACAATCTTATATGAGCTACACTGTAATTAATTAAGAATTAAACAGAATATTATTGGCACCAGAATAGACAGACAAGTCAATGGAACTGAATAGTCCAGAGACAGTATAAGATAAGGGTGCCAGCCAGGAAGCTTTGGGTTACTCCTAGTGGGGGAAGGTAGTGGGTGTTCTAGGTGTTCTAGGAGATGCTATGCCCATCTGTGACTTATTTTGAACCCTCTACCCTACCCTGAGGTCCCAGGCACCTGGAGTAGATGAGGATGACAAAGAGGGGCAGAGAGACCAGCAGCTGCAGGTGGCACCAGTGGGGCACAACATAAGCCATGCCAGCCAGGAAGAGCTGGCCTACAGTGGGGACAAGTCCAAATAAGAGGACCAGACCTGGCCGGGCATGGATGGGCAGCCACTCCAGATCTGGAGAGAAGAGCAGAGCTTAGGCTGAAGTCAGGGCTGTGTGAGTACGTGCGTATTTGGGGGTGGTTGTCACTTCCAGATGGAGGACGAGCCTCACATTGGAGTAGAAGGGCTCTTCTCTTGAGCTCAGTCCTACTCTGAACCTCTAGGTCCCTCACAGGGTAAAGCAAGGGTGGTTTGATCTGTGGTTAGGTTCCGTGTGTGTGGAGAAAGGGATGGGCTAGAAGGCTCTGAATTCCCAGGCATGCTCCTATGCAGTGTCCCCAACCCCAACATTCATGTTTCCTCACTTCTCCCAAACCTCTTTTGAACTGCCTACAGCCACTCCCTCTGCACTTCCTTCAACTCATTTTAATTCAGCAGTTATTAAGAGGTTACGACTCTGTGCCGTGCCCTTTGCTTGACCTGGGAAATAGAGATGAATGAGCCTTACTCTCAGGCCATTCTGCACCACTCTCGTTTCTTCCAATGGGTCACTCTCTGGCCTCTGGGCCTTGTATATTCTAGTCTTTTTAAAAAATAATTAATTAATTTATTTGGCCGCTCTGCGTGGCTTGTGGGATCTTAGTTCCCTGACCAGGGATCAAATCCAGGCCCCCTGCAATGCAAGCTTGGAGTCCTAACCACTGGACTGCCAGGGAATTCCCTATTCTTGTTTTCTAGAACTCTGCCCCAGAACCTTACTCCTTTCTTTCTGTCTCACTTTTCGTTCAGTTCTGAGCTTAGCTGTCACCTCTTTTGGGGAGATTTCCTGGTTCCCCAAGTCCTGATTGAACACCCCGCTTCTGAACTCCCACATCACCCAGGATGGCCCTGAGCCTAGCCTTTAGTAAACCAATTTGTAACTGCTTGGCACTCTCCTCAACTATTAACTCTTTGAGGTCCTGGGTAGTGTCCTCTTGTTCACTTGTGTATTCCCAGTGCAGGATGTTACACAAATTAAATGCCTCTCAAAATTGTATTGAATAAAGAAATGTTGAATTAAAGACTCCCTGTGTGACTGGCTTCTCTAAGCAACCCCACTGCAATCTCTGAGTCTTTATTTAGTTTAGCCTTACAATGATCCCTAAATATCTAGGATGAATTCCAGCCCCAAATAATCAGAGCTACCAAAGAGGCCATGATCTTATCTTTTTTCTGCCCGGGGCACTGCCTACTCCAGGAGAGGCCCAGATAGGTCAGGATCGGCTGGGACAGGTAGACTCCACTTTGTACTCAGGGGAGGAACTGAGGTTTGAATTTGTCAGGTCCGCTGGTTCACTGGATCCCTGTGATTGAGGAGTCCCCACGAGCCTGGCCCTCCTGGGTTCCCTCTCACTCAAAGTCATGGAAGTGCTGCTGGCACCCGACAGCCATGCCTGAGAGGAAATGGAAAGTGCAGTAGGTTGGGAAGTTGAGTGAGAAGGCAGCACAGGTCCCTGAGACTGCTAACTGCAGGGAGCTCCAGATCAGCACCTTCTGGCAGCCCAGCCTGTGAAAGGAGGGGAAACCTGGGTCTGGAGAGCACATTGCTTGCTCCCCTGCCCTATGTCCCTGGCTGTCTCATTCTTGGTGCCCTGGGCAATCTAACAGCTGCTTATAAGGCTGCCCACCTGTGCCTATCAGGTAGATGCTGAGATGGGAGATAAGGAATAATTGGGTGAGGGCTGGCATCTAGGGGACCTGGTGTTGGGAGGATCCTTGGGTTGCTGCTGTCCAGGGTCCTGACGCATCCCAGCATACCTCTGTGGAGAGAGCCACGCGTCTTCATCAGAATCATAGAGGTTGTGTTGAAAACAATCCAGATACCAGAGCCCCACTTAAGGCCTGTTGGATATCTGCAAGGTAAGCTAGAAACCTGATTTTTTTTTTTTTTTTGCGGTACGCGGGCCTCTCACTGCTGTGGCCTCTCCCGTTGCAGAGCACAGGCTCCGGATGCGCAGGCTCAGCGGCCATGGCTCACGGGCCCAGCCGCTCCATGGCATGTGGGATCTTCCCGGGCCGGGGCATGAACCCGTGTCCCCTGCATTGGCAGGCTGACTCTCAACCACTGCGCCACCAGGGAAGCCCTAGAAACCTGATTTTTAACAAGCTCCCAAGGTTTGGGAACTACTGTTCTGGGGTGTGATTGATTCTTTGACTGTTGGCCGATGGTGACTCTGGTTAGGAGACAGCCTTTTGTGATTTTTTTAAAAACACTGCGGTATAATCAACATACAACAGTATAATAGTTTTAGGTATATAACATAATGATTCTATATTTGTATACATTGTGAAATGATCACCACAATAAGTCTACTTAAAATACACCACCATATGTAGTTACAACAATTTTTGTGTGTGTGTGATGAGAACACTTAAGATCTACTCTCTTAGCGACTTTCAAATATGCAAAATACAGTAATAGTCACCATGCTGTGCATTATATTCCCATGACTTATTTAGCTTATAACTGGAATTTGGACTTTTTGACCCCTTTCATTCATTTTGCCCACCCCTTACTCCCTGCCTCTAGCAACTACCAATCTGTTCTCTGTATCTATGAGTTTGGTTTATGTGATTTTTATTTCTGGGAAACCTATGCAAGGTTTATAATTTTGCAAAATGCATATGGTTGAGGCTTATATTTGATGAATAATAAAGTTGATTGTGTCTGCTGAAATGTCTGCTATGACATTTATAATATTTTTAGATATTATTCTTTAGAAAATTGCCTCCTGTTATTCATCCCATGATCTTTTTATGGTCTTGGCCTGGAAGATAGTCAAGGTTAGGGTATTAACATTGAGTTGCAGCTACTCATTTAATCCTCACCATAACCCCTATTTTATAGATGGAAAAACCAAGTCTAAGAGAGTTTGTATAACCTCCTCATGGGCACACAGTTATGGCTGATCTGAGACTTGTCTCTAGCTGTTATTGATCCCTAGGTCTTTGTTTCTGTGACACTCACATGTCACATACAAGGCAGAGTGGTAGGAGGTGACTTCTTCAGGATGTCAGAACATCTGGATCCTTGTCCTGCTTTTGCCACTTATTAGCTATGTGACTGTACTTTTTAAAAAAGTAAACATTAACTATTTACATTATACAATTATAAAGGTAATGAATTATCATTAAAGTTCAAATAATATAGTAATGAAAAGTGAAAAGTTCTCTTCTTTTCAATTCCACTCCTCAGAATTAACAACATAATTTTCTTGGGTTCCTTCTAGGCAGTTTGGGCAAGTTATCCAACACCCCTGAACCTAAGTGTCCTCATTGGTAAAATGCGGTTAATAGTACCATTCATGCTGGCTTCACAAGGGTATTGTGAGGAGGAATTGAAATGAGGCAAGACATGGAAAGTGCTGATGGACGCTTGCATGATTCCTACAGACTTTCCAGACGTGGTCAGGCTTAGATGGACCAGTCCTGTGTCCCTCTCTGGATTCTCAGGGATGCCATTCTCCCTTCTGTGTCCAGCCTAGAGAGCTTATGCCTTTGCTCCTTGATCCAGCTTTGTTCACCACTGACCTGTCTGCCATGATCCCCAACATCAAGTTTCCGACCAGTACTCCTGCCATGATGATGGACTGACTCAGCTGTGGCAAGGTCTTGTGTGTGCACACGAGGTCCCACTGTGAGGAAGGAAGAACTGGGGTCAAGGAGAGCTGGGAAGGCCCCACAGCAGCCCATTCCCTCTCTCCTGGTAGGCTGAGGGTCTTGGATTAGGACAGGCACATAAGGAGGGCTTGCCTCCTTAAGTCACACAATCTTTCTCATCATCTTCTCCTGGTGAGAATGATTCAAGTTATTTCAAAACATGTAAGAGGTATCTTTTGGGATGCTGCTCAGACTACTCGCCCTTTTCTGAACACTAACCCTTCACCCTCTTTCAGGGCTCTTTAACCTGTCTCTCCCCGGGTGCAGCTGAAGAAAACTGACCCTGGATCTGGACAGAGCTAATTAGTTTTTTTTTTATTTTTTAAATATTTATTTATTTAGCTTTGCCAGGTCTTAGTTGAGGCATGTGGGATCTAGTTCCCTGACCAGGGATTGAACCCGGGGCTCCCAGCATTGGGAGCACTGAGCCTTAGCCACAGGACCACCAGGGAAGTCCCCAGGTTCTTTTTCTTACAAATTTGGAAAAGCGACTCAGAGAAGCAAGCTTGGTAAGGACACCCAAAGTTGGGGTGGGAGAACCAAGTTTGGAATGACGCGGAAGGAGAGCTGAGAAATCATGAGACAGAGAGAGAGTGGGAAAGGAAGAGGGAGAGGGAGAAAAAGATGAGGGAGGGGGAGAAGGAGGGAGGGGGTAAGGGGAGGGAAGGAGGGGCATAAGGGGAACAGAATGCAGTAATTTAGTCAGAGGGAAGTGGGGGTGAGAGCTTAGCGCCAGAGAGGTGAAGATAGAGAGTTCAGCTCTCCTGGTTTTCCTCAACCACCTGATCCCAGTCTTTCATAAGCCTGGACTCAAGTTCTTGACCTTGGGTTCTGGGAAATACCTTTGCATCCTTCCATTAACTTTCCATAAGCACATTTGAGAGGGGTGTAGTTATTTGCAATCCTGAATAAGTGGCAATTGGATACCTCAACTAATAGTTTAAATTTTGTTGCTCTTTTTAATGAATATAAGAAAAAAATTCTCCTTTTAAAAATACTTCCTTTCTAGGTGGAGTAAAACAGCTCTACAGCCTGCAGGAAAATCATACTAAAATCAAAAGTCACACTGACGGATGTGACTTAAAGGATGTGACTTAAATCAAAATGACAAATAGGTGTGGTATTTCCTTTACATAAAAGCTGATTTTTGTATACTTTTGAGTGGATTTTAAAACTCATTTCTTTTGTTAACAGAAGAAAAAGGAAAGGGGGCAGGGATGACCAGGACATTTAGGGAATGCTCCCTAAGATGTGTTAATATATATCCAAATGAATTCATCCTTCAAGTGTAATTACTTGATAATCTTGATTTGATTGGAGAGAAATCCTTATTTGTGAATTTAATTATTACTGGGAGACTTTTAATACCCTGTGCACACACCATATGATGTAAAATTTGGCTGGTTGGCATTTGAACACTTTCTCCAAAGAACAATGGACTTTATTGCTGTTTTATTCAAATAACTGCTATTCTGTAGTTCTCTGTGTTATCTGATATAATTTTTATTTTAAAAAGATTTTGGGGCTGTGTCAGACTGGGAATTCATTTTTTTTTGTTTTTTGCGGTACGCGGGCCTCTCACTGTTGTGACCTCTCCCGTTGCGGAGAACAGGTTCCGGACGCGTAGGCTCAGCGGCCATGGCTCACGGGCCCAGCCGCTCCGCGGCATGTGGGATCTTCCCGGACCAGGGCACGAACCCGTGCCTCCTGCATCAGCAGGTGGACTCTCAACCACTGCGCCACCAGGGAAGCCCCGGGAATTCCTTTTTAACAGTACTTTAATGGAAACTTGTGAATGAAATACTACCGTGGAGATGCATGTGGGACACACTGTAGTGAGGAGTTAGGGATATGACAGACCAGAACTGAGGAATAGAAAGATGAGAAGCAAGAGGTGTAGGAAAGAAGTAAGAAGTCAGAGGAGTGCTGGAGGAGGGATGCACTGGGAGTGTGGGATTGGCAGATGCAAACTATTGTATAGAGGACAGATGAACAACAAGGTCCTACTGTGTAGCACAGGGAACTATATTCAATAACGTGTGATAAACCATCATGGAAAAGAATATGAAAAAGAATGTACACGTGTGTAACTGAGTCACTCTGCTGTACAGCAGAAGTTAACACAACATTGTCAATCAACTATACATCAATAGAATTAAAAAAATAGGTGTATCGATTTTAGAGAAAATGGAAAAATAAGGATTTGTTAAAAAAAAAAAAGAACCAAGGCGTGCAAAGAGAACAAAATCTGTATGCAGTCTGGTGATGAAATCTGGGTGTAGTCCAGAATAGAAATTGTTAAATGAGTATAGAATATGTACTCAGAAAGAATTTTTCTGCCTCTGTTCTGCCCTAAGGTGCTTGTCATCTGTAAAAGCAACAATTGGATGGGGCTTACATCACCTTAGGTTTAGCACTGGCTTTTACTATATATATTCTCTTCATGTGCACCTGAGACTCTTGAGGATCGTATATTTGTGTGCTCCTGGGCCTCATGTATATAGAGTTACTTTATCAGTAACAGGAACCAAAGTCTAGGAATAGGCAGTGGTGGATTTGAGGGAGACTCAGAGAATTGCTGCCTAGGAAAGCTCTGCACTGCTAACTTGATAAAGCCTGCGATAAATGACAGATGCTGTGAGACTGGCCTCAGGGGAAAGAAAAAGAGAAAAAGAGAGAATGAATGACAGTGGCACCAGGAATTAGAGCAGTGAAATGGTAACTGTTGTTCATCTGCAAAACAGAAGTGAACTGGAGACTCAGGCCGGTCATTCATAACAACTCACGCCCTCCCTGCCCTACAGTCATTGGACCCAGGGGTGGGCACCTGAGCCAGGCCAGCAAATAAGTCTTTCCTAGAATTTTTCAAAGTTGAAGCGGAGAGACAGTTATTAGGAGTGAGCCCAGAATAGTCAGTGGCCACGTTGTGAAGGATCCGTGGCAGTCACATGCCCAGCATGCAAAGAAAAGTAAAGATGAGAGCCAGCAAGGGTCCTGCTCGCATGGCCCTGGTTCCCATTGCTCCTAGAGCAAGCTCTGCCTCAGCTCATCTTGTGGTTTGGTTATGGGAGCCTTTATACACTCTTTTCATGCCCAGATTAGCTTGAGTTGAATTGCAGCCACTTGCAAACAAGAGTCCTGACTAATATAGTTCAGACAGAAGCTGCTGGTTATTACTTAGGATACCTTAATTCAGAAGAAAATAAGAAGAGCTCAGACGGAGTTTTTATTAGAACCCAGAGATAGCATCTTTTTCTTACTATATGTATTTATTTTTTGCTTTGCATTTAGAGTGCAGAGGTATCCCTTTGGGATACTGGGCCATTTGGGAGTTCTTTCCAAGGGGCAGGCTGAGTCTTGTCTTTCTCAGGTGACCTGTGCCATTGTGCCTACCAGATACAGCCATGTGGCCTGGGTGGAGTATCTTCACTGCGACTAAGCCTCTTGCTTAAGCAACCCCTGATAACTTGTGAGCCGTTTCATTTGCTTCACGACTCAGAAGGCCCAGCTTCACGTTAGGTTATGCATGTAAGCTGCCTAGTATCCTAATGAAATGGTCTCTGGTGCAGCCTTTGGCATTATTGGCCCAAGTAAGAAGAATCCTGGTTGTGTTTATGAAATAGGCCTTTTAGTGCCCTATGTCCATGTGTGGTGGTGGATAATGGTCCCATTCACAGTGCCTGTTGGAAGAGGGTTGGATTATTCTTGGCATCTCCCCACAACTCAGGAAAACAGTGTGCATCTGGCTTTGTCAGTCACTGAAACCAAAAATGATGAGATCACTACCAAGTCTCCATTTAGAAGGAGAGCTAAGGTGCACACTTACCCAGATTCTTTGTTCCAGAGGGCAAGAAATTTGAGCTTTGGATCAAACTGCCTGCTGTTTTGAACAGAGAAGAACAGCAGCTAGCTTGATAGTTCCCAGAGTATTGTCAAACTTGGAAAGCAGAGTGTAGAGTTTTAAGAAGGGAAATGGAAAAGCAGAATTGGAAGCCTTGATAACATACACGTTAAGGTGGGTGGAGGGGAACGTCTCAGAATTTGGGTTGAGGCTGGAGAATAATGAAGACGGTCCTTCCCCAACTATGCAGGGAGGGGATGGCCTATGATGCCTGCGTGCCCAGAGGGAGGACTAGCCATCCTTTGTCACCTTCTGCTTCTGCAGCTTGGGTCTGTCTAGTGGGAAATATAGCTTAACTTTTATCACTTTCAGACAGATGCTGCATCAGGCAAGTTTAGGGGCTCTGCTCGACCACAGCCTCTTCTCAAGGCATTTTTTCTGCAGAGCCCTGACTAAAGGGCAAGGGGCCACGTAATCCCACTCTATTGTCCATTGGCATGATGATTAGATTAAGTATGGACATCTGAGCCATTTGCCGGGTTGGGGATGGGGCTGCTCATCAGTGTGTTGGGCTGAGCCAGTTGAAGCCTTTTCTGAGAATTTGAATTAAGATTCACAGAAATGTTCTGGTTGGTGGTAGGCCCTAAATCTGACGGGTAATGGATCAGAGCTGGGACCAGTGGTTGTCTTGCAAATGGGCACACAGACGAAATGGGTTGAGGAGACAGAGTAAGTAAGTTACAGAGTAAGTGTATAGGGATGTCTCTGGTGCTCCAATCCCTGGTTCCAGTTTCCATGAGGCCTGGACACACTTTGTTTCCTGCCCTTGGATTCCCTGAAATCCCTTTTCTCATGAGCTGACTTGAGAGAGCTTCTCTTCCTTGCAACCAAAAGATCATTGACTAGAACAGATGTTAAGAGCGCGATCCATGTGACAGCTACAAAGTGCAGAATTCAGCCAGATGAACCACTTAGCAGGCCAGGGAGACTCTACAGTCGACTGTGTGTGTGTGTTTCGGGGGAGGGGTGTTAAATCACTAGAGATGAAAGGACCCTCCCATAACCCTGTTCTCTTTCCCGTCTTAGTTCCTTGGCTGCTCTCCATCTCCTGGCCCCAGCTGCCGAGAGCTATTTCTAGATGAAGTCAGGAAATTGTTTTTGTCTCTAGGACTCTGAGCCCAGAATCCCCTGCTCAGGAATACCCTCCTTGCCCTCCACTATCTGCATGCCTCCTTTCTAGCTTCCTCTGAACCACCGCCCCACCTCCCTACCCTGTGGAATTGCAACCTCTCAGGGAAACCAAAGTAGAATATCAGACTCCAGTAATAGCATCTCTCTCTCTGGTGGAGGTGGAGGGGCAGGGAGCAGCTTTCTGCAAGGAGTTCCATAACCTCCTCTACCAGGAAGACCTCAACTCCAACCCCTGTTCTCTTACCTGCATTTAGGCAGAGCTCTTCATAGCTCCAGGGTCTTCAGACAAACTCACGTCAGGTTCACACAGTCTGTGTGTGTGTGTGGGGGGGGGGATGGTAAGATGGGGACACAGGGGTTGGAAGGAGGAGGTCCAGGTCTCCTCACTTCAGTAACGATGGTGGAAGGGAAGGTGCTATTGTCATAGATCCAGCCGTGGGTGCAGGGCTCTGTGGGCCCCGTGCCGTTGGTCTCTGTGCCATTGGGAAAGGATGGTCCCTGCTGAGCGGGAGGTGAAGCGGAGGCAGGTCTTGGGCCGCCCCTGCCCGTCCCAGGGCAGCCAGGCGTCCAGCTCCCCGTCCTTGCTGAGGTTGGTGTCGGCAGGTGAGCGGCAGTGGTGGGTGGGGATGGCAGTGCTGAAGTTCTGCAGGGTGTTGTGCAAAACCGTTAGGAGCAGCGGCACAGTCTACAGAGTGGTCTGGATCTGCTGGAAGCGGCCAGTGTCCCCCAACCTACAGCAGGAAGTCATTGAAAGCCATGGGGCAGGATCTCGCAGGGGCACTGGAGCTGAGGCCTCTCCCTCCCACAACCTGTTTCCTGTCTTTCGGTGCAGGGGGAGGAGACAGGAGGCCCTTTGCCTTCTCAGCTCATCAGTTCCTGGGTCTGCTGTGGCCCTAAGTCAAATCCTCTCGCAATTTTTCTCTTTCCCTCAATTGTAACAGCTAAAACCAAGGAAATGTCCACCACTATCTATCCCATTAGCTGCTTAACCATCCTCAAAACTGGGAAAAAAAAAAATCTTTATTGAGATTTAGTATATACAATAAAATGCTTCAATTTGGGGGGCTCATTTTGACAAATTTATACACCCATGTAACCACTATATAGAACATTTTTATCACCTCCAAATTTCCTGGTACTATACTCCAGATAGCTCTACCTAGTCCTAGGCAATAGATTTGTCTTTTTCTAGAATTTCAAATGAATATCATACAGTGTATACTCTTTTGCGTCTGGCTTCTTTTTTTCTTTATTTTTGCAGTACGCAGGCCTCTCACTGTTGTGGCCTCTCCCATTGTGGAGCACAGGCTCTGGATGCGCAGGCTTAGCGGCCATGGCTCACGGGCCCAGCCGCTCTGCGGCATGTGGGATCCTCCCGGACCAGGGCACGAACTTGTGTCCCCTGCATCGGCAGACGGACTCCCAACCACTGCACCACCAGGGAAGTCCACATCTGACTTCTTTTATTGAGCCAAATGTTTCTGAGATCCGTCCATGTTGTAGTGTACCAATAGTTCATTCTTTTTATTGCTGAGTAGTAGTTCAGTATATGGACATACCACAATTTGCTTATTTGTGTTGTTTCCAGCTTTGAGCTGCTGCAAGTAAAGCTGCTTTGATTATTTGTGTACAATGTGTGGACATACATTTTAATTTCTCTTGGGTAAATGTCTAGAGGTAGAATTGCTGGGTCATGTGGTAAGTGTATATTTAAGTTCATCAGAAACTGTCAAATTGTTTTCCAAAGAGTTTCCAAATTATATATTTCCGTCTGCAATGTGTGAAAGTTCCAGTTACTTCATGTTCTTTCCAACCCTTTGTATGGTCCATCTTTTGAATTTTAGCCATTTTTAGTAGGATGTGTAGTAATAGCTCATGGTCTAGTTTGCATTTTCTGCATGATTAATGATGGTGAACTTCTTTTCATTTGCTTATTGGCCATTCCATTTATTTTCTGTGGTAAAGCGTATGTTCAGGTACTTCCCTGGTGGCACAGTTGTTGAGAATCTGCCTGCCAATGCAGGGGACATGGGTTTGATCCCTGGTCCAGGGAGATCCCACATGCCACAGAGCAACTAAGCCTGTGCACCACAACTCCTGAGCTTGCACTCTAGAGCCCGCGAGCCACAACTACTGGGCCCATATGCCACAACTACTGAAGCCTGCACGCCTAGAGCCCATGCTCCGCAACAAGAGAAGCCACCGCAATGAGAAGCCCTTGCTCGACACAACTAGAGAAAGCCTGTGCACAGCAACCAAGACACAATACAGCCAAAGATGAATAAATAAAGTTAAAAAAAAAAAACGCAGGTTCAAATTTTTTTTTTTTGCCCATTTTTGAATTGGAGTATTTGACTACTTTTTATTGAGTTGTGGACTTCTTTATATACACTACAGATCTGTGGAACTATGTTTGCATAGCTCTCTCCTCTCCAGAAGTTTGTCCTGCAAATTCTAGCTGCCTTGGCCACTCAACTTTTTTGTCCTACTCAACTCAATGAGATTGCCAGGCTTCTTTGGATTCCACTTCTCTACACTAAAGTCTGGAAACTGCTTCCAGGAAGAAAGCCTGGGTGATGATAGGTAGGTCTCACATCATTTGTTTCTATTATCAAAGAAATTACAAATCTCCATGGCCTGTTGTTCAAAGGCTGACTATAGTCACATTTCCTTCCTT
>NW_006789022.1:3131752-3133566 GCF_000442215.2 Lipotes vexillifer | reverse complement strand
CTGTGGCCCCTCCCGTTGCGGAGCACAGGCTCCGGACACGCAGGCTCAGCGGCCATGGCTTACGGGCCCAGCCACTCCGCGGCATGTGCGATCTTCCTGGACCGGGGCACGAACCCGTGTCCCCTGCATCGGCAGGCGGACTCAACCACTGCGCCACCAGGGAAGCCCAAAATTTCAGTAGTTTTTTAGGTAAAAATTTACCAGTTGATTTTAAAATTTATATGGAAATGCATACGATCTAGAGTAGCCAAAACAACTTTGAAAAAGTTAAAATTAAAGGATCTACACTGAGTTCAAGACTAGTTATAAAGTTATAGTTATTAAGACAGTGTGATATTCATGTAAAGACACATAAACAGATTAATGGTATAGAAGAGTCCAGAAATAGAGCCACACACATAGCCAGTTTACCTTTGACCAAGATACCTAGGCAATTCAATGAGGAAAAGAAAAATTTTCAACAAATATTGCTGGAATAATTGGTTACCATATACAAAAAACAATGAACACAACCCTCTTTACAAAACTAACTCAAAATGGATCATAGACCTGAATATGAGTGAAAACTATAAACTTTCAATAAGAAAACATAAGAGAAAATGTTAGTGTCCTTGGGTTTGGCAAAAATTTAAAAAATAAGACACAAATTATAAAAGAAAAAATTAAAGAATTTTATTTAAAAGAATTATAAAATAAAAAATAAAAAATTGGACTTCATTAAAATTTAAAAACTTTTGCTATTCAAAAGACACTCAGAAAAATGAAGAGACAAGGTATAAACTTAGAGAAAATATTTGCAAAACACATAACTGGCAAAAGATTTTAAAATTTATGTGGAAATACAAAGTATCTAAACTAGCCAAAACAACTTTGAAAAATTTAAAATGAAAGGAGTATATTCTTGTTTCTAGAATACACTAAAAAACAGCTTCCAACTCAATCATAAAAAATCAACCAAATTAAAAATGTGCAAAAAGTTTTGAACATATACAAAAGAAGAGATCTAGATGGAAATAAGCACATAAAATTTTCTTAACATCATTAGTCATTAAGGAAATGTAAATTAAGACTACAGTAAGATACCACTACACATTCCCTCCAATGGCTAAAATTTAAAATATGTATCATATACCAAGAGTTGGCAAAGATGTGGAGCAACTGGAACTCTCACATACTTGGTGGGAATGTGAATTGTTACAACCATTTTGGAAAACTGGCTATTTCTTAAAAACTTAAACGTACATCTTGCATACTACTCAGCCATTCCACTCCTTAATGTTTGCTCAAGAAAAATGGAAGCCATGTCTACAGAAAAAGGGGCATGAAGAAACTTTGGTGGCAATGGCTATGTTCATTGTCTTGATTTTGGTGATGGTTTCATGGGTAATATGCATCTGTCAAAACTCATCAAATTTAACACTGTAAATATGGGCAACTAATTATCTATTATATTTCAAAAAAGCTGTAAAAATATATTAGTTAACATGTCTTTGGCTGCAAATCACAGAAAAAACAACTTACAATGGCTTAAAGAATCAAGAGGCTAAGGAGAACTTGATGGGCAACTAATTATCTATTATATTTCAAAAAAGCTGTAAAAATATATTAGTTAACATGTCTTTGGCTGCAAATCACAGAAAAAACAACTTACAATGGCTTAAAGAATCAAGAGGCTAAGGAGAACTTTTATAGTAGGGGACTTCAACACACTTTCACCACCAATGGACAGATCATCCAAAATGAAAATAAATAAGGAAACACAAGCTTTAAATGATACATTAAACAAGATGGACTTAATTGATAATTATAGGACA
>NW_006789022.1:3128764-3128998 GCF_000442215.2 Lipotes vexillifer | reverse complement strand
GGGAGGGAGGGAGACAAAGAGGGAAGAGATATGGGAACATATGTATATGTATAACTGATTCACTCTGTTATAAAGCAGAAACTAACACCATTGTAAAGCAATTATACCCCAATAAAGATGTTAAAAAAAAAAAAATTCTTACCTTCTACCGTTAGAGTAGATGTAGGTGGCTCCAGGATTGGTTAAATCAGTGGCTCAGGGACACCATCAACCCCCTAGGTTAGTTCCATCTTT
>NW_006789022.1:3121040-3128622 GCF_000442215.2 Lipotes vexillifer | reverse complement strand
CACGAACCCGCGTACCCTGCATCGGCAGGTGGACTCTCAACCACTGCACCACCAGGGAAGCCCCACTTAGTTACTCTTAGTTGCTGCCTTCATCTTTGCTCTGGTTTCCCTCGTGGGTCACAATATGGCTGCCACAGTTCCAGACATCCCATCCAGACTCAGCATTGTCTGTCAGCTAAATCTAATCTAGCCCTAACAGGCTATTTGGTTTCTTCTCTGGGTGTGGCTTACATGGAACTTGCTACTGGGGTGTGGGTTTCTCTTGGGGGAGACATTTAGGAGAAGCAGGAGCAGACCTTACTAGAGCTGGTCAGGGAAACCGAGGCTCAAGGTCATCTAGCTTATTACTCTAGCTTTGTACAGTGGAGTCAGCTACTGTTCCATGATTACAGCATGAACTACATGGAGACGGTCACATCTCAGAGAATAACGTTAAGTGGTTTTCTTGAAAGAGGAGGAACAATGGGGCAATGGGGCCCACCCAGGGTTTTTCTTTTGCTCTCTATACCTATAACAAAAATCTTTCCTTCAACAATTTAAAAAATGTGAAGGTAAGGTAGGGGTTAAACAGAGAGGGGCCTAGGAGTCCTAAACTTAACTGGCTACAAGGGTCAGAGGGTAACATAAATATGTGAATCTGTCAGATGTAAGACAATAGGCAGTGGTGAGGTCTATGGTGATTTGGGCAGTACAGCCCTATCCCCACCAAAAACATAATGCATGGGAAAATAAAAGCTCTATGAGCCAGTTTGAGACTCCTGGAGGAGTCTGAGAATAAGGGATGTGTATTCGTTTCCTACTGCTGTTGTAACACATTGCCACAAACTTGGTGACTTAAAACAGCACACATTAATTTTCTTAGAGTTCTGGAGGTCAGAAGTCTAAAATCAATGTGTTGGCATGGCTACATTCCTTCTCGAGGCTTCAGAAGAGAATTCATTTCTTTGCCATTTTCATCTTCTAGAGGCTGCTTGCATTTCTTGGCTTGTGGTCCCTTCCTGTATCACTAGGACCTCTTGTTTCTGTTGTCACATCTCCCACTACCCACTCTGATCTTCTGCCTCTCTCTTAAAAAGACTACTGTGTTGGGACTTCCCTGGTGGCTCAGTGGTTAAGAATCCCCCTGCCAATGCATGGGACATGGATTCGAGCCCTGGTCCGGGAAGATCCCACGTGCCGCGGAGCAACTAAGCCTGTGCGCCACAGCTACTGAGCCTGCGCTCTAGAGCCCGCGAGCCACAACTATTGAGCCCATGTGACACAACTACTGAAGCCTGCACGCCTAGAGCCCGTGCTGCACAAGAAGAGAAGCCCGCGCACTGCAACGAAGAGTAACCCCCGTGTGCCGCAACTAGAGAAAGCCCGTGCAGGGCAGCAAAGACCCAAAGCAGCCGAAAAATAAAATAAAATAAATAAATTTATTAAAAAAAAATCACTATTGTGATCACACCAGGCCCACCCAGGTAATCCAAGATAATCTCTCCATCTCAAGATCCTTAACTTATTCACATCTGCAAAATCCCTTTTACCATGTAAGGTAACATATTCACAGGTTCCAGGATCAGGATGTGGACATCTTTGGGGGGCATTATTCAGCCTACCACAGGAAATGAAAGCTTAACTGGCTGGACATCTGCTCTCCAAGGGGCCATGTAACTCCTGGGAAGTGGGGAGAAGAGCCTGCTGGAGGAGCTTGGTGTGGACCGAAGCTTGAGTTGTTGAGGTGGGACCTGGGATGCAAGGGTGGGGCCCTGGGAAGGTGGCTTCCGGTGAGCCCTCTACCAGCGTCATGCAGGTGAAGAGCCTCTTGAATGTGCCTTCCTGTCCAGGAAGTGCTCAAGGCTGTAGGCAGAGAACTTGAGGGTGGCCTCAAAGGCTCTACCTACCCTGGCTGAAGATAGGACCTTGTGTTCAAAACTGGGGACAGCATCTGTGGCCACTGGGGGTGGTGCATGACCGTATTAGAACTTGGCCTTCCAAGGCAAGAGGTTGAGATGTGAGCCAGTGTTTGGGGGCTGACTCCTTGGTGAGACCGGGTCAGAAATCACGTACTGGTGACTTAAGAGTGGGAGGAAGGTAGAATTCCATTTGGTCAAGGGCATGGGGTGAGTGCAGGAATTCTCAGGCCAGGAGCTGGGGAAACGGAGTCCATGCAGATGGTGCAAGCCACCTGAGTCAGCACCAGGTCTTTACCAGTTGGGGGTGTATGCAGCTGGGACAGGCCAGGGACTGGCTCTGGTTGAGACAGATGCAGGTACCAGGTGATCTAAGCACAGAGATGACAGACCTACAGGAATCAGAACATGTCAGAGCTGCTAGCAGGGTTTTGAGGCAGGGGTAGGGCAAGTCACTGATCCCCAAACCCCTACATCTGCAGAAGCAGAAGATGCCATCCTAGGTGCCCCTCATCAGCCATGAGGGCAACACTGCCTGAGAAATAGCTGCAGGGGTGGGGCTGGTGGTGCTCTGGCATCTACTGGGTCCTACAATGGCCAAGAAATTCTTGGGGAGCATGGGAATGTCAGCACCATCGGGGAACACCAAGGTTTCAGATGCTCCAGGATGTGGGGTGGGTTATGGTGATTTCAGCTCTGCCCAGTCTGTCCTCTGGCTTTCTGAGCTGCCTTGAGCTCTCCCAGGGCTTTGTGGCTTTTTCAGGGGAGCTCCAGGCCACCTTCCCTCTCCAGGTTGCCCTGACTCAGCTCGAGCCCTCGGGTCCCACCTGGAAGGCAATGTTTACAGCTTGAGAGTGTGAACTTTCTCCAGGGGACGAGGGTCTGGGCGGCTGGGTCGCTTGCAGGGTAAAGAGTAAGGGGCAGTGAGCCAGCAGACAAGCATGACTAAGCAAGTACACGTACTAGAGGGCACTGCTGGCCCCCTCCTTCCTGCCACCTGTGGGTGTTAAAAGGACTATCTTTTCCCATGGCCTCCCCACTCTAAGCCCCCACCTCCACCCCCACCCCCAGCCTCCCTGAAGGGAGCTCCCTTGCTGATGCAGGTGACTGGATGTTCCTCTTTTCCTGGCTGTGATCCCTAAACTACCCTCTATCCCTCCTTTCACATGGTTCCTACCATGTGATCTGGTCACCACCCCCCCCCCCCTTTCTCGGTCTCTTTCCAGCTCAGGAGGGAGGAGTAGAAGCCCAGCCCTGGGGCTGGAAGCGGCCAAAGTCTCAGTGCCTCACAGCCCCCGGGGCATTTGGGGGGGGGGGGGGGATGTCCTGGCACACACATTCCACGAGGTCTGCTTCTAACCCTGACTCTACAGTTTAATAGCTGTGTGAATCTGTGCCTTGATTTCCTTACCTGTAAAATGGGGATAATACTAGCACTTATCTCTAGAAGGCTCCTGGGAGGACTGAATGCCTTAATACATGCAAAGTGCTTAGGACAGTGCCTGGCACCGAATTAGCACTCAGAGGTGGCTCTCTGGCTGGGTTCCACCCTCCCTTTTTCTCTTCCTTCCCCTCCACCAACCCAGGGCCCGCTGGAGGCAGAGCAGCAAAGAAAGGCCGGGAAGTGCAGTGCGGAGGGTTAGGATAGCTAGCGAGCTGAATCTCCAGGTGCACAGCTGGAAGTGGCAAACTCATTTTGAGTCCAGACCCTGCTGGAATCCAGAGGAGCAGGGATCCGCATCCTGACGTCACAGCTGCTCTCTTTTTTCTCCTTCCTTTGCTGCCAGAAGTTCCCAGGAGCTTTCACAGAGAGGGAGGATCCTGAAACAAAGCCTCTGATTGGCTGCTTTCATTTTAGTCCCTTGTCAGTTTCCAGCCTGATAGGGAAGCGGTGGAGTATAAGGGATTTAAAACTCAGAAATAGCAATATTTAGATAGGTTAGAGAAGGAAGGAGGGAAGAGGGAGGAAAGCAGGGCCACAGGGGAGGGGGCCGAGGAAAGAGGGTCTTCTCCAGTTGCCTGGGATGGTTTGTAAAGTCCTGGGGATTGAGGGTGGGGGGACTGGATTGTATGCTCTTTTGGACTGGAAGCTGGCAGAAGTGGAGTGGCTGTTACTTTTGAGACAGGAGAGACAAAGGGAGATGCTGCGCACAAACCTTTTAATATGCGGTCTTCGTGGCGTCTGTTCAGAGAGGGGGGCCCCTGGGGAGTGGTCCCTGAACCATAGCCCCAGCACTTGGGCCACCATCCCCCCTTCCCCCTTCTCCTGCGAGTGGCCCAGGACCTGTAGGACACTGTCTTCCTTTAGGGCTCTGTAAGGCTCCTTTTCAGCGCTCAGAGTCCGTCCTTCGCTTGTGCTGAGGCTTGGAGCGGGACCATCTGCTTTCGCTCCTGTCGCTGCTGCCTCCTCTTCCCTCTCCTCCTGCGGCAGGTCGGGGTGGGTGGGTGGGCAGGAGAATGGTGCCCTCTGTATGCAGCCCCCAGGCCAGCCTGGGGCTCCCAGGGGGCTCTCCATTCAGCTGTGCCCAGCTAAAGGCTCTCTGCCCCAAACATCTACCACTCTCTGGAGCCGCGAGCCCCAGGAAGGAAGGACTCCAGCAGACTCTCAGCCAACTGGGGACACAGGGACAAAGGGCCCTGGCCTGGAAGAGGAGGCCTGGGTTTGAGTCTTAATGCCACCCCAGCCTGGATGTGTGACCCGGGGAGAGTCCCTGCTGTCTCTGGGTGGAGGCCCACCTGTTTTCCACGTCCTGCACAGTGTCTGGCAGTGGCTGGCCCAGGGTCTCCGGCAGGAAGGCAGTGGCAGCGCTGGCAGCCACGGGGACAGCGCCGTAGATAAAGAGAGGCACGGAGGGGTAGATCTCGGCGGTCATGCTCACCAGTGGGCTCACAATGCTGCCCACTCGGGCCAGAGTGCTGCCCATTCCCAAGCCTGTCTGCCTGCGGGACCCAGGGGGATGGGTGCCGGTTAGTGTTCTGGCATGAATGCTGAGGTTCTGGCTGAATTTGGGGCCAGGGCAGCTCAGGCCCAGCCCCAGGAGACCCACTGGTGCCTGCTCTGTTCCCCATTTGATTAGCTAACCAATTTGCCATTTATTTTGGAGATTAAAAAGAAAAAACCAAAACAGGTTGGGAAAGACTCTGGGCAGAGAATCAGGAGATTGAATTTTGCCTCTGCCTTTAACTTGTTATGTGACCTTAGGCAAGTCTCTTGCCCTCTCTGGACAGTTTCCTGAACGGTTGAGTTAGCTTAGTTCGGCCAGTTGTTGTCAGATCACCTGAGGGATTTGATTTACAGTTGCCCCAGCTCCACACAGATTAGAATCCCCAGGGGAAGGGACCTGGACTCTGCATGTTAAGAACATTCTCTAAGAGAGCAGAGGTTAAAAAGTTTGACTAGGGAGATAAACTGCTTGCTTTCAAATCTAAGCTTCCTGACTTATAAGCTGTGTGACCTTGGGCAAGGCACTTAACCTCTCTGTGGCTCAGTTTTCTGATTTGGAAAATGGGAATTATCATAGTACCTACCTCATAAGCTTGTTATGAGGACCAAAAGAGTTGATATTTGTAAACAGTTTGACAGTGCCTGGCACATAGTACTACTTTATACTATTGTTCTTTCAGCTGAAATCCTTTGAAGGTACAGGACAGTAACCGTGACCCCTTGGGGTTCTCATTCCAAGTAGCCTAGGGAAGCCTGGCATTTCTTTGACATCTCATATGAATTTTGCACCCCATTCTATTTTTTGTTGTTGTTTTGCATCCCATTCTTAAAATAGATATGTGTTTCTGGTGTCTTAATGCAAAAATACCCCCTCCCTGAAACCTTGGCACTCAAAAAAGCAGTGCTGTATTTATCCATACAACTCCCAGAACCACCATTATTAAGTGGTTGCTCTGTGATAAAAAATTACTTTCGTGTTTGTGGTCTTTGGTTTTAGACATACTACTTGGTTAAAGATGGAATTTAGATTTTGTGGCAGCTTCTAACTTGTGCTTTGAAGATCAAGGGGGGGACTTCAATTAACTGCCTCTGAGATGTGTCTTCCTGGCCTCCAACCCTGTCCCAGTTGGTGGCTCAAATCTTCCCCTTAGGTCAGGTAAGAGCTTAGTGGGCAGCCTAGGTGTGTACTGAGCGGCTGATATAGACCTTTCACGATTAGGTGCTGGGAGGAGGCCTTGGGCTGGGGCATACTGGACTGTGCTCTGGGTCTGACCTGTGTGCGGGGGAATGTCTTGTCCCAAAGCCCCTCCCATTAAGCTCCCACTCACCGGATCATTGTGGGGTACAGCTCCCCAGTGTACAGGAAGATGCAGTTGAAGGAGGCAGCCAGGCAGCCCTTCCCCAGCACAGCAAGGGAAGTTCGGACAATGGACTGATCTAGAGAGAAGAGAGGGGGTCAGCAGATCTCGGGAGTGCGGGCTGAGAAGTTGGGTCATGTCTGGGGGTGTGGCCAAGGATGAGGGACCAAGATGTTCATGGGTGCTCACCCTGGGGTACCACCCCATTGATCAGGATGCAGATGCCTGCCAGCAGCAGTGAGGCCATCTGGGCAGGCCGGCGGCCCATAGAGTTGATGACAAGGAAGCCCACAAGCTTGGCAGGCAGGTCCACAGCACCAAAGATCACCTGGATTAGGTAGATGCTGACCCCAAAACCCTGCAGGTCCATGACCAGCCCATAGTAGGCAAAGCTAGTGGCAAACCTAGTGGGAAGGGATGAGGGGTATGGAGTTTGTTAGGAAGAATAAAGGTGGGGGAGTGCTCATCCAAAACAGGGGTGAGTTGAACAGGTTACCCTGCTTAAGAACCTGGAATCTACCTTGCCTAATATTTCTTCTGTCATTTAGTATGCACTTTAAGTATTGGGGTAGTCCTCCAATACCCCAGATTTCTCAGTCTTCTGATAGTGTCCCCAATGTATTAGGAATTTTTTACTTAGTTGCCACGTAGGATTTACACAGTTTTAGTCTTTATTTTATCTATTGATACTGGACTGAGGGAGGGCAAGTGGATATCCGAAGCCATATATTTAGGGCCAAGGTGTTGGGAGAGGCCAGAGTTTTCCGGGACCTGTCCGTGGTCCTGGGATGGGTGCTGTGCTTCTTAAGATGTCAAGAGCCCAGAATATAAAGCTCAGGTTGTTGGACAGAACCCACAACCTGGAGTAAAGCCCAAATTGGAAGCAAAGAATTCATTGGCAGGATTGTTCCTTCTGACCATGTTTCTCTTAATTGTCATGGGATTGCTATGATGATGGGGTTGGGAGAGTAGCACGTAAGAGGGGTAATGGGTGATGTGGCAGTGGGAAAGGAAGATTTTTGGCTGGTCTCAACCCTGGCCAGAGTGTACTTTCAGAGATGAGTTTTGCCTGTGCCTGTGTTTCTGGCAGGCACCACAAGGCCAGTGATGTCTCTCAATGTTTTGCAAGCCAGCCTTGTCTCTGCCTTTGTGATGTAATTCTGTTGACTCTGCGGGCCATCAGTACTGATGAAGTGTTTCCATACTGGAACAGAGCTGATAAAAGAAGAATATGGAGAGATTGATGCCCAGTTTGGGGATTGGAGGCAAACTGAGACTGGAGGTCATCTGGTTCTTTAAGACTCTCTCTGGTGGGGGATTCCTGCCCCTCATAGCTGGTCTGCAGACTTCCTCCCTCTTGTCTCCCTTCTCCCATTCCCTGCATC
>NW_006789022.1:3119708-3121030 GCF_000442215.2 Lipotes vexillifer | reverse complement strand
CTCTTTCCCCAACCAGTCTTTAGTCTCTTGGTCTGTCTGTCTGTCCATCAGTCTGTCTGTCTGGGCCTACCACAGCATGGAGAGGCAGAGGAAGAGGCGGCGAAGGGCAGGACAGCGCAGCAGCTCCATGGCCGAGGCCTGGCCCTTGCCCAGGGTTAGCTCCTTCTGCAGACTGGCCCGGAGCACCTGCTGGGATGGACGGGGCTCAGGGCTTGGACTTCCATAAGAGCTCCTCCCAGCCTAGCTCCTCACTCAGAGAAGCCCTGTGAGTCCTGGGTTTAGGGATGGAGCCCTGATGGGGTGCCATGGGAGGTCTCAGGGGTCTCACCTCCATACTTAGACTGGCCCCCTCTTCCTGCTTCCCGTTGATCCAGGCCACTCTTTGCAGGGCCTTCAGGGTGAGGTCCAGCCTCCCAGAGGAGGAGTACCAGCGGGCCGACTCGATGAAGAACCTGGGAGCAGGGGTGAGCGTGGGTGTTGGCGTGGCTTCAGTTCCAGTCACTGGGGCTGGAGGTAGGGCATGGGCTTTCCAGAGGTCTGCAGTGGGACTTTATGTAAGATTGGGAGCCCAGGACTTTGCCACACCCCAATCTCTAGGACCATAAGGCAGTGCCCAGCTTGGTGATGACTTATTCCCCAACACGGGAGCTCAGCCCTTGGGCGCTGGGTAAAGGGAGCAGGGCAGGCAGGCTGGAGAGCTGGGGGGAGCTGGGGAAGCCAGAGAACTGGACACCCTGGGGCAAGTCCTTTCCCCCAGAGCCTCAGTTTCCCCATTGGTCACACTGAGTCACTGGCCTGGGTTTGACCTTCTCTGATTCTGCGGGCGACACCTGGGGGAAGTCTTGTCCCTCGCATCCCTCTGGGCCCCACGCACCAGGAGTAGATGAAGAAGGCAAAAAAGGGCACGGAGACCAGCAGCTGCAGGTAGCGCCAGTGGGGCACAGCATAGGCCACACCAGCCAGGAGAAACTGGCCCAGGCTGTAGACATAGCCAATCAGGGTGCCCACGCAGGCCCGCGTGTGGATGGGCATCCACTCCACATCTGAAAAGAGGGTTAGAACAGAGTGGTGGAACTTACTGGGTGCCAGGTGGGTGGAGACCCGTGGAGCCCACCAAGACCCCTCTCTCTGTTCAAACCTTGGTCTGTCCCAAGGCTCAGTGGAAGATACATCAAACGAGGTTGGAGGCCATGGGAGGGAGAGTGGGGGGCTTGTGATGGAGGTGGGGATGGGAGGTAGGTTTGGAATCCCCAGGACTTGTCCCCTCCACTCCCCTGCTGTGTGTTTTTGCTCCTCTCCAACCTACTGTCCTGGCCAGGGTC
>NW_006789022.1:3116212-3119698 GCF_000442215.2 Lipotes vexillifer | reverse complement strand
GGTCGTCTTTCCCTTCAGAGCATCTCTGACCACTCATTCCATCCTCAACAGCACCCACCCCTCTGGTCCTTCTCAGTCTGGGCTGGATTTCAGCCTCAGTGGCCAGAGCAGCTCAGAGGAGACAGTAGCTTTCCTCTACTCTGAAGAATTGAGGTGGGAGTGGGACCACCTCTCTGCTTCTGTCTGAAGAGGTCCAGTTTCGTTCCTTGTGGGTTCCTGATTTGGCAGCTGGGGCAGTGGCTTGAAGACTTAGATTGGCCTTTGGGACTGGATTCTTTAGGTGTCCTGCCCCAGCCCTAGCCTTGTCCTGGTTAATTCCTTTAGTCTGGAGAATCCCAAATCCTTAGATTCCCTTCTGGGCTTGAGGAATGAGCTTGGGTAAATCCTTTCCCTTCTCCCCAGCCTCAGGTTCCTCATCTGAGAAACAGGGAGAAGGGGGGTGACTTATCCAAGGATGCACACTGATGACTCATGGACAGGCCATGCTCAGTCCATAAATGTGTTTGGTCTATATGATGCTGGCTTGCCCTATGTTAAAAATATGAGAATTAATTGCAAATGTTAAAAAAAATTGGGATATTTTACACTGATAAAAAAGGGTAGGGGAAGATCTGACAGCCCTGAGACTTCTTGGCTGGAGCAGCTGAGTGCCTGTGGCCCCTCTGGATGGATGTGACTATCTTTCAGAGACAGTCCTCACCACTGCCTAGGGCCTGTTGTCTGCTTCAGTCATTTATGGGAATTACCTGGCCCTAACAATGGACTTTGCAATCACATGTTTAAATAAGAAGTCAGGAAGGTGTGAGCCCCGGGAAAAAGGCTGTTATGTTGGCTGGAAGGGCAGGACAGGCTGAGTGCAGGAGGGGTGGGCTGGGAGAGGAGGCTGGAAAGGGGCTGCAGGGCTGGGTGGTCAGAAGGGAGTGGGTAGGGGCCTGCCCTGCCCTTCCGGCCTCCCTCACTCAGTGTCATGCAGTTGAGGGAAATGCCAGCCAGCGACATGCCCGAGAGGAGCCGGAAGGCACAGTAGACTGGGAAGTTGGGAGCAAAGGCAGCGCAGGTTCCTGACACAGCCGTCTGCAGGTAGTTCAAGATGAGCACCTTCCGGCGGCCCAGCCTGTCGGGGGAAGGAAGACCTGCAACAGGGGTCCTGAGGACCAGCAGGGCCAGGCTAAACTGGGAGAGGGGCGCTTGCCCTGGGTGAGTCCCTGGGGTGGGGGTCTTTGCAGGACCCATGACTTATCATGAGGCTATGCTATAAGTCCTCAAATGAGCCCCAGCTGGTGATGCCAACCTCCCACCTAGGCCCCCCAAGCCCAGCTGAGGAGCCCCCAGTCCCAGCCCGGCTCCTTGGCCCTGCCCAGGACTGACCTGTCTGCCAGGTGCCCGAATATCATGGCTCCGAGAAGCACCCCTACCATGTACAAGGACTGAGCCAGCTGGCGTAAGGCCCTACGAGAACACACGAGGTCCCACTGTGGGAAGAGGGAGCAAGTGTCAGGCCAAGGCGAGCCTGGGCTGCAGGGTAGCCCCTTGCACTCCTTCCGGCTGGCCCTCTGAGGACTGTGTCACCCTCTTCCCCTGACTCTTCTCTTTGGCCCCAGGAGCTGAGAGACTTTTCTTGACCCCTACAACTCCCACCTCCCCCTTTCCTACAAAGACCCCCATCTTGAACCCCTTTCTCCATTTTCCCACCTTGGCCTCTGGAGAATTTGAGACAGTCTGTGTGTGTGTGTGTGTGTGTGTGTGTGTCTCAGAGGGGAAAGCACACTCTGGATGGTGCACAGAGGGGCCCAGGTCTCCTCACCTCCATCACGATGGTGGAAGGGAAGGTGCTATTGTCATAGATCCAGCCGTGGGTGCAGGGCTCTGTGGCCCCCGTGCCATTGGTCTCTGTGCCGTTGGGAAAGGGCAGACCCCGCTGGGGGGAGGTGAAGCGGAGGCAGGACTCGGGCCGCCCCTGCCTGTCCCGGGGCAGCCAGGCGTCCAGCTCCCCGTCCTTGCTGAGGTTGGTGTCGGCAGGCGGGCGGCAGTGGTGGGTGGGGACAGCGGCAGTGAAGTTCTGCAGGGTGTTGTGGGAGGCCATCAGGAGCAGGGGGAGGACCACCAGAGTGACCTGGATCTGCTGGAAGCGGCCGGCGCCCCCCACCTGCAGCAGGAGGTCATTGAATGCCATGGGGCCAGGCCTGGCCGAGAGGCTGGGGGCTGAGGACTTCCAGTCCCAGGCCCTCTGTCTGTGTGCCGGTTCGCCTGCTGCCCTTCCCTGGTGGAGAGGGACTGCCGTAGCTTCCGCAGCCAAGCTCCTCCTGGAACTGAATCTGAGCTGGCTCTGTAGGGGGGACAGCAGCCTGGCCAGGCGGCCCCTCCTTTCTTCTCTCTCCTTGTTCCGTCCCTCCCTTTCCTTGGCAGCCTCTCCTCACTTGGTGTGAGTGTGTGGGGTGTTTCTCAGCTTTCAGGGTCTGCTGTAGCCCTGACCCCTACAGGGGCAGTATTTAATCCTTGGCCTGGAGGGAATGAGTTAAAGTGTGACTTGGTATCAGAAGGATTAACCCTCCAAGTATCCTTGTATCAGTGGAATTTCTCCACATGGGTATAAAGGGCAGGAGAGGGTGGACTGAAGTGGGGGTGATGGGAGCAGATTGTACTGGGCATCTGGGGGCAGGAGGGGAAAGGGTGGGACCTTTTGTCTTCCTTTTAGTGAGGGGATTGGGCTCTGGGAAGTATGCTGGCCACTTGTGGGGCTTCTGTCCCTTTTAGTGGGCAGGATCCAAAGGGACCGTCTTGGGGAGGGGCTGCCAGAGAAAATACAGGGCGCCCAGTTAATTTGAATTTCAGATCATCAAAGAAATTTTTTTCTTTAGTGTTAAGAATGTCCCTAATATTTACATGGGACACACTTCTACTAAAAAAGTGTTCATTGATCTGAAATTGAAATTTAACTGGGTTTCCTGTATCCTTTTTTTTTCTTAACATCTTTATTGGAGTATAATTGCTTTACATTGTTGTGTTAGTTTCTGCTGTATCACAAAGTGAATTAGCTGTATGTATACATATATCCCCATATATCTTCCCTCTTGCATCTCCCTTCCACCCTCCCTACCCCACCCCTCTAGGTGGTCACAAAGCACCGAGCTGATCTCCTTGTGCTATGCGGCTGCTTCCCACTATCCTGTACTATTTGCTAAAATTGGCAACCCCGGTCTTTGGTCTTCTGGGGACAGCTTACATCTTACAGGACCACGGCTTTGTTCAATTGGAAGACACAGTAGAGGTCAGAGGCTGCTTTTGAAGCAGTGGAACCTAAAAGCAACATCTTATGTGATGTAGATTGAGTCTTCCAGTATCTCAGCTTTTACTTTCTTGCTCATCCCATTCAAATTTTCCCTTTGTCTTGTCTTCGTTCTATAGCTTCTCCTCCTCCCCTCCCCCTTCCCTTCCCCTTCCCCTTCCCCTTCTCCTTCCCCTTCCCCTTCCCCTTCTCCCCCTTCC
>NW_006789022.1:3093844-3113011 GCF_000442215.2 Lipotes vexillifer | reverse complement strand
CCCTTCCCCTTCTCCCCCTTCCCCTTCTCCCCCTTCCCCTTCTCCCCCTTCTCCTTCTTCCCCTTCCCTTTCCCCTTCTCCTTCTTCTCCTCCTCCTCCTCCTTCTTCACAGTGAGCATGAACTTATTTGACTTTTAGCCACAACTCTAAGACATTCACTTGATTTCCCCGATGGTTTGTTTCCTGCGTCCAGTTCACTCCTGCTCAGGGCAGTGCCAAGCTCTGATTGGATGGGTTTCTATGGGATCCGATTGGTTGGATCACCGGTTGGGGATGTCAACAGAGTGGATTATAGCTTCTTGCTTTTACTTTGCATGGTTTATATTATATAAACCATGGACTCTGGAGTCAGCTTATTTGGATCCAAATCCTCACTCCACACTTGCTGGCCATGGGCAAGTTGCTAAACTTTCTGTATCTCAGTTTCCTTGTTTGTAAGATGGGGATAATGGTTGTGTATGCCTCATGGGTTGTTGGAAGGTTAAATGAGCAAATACAGGTAAAGATCTTAAGGTGGTCCTTGCCCTGTGGCTCAGTGATCATGAGCTGTTCTTATTATTTGTTTCTGGTAAAAAGGTGACACTACCACACTGATTTTTAGAGAGAAAATGTGCCTAGGCACATCTTACCCTCAGAACTGTGATTCCCGATTGGGGGAGATTTTTCCCCAGGGGACATCTGGAGACATTTTTGGTTGTCACCACTGGGGGTGGTCGTACTACTGGCGTCTAGTGGGTAGAGTCCCAGGGATGCTACTCAGCATCCTACAGTGCACAGGACAGGTCTCCATAACCAATAATTTTCTGGAGCTAAAATGTCAATAGTGCTAAGAAACCCTACCCTAGAAGATGTCCTCAAGCTTCTTTTGTATAGTGATCAATCCCATACCTGCTTGGCAAAGGACAGTGCAGTCAGATGGATGACTCCTACCAACATATTTCTAAGAATCCCCACATGCTTATGTGAATGGGCAAATGTCTGCAAGGTGAACATGAGAACTCCTCTGCCTCCCCAGAATAACAGCAGACTTGCAGGCTCCAAAGTGCTGCACGTCTTCCCCTAGCTGCGCCTACCCAGCCAGTTTTGCCACTGGAGTGGCTGAATCAAGACCCTGGTCTCCGTGTGACCAGGCCAACACCCTTTTCCACCATGTTCTAACTCGATCGCTGGGCTTGGATTACCACATTAGACTCTTTTTTGCCCTTCGTGGTGTGTTTCCATTTGGGGTCTCTGGCTGTCCCTCTCCGTAATCTGCCACCCATTGACTGCTCCTCTAGCCCACTTCAGAGATGTTGGCATATGTCTGAACACAATGGATTATTAGGGTTCCATAGTTTTACAGGAGGTATGCCAGGCCCTGTACAAATTAGCTGATGTGAGGGGCCGTGAAGGGAAGGGACATTTCTCAGTTCTTCTGGGCACAAGTCTCCAAGTCTTATTGAGGGGAAGCAATTTGACTTCTGACTTCTCTTGTAAGGAGTCAAGATGCTCTGTTAACATCGCACAGTTTACACAGACTACACTTTTGTGTATCAAGTTGGGGGAGTATATATTGTCTATCGAAGTCCTGGGTACATAAAGTCTTAACGCTAGTTCAAACCTATTCTAACTTCAAAGCCAACCAAGTTCTTAACTGGTACTCTGGAGGTGTGGACTGCCCAGCTAAAGAGCTCTTGGTGACCACGTGACCTCATATGTACAGAAGAGAATAGGGGAGGCCCAGAGAGGTATGAGACTCAGCCCAGCTTCCCTCCTCCCACCTTGTGTTGGTTCTGGGCTGGGACCCCATGGGTGTCCAGATGCCTGACAACATTTTCCAGGCCAAGGTATATAAGAACCTTGTGGCCTGGGGATGTGAGGACAGCTGGACAAACAGCTTGGGGGTTCTGGGGCCAGTCTCCTGCTAGGACTTGGTGCACTCATGGGGGAGTGGGTGGAGTGCCAAGTGCAGTGGGGGAGATTGTGGGCCCCTACAAGCACCCTTCTTCTCTGAGCCTGTGTCCAGTCCTGCCCGGGAGAAGAGCTCCCTCCCTAGTGTCTGACCAGCTCCAAGCCAGCCTAAGTCTGGAAAAGGCTCAACTGGAGACTCTAGGGACTGAACTGTGGTTGGCTCCTGGAATTAGCTGGTTAGTGAGGGGATTCCCCACCAGCCTCTCAGCTCATGGAGAGTTTCTGGATGGAATTGCTCCCTTGGCAAATGATTTGTAGAGCCAGGAACTATCCTTTAGGGACATTCTGGGTCATTAAACACCCAGAGTTGGACTCCCCTGTGCTCACTGGAATGTGGACTTAAGTTCTGGCCATGCTCACCGAGAAGGGGTCAAATCTGAGGCCTTCCGACTGGAGCCACAGAACCACGTGCTATTAGTGATGAACCCCATCACACAGGTGAAAATGTCTATTGTGCAGATGAGGAGACCAAGGCCCAGAGTAGGCAAGGGATGTGTCTAGGATCACACAGCAAGCAAATCTAGAACTCAGCCCTCTTGATTCCATTGCTTCTGCTATGTTAGCAGCCATCACATATCCCAGATTTTCTGAGACATCCAGATTTTGTATAATTTTATTCCATTAAATAAATGGGATTTAAGGTGTGTGACTACATGTGATTTTGATGTTGATTATTTTGTGAGACTTTTCGAATAAAATAATTTACAGATAAAGAAAACACTCTTGCTCAGATCACAGGCCCTAAGTGGGAGTTGAAATGATTGACCTGGAGAGAAGTCTGGCAGACTCCAAGTGCCTGCCAGGTCTACAACATTCGGAGCAAGGAGCCAGATTGTGAGCTTTATGCCTTGTGGCCTGGCTACTCTGGCCAATGGGTAGTATATAAGTTAGAAATTAATCCAAAGACTGCCATTTAAAGGCTGGATATGAGTCTAGTAGCCAATGAAGTGGCTCAGTATGAGGACGCCCCCCAAGTGAGGTGCTCCACATTGGGTGGCAATTCACTGAGCCAGTTCAGGGACAGAGAGAAGTGAATAGGGAAAGCGGGAGGAGCTGGATTTGTGGAGGAGCAAGCAGACATGGAGAGAGGGTGGAATCCAGATGGGGAGTTGGGAATGGCCAGAGGAATGGCATATATGGGGTGGGGGGCGGTCAGTACAACCTGACACCAGCATCCCAGGTCACCAGGAGTCCTGAACACGTGACTAGGAGCTGCTTTCCTGGGCATCTTCCCTTACCTTCCCGTGTGTCTTTGCAGTAAACCCCCGGATACAGCACAGGAACAGCTAGGACATCCTGGGAGCCACCCTGAATTCTGGACAACTGAAAGATGGGGATGGGGTGAGAGAGCCAGTGTCCTTCACTGAACCCAATTCTTCTCTCTGCAGGTTGAGACCCACTCAAGCCAAGGGGAGACATTGGTGGTCCCATTGTCAGCTGACCCTAAGTCAAATGTTGTGGAGGTGGGATGGGGAGAAGTCAGGTGCCGGGCAGGGATGAGGGGCAGGCATAAGAGGAGCTGTTGCAGTCTAGGAACCGAAAGAAGTGAAATGAGGCTAGATTTCAGGGTGCAAGGTAGAGGGTGTTAAAAACTGAAGCCACTGGGGTAGGTTGGGGCCTGATCATGATGGGCCTTGTAACAGAGTTTAGACTTCATCCCGATGGGACGTTACCAAAAAATTGAAGTGTGGGGGCAATATGATTTAGTTCATGTTTATTAAGCACTCTCTCACAAATATCTAAATACAGACTTGAGAGTAATTAGCTCCGTGGCTGATAATTGAAGCCCTGCTGTGTGTCTGAGTTGTCCAGTATGGTAGCCACTAGCTACCACTGGGCGCCTGAATTGAGCTAATCCTAATGGAGTTATGCTGTTAGGGTAAAATACATATGGATTTTGAAGACTCAGTATGAATTAAAGGCTATAAAATATCTCATTGATAACTTTTCTATTGATTACATGTTGAAATGGTAATATATGGATATATTGGTTTAAATAAAAATATTATTATAGTATTAAAAGTAATTTCATCTTTTTAATAGTTACTAGGAATTTTAAAATTACACAAGTGGCTTGCATTATATTTTCACTGGACAGTGCTGGTAAAGAATCCTACAGGAAGAGGTCCTAGGAAGAGTTTTGAGAGATGATCATTAAGAGCTGATAAAGGAATTGCTTTTGGAATTGTTTGGTTATAAGGAACAGAAACACTTGAGTTTATCTTTGAAAAAAAGGAGTTTATTCAGAGAAGTCAAAATAGTTGATAGAACCCAGGGGTAGAAAGTGCATCCAGGGCTGAGAGGAAATTGGGACCTGGAATCTGTTAAGAATCAACGCAGGGACTTCCCTGGTGGCGCAGTGGTTAAGAATCTGCCTGCCAATGCAGGGGACATGGGTTTGAGCCCTGGTCGGGGAAGATCCCACATGCTGCAGAGCAACTAAGCCCGTGCGCCACAACTACTGAGCCTGCGCTTGAGAGCCCGCGAACCACAACTACTGAGCCTGCGTGCTGCAACTACTGAAGCCCGCATGCCTAGAGCCCATGCTCCGCAACAAGAGAAGCTACCGCAATGGGAAGCCCGCACATCACAATGAAGAGTATTCCCTGCTCACCACAACTAGAGAAAGCCCGCACGCAGCAACAAAGACCCAAAGCAGCCAAAAATAAATTAAAAAAAAAAGAATAAATGCAAATGGTCTCACCATTTGTTTATCTGTTTATGTGAGCCCATGTCTTTTTTTGTTTTTCCCTCTGTGCACCTGCTTCATTCTTTCTCTGCAACTGATCTTCTCTGCTCTACTTTTCCCTGGGCCAGCCCACCTTCATGCTAACTTGCCTTCTCAGGACAAGAAACAAGAGATGGACTAGAACCTCCATGACCCAAATTCCAGCCCGGAGGGAACATGTGATTAACGAGATTTGGATCTGAAGTGCCCTCTGGTCCAGTCAGTCATGACCAGAGGTGCAGGGTCATGTTAACTGTTCAGTTAGCAGGTTCTGGGGACTGTAGGCCCTTGAGGAAGGTGTGGGTGCAGGACAAAGTGATCACCATAGCATTTTACAGGAAACCCCAAAGGATACTGAGAAGGAGAAGCCAGAGTGTGGGAGGGAGCTGTAAGCACGTGGCATCTCAGAAACCAAGGAAGGAGGCCATGACCAATAGAACGAAATCTGCTGTGAGGTCAAGTAAGACAAGGGATGACAAGTGACCTATGGATTTGGCACAGGGGCTGATGAGTTGTTGGTGAAAACAACTTCAGAGAAGGGTGGGAGCCAGAGTGCAGTTTGGATGAGGTTAGAGAGTGGAGGCAGGGGAGGCAGACAGGAGCTTTGTGAAGTTTGGCTGTGAAGTGGAGAAAGAGACAGTGTGGCCCTGGAGGGAGATGTGGCCTCCAAGGAAGGTTGGTTGGTTGGTTTGTGTTAAGATAGGAGAGACTTGGGTTTATTTAACTGGTGATGGGAAGGAGCCAGGAGAGAGGGAGAGGGCAGAGACCCAAGGAGAAGGCAGATGGCTGCTGGTGGGAGAGGCTGGATGCAGAGCCCCAATGGGAGGACTGGACTTTCTGTTGTGATTGGGGGAAACTTGGGAAACATGGTGGCAGACATCGACAATGTTCAGTTACGGTTGCAGTTTTCTCAAATAGGAGACAAAGCTGCCTGGTGGGCGCAGGGTTGGGACATGGATCAGAGACTTGGGGTGAGCAGGGAGAAGGAGGTCGGGATTGGAGGAGCCCTGGCTTCCGTCTGCAGCCACTCTGGGCTTATATAGTCAAGTGCTCACACGCATGATGGGACATATGGATACACATGTGGTATTTCCAAGGACAGGACTTGCTATAGACTGCATTGTAACCCCCAATATGATGGTACTAGGAGGTGGGGCCTTTGGGAGGTAATTAGAGTTAGATGAGGTCATGAGGGTGGGGCCCTCATGATGGGATTAGTGCCCTTAAAAGAAGAGAGGGCTTCCCTGGTGGCGCAGTGGTTGAGAGTCCACCTGCCGATGCAGGGGATACGGGTTCGTGCCCCGGTCCGGGAAGATCCCACACGCTGCGGAGTGGCTGGGCCTGTGAGCCATGGCCGCTGAGCCTGCGCGTCCGGAGCCTGTGCTCTGCAATGGGAGAGGCCACAACAGTGAGAGGCCCGCTTACAAAAAAAAAAAAAAAAAAAAAAAGAAGAGAAACCAGAAAGCTCGATTCATCTCTCTCCCGCCATGTGAGACACAGTGAGAAGGTATCTGACCATCTGCAAGCCAGGAAAGGGGCTCTCACCAGGAACTGAGTCTGCCAGCACCTTGATCTTGGACTTCTCAGCCTCCCGAACTGTGAGGAAGAAATTGTTTAAGTGATTCTATCTGTGGCATGTTGTTATAGCAGTCCAAGTCGACTAATACAGGCTTGGCGTATACACACATCAGTGTGCTCGCACTGGACACACGTGTTCACATCAGCCCACCTTGCATGTACCTGTGTGCCCATACCTGTATGTACATGCCAGTGTGGATGGGCAGATGCACATGCTCACATGTCCATCCCAGGCCCTGCCCCCTTTCCCACCCCTGTTCCTGAGCAGCATGGCTTGAGTTCTTCACTGCTGTTTATTGAAACCTCCCATTGAAGAAAGGGGTGGGAGCAAGAAGGGGAAGGGAGTGGGAACAATAGGGGAAGTGGTCAGTGGGGAAGGGCTGGACAGAAGAATGGCAGGGCCTGGGCTGCAGGGAGGGTGAGGACAAGGTGGGGTGTGCAAAGGCCTGTGGCCAAACTTTTGAACTGGCCAGGGCTGGGTTGGGGAGCTCCGGTGGTGGTGGAGATACCTCCATCAAGTTCTCAGAAGACTGTGTCCTAGGAGCATAGTTGCACCCAGGGCCCTCCCCAAGGTGCCTGCGGAGCCTAGAGACAGGCAAGGACCTGGCTGGGATTAGTCTCTGGAGGGCAGGGAAAGGAGGGTCTGTTGCCTTCAGTTGGGGCCCAGGCCCAGTTCACAAGGCTGCAGAGGGATCCTCTGGGATGCGTTTTCCGCTTCTGGCTCCTGCTTTGGCTCCTTTGCCTGCAGGGACCTGGGGAAAGAGAGCTCAGGAAAAGCCCTGGGCTTCCCCAAGGAGGAGGACTGGTGGGGCCAGAAACAGGGGACTGACCAGTTTTCTAAGTCTTCAACAGTCTCTGGCAAGGGCCGATTGAGCGTCTCAGGCAGGAAGAGGGCTGCACTGCCTCCCAGGAGGGCGATGGTCCCAAAGATGACGTTGGGGATGAAGGGCTTCAGCTCCCCGGTGATTTTCACCAGTGGGGCCGTCATGCTTCCCACGCGGGTCCACAGGTTATTTATGCCCATACCTGTTTGCCTGGGAGAGTTCAGAGCAGAGATTGGCAGCCTCTGTGCGGGTTCTCAAAGAACAGCTCTGGGACCCCTGGACAGGGGCCACAATCCCACCTGCCCCTGCATCCTTTGGCTGGGCCGCTTCCAGCCCAGCACCTACCTGATGACTGTGGGGTATAGCTCGCTCGAGTAGAGGAAGAGGCAGCTGAAGGAGCTGGACAAGCATCCCTTCCCAAACACAGCCAGTACTGTCCTCAGGGTCAACAAGTCTGCACAGGAAAGAAAACGCAGTAGACCTTGGGGGCTCAGGAGCCCCTGAGTGTTCTCACTCCTCAGAGACCTTGTCTCCCTTTTTGCTTTGGCTGCCGGACAGCTCACATCCAAACTTAAAGCTGAGTAATAGCCCCTCTGCTATTCCCAGTGCTTCGCAGGCTTGTGTCCTGCTGCATTTGGGTTTTTCCCTGGCTCTGATTCCCTATTCTCATATTTTGTTGTATCTGTTTTTGTCCTAAAATATCTCCAGTTCCTTTGGAAGGATATAGGTGTATCAACACACAAACATCTATATAAAGTAAAAGTGGCATTTCCAAGGTCACGGTGGAGTAGGTTGTGGGGTGTTCCTTGAGCACTGGGCTCTGACGTTTCCCCATCCAAGCTTGTCTTCTGCAGCGATGTCACCCAAGCAACACCCAAATCCTGAGCAATTCCTCTCACTGTGTAGACACCACCATACTTTGCCCTGAGTCAGATCTGAAAAGGATCTTTGATATCATCTAGCCCACCTGTGTTATTTTCTAGACGAGAAACCTGAGCCCCAGAGAGTACAGGGAGCTGCTCAAGGTAACACAGTGAATTAGAGGCAGACTCAGCAGATCTGGAGTCCCTGGAACCCCACTTCCCAGCCTGTGAGGCCCACAGACACATTGGTCTCACGGGTCAGCCTCTTTCGGAGGGTTCTGGGGTCGACCCAGCTTCTCACCCGAAGGCACAAAGATGAGAGACAGGATGCATCCCCCTGCCAGGAGTAGAACAACGGCCTCCGTGGTGTGCCGGCCCAGATAGCTTATGGAGACCATAGTGATGAACTTGGCTGGGACGTCAACCCCACCAAAGATGAGCTGGAGAACATAGAGATTGACGCCAAATTCCTCCACACCCATAGCCAAACTGTAGTAGGCAAATCCGGTGGAAAACCTGAGGGTCAGAGAGTGATTGATCAGGACCCCCAGCCAGGCGGGGGCCTCTCCCCATACTGCTCATTGGGTCACCAGGATGATGAATAGTTTCATTTCTTGTCCCAACTGCAACAGATTGATAGGGGCTGCTTCAGTGCTGTTTTGAGGCCTCTGAGATTGTGTCTGGGCTCAGTGAGAGAGTGCTGGGATTGATTGGTTAAGTCTGACATGGACAAGGTCTAGGGTATGGTGACAAAGTGCAATATAATTGACTCCAGAGAATATCGGTCCTGGAGGGACTCTTGGAGACCAAAGGAGGCAGTAAACAATCTCTCTTTGTTGGGTAATGGTTTAACATTCAGATGGGGGAGGTGAAAGTCCCCAGGGCTGCACACATGGGTCAGATGCCTCCCCTCCCCCTCTCAGAATTGTGGGATCCCTTTTGAAGAGTTCCTGGATATACTGAATCCTTTTCACATGGGGGTGGCCAGGATGAGAAGGGCGTCAGAACCAGGTCACGGAAAAGGCTTTGAAGGAGATGTGGGATGTTGGGCAAAAGAGAAGACTTAGAAGAATCACAATTTCTGTCGTTAAATCTTGAAGCCCTGAGAGCCAGGCTTGTTCTGTGGGGTCCCAGAGGGCAGAGTGGAACCAGTGGGGGACAGGGACAGACAGGCACAGCTCACATGGTAGGTTTGTGAGCTGGTGAAGGTGTTTGGAGTATTTGCCCTGTGGGTGAGGTGGGTGTGATCCCAGAAGGAAGCAGACCCTTATGGCTGGACCTGGGTGTGGGGCAGGGATGCCAGAGATTTCTGGGGTTGGGGCTGGACTGGGGAAGCCCTGAGGAGGGGATCCCTTGACTCTTCTTGCAGGTATTTTAGGCCTTGCCCTTAGGTGAGCCTGCCAGAAGCCTTGTTCATGACCCCTGCTTGGCAGGGGTGCTAGGGTGTGGGCAGGGAGGGGTGGTGGGTTACCAGGCCAGGGAAAGACAGAAGGTCACACGGCGCAGGATGGGTGTCCGGAACAGGTCAGCTATGCTGTGCTTGGCCTTGGCCAAGGTGATCTCCTTCTGCAGGTTGAGTTTGATTTCCTTGGGGCAGAGGAAGGGGGGCGGTCCATTAGCGACCAGCTGGTGGGCAGAGGGAGAAGAGAGGGAGGTGCAGGCCTGGTGCCTTTGGAAGAGCTTGCTTAGGGCATCAGATGTAGGCTTGTGAGCAGGGGAAACAGAGGCAAGAGGAGGGGACAGTCCAAGAGCAGAGCCCAGGTTCGTGCCCCAGACCACAATCCCTCTGGGTCTCTACCTCCAGGCTGAGTGCTTCTCCTTCCTCCTTCTTGCCATTGAAGGCTGCCACCTGCCGGAATGTCTTCAGGGCCTTGGAGGACCTTCCAGACAGGATCATCCAGCGTATGGACTCTGGCAGCCACCTGGGGGCCAGAACCAAGTCACAGTGGCTCCCAACCCCCCACCTCCAACACCAGAAGTTCTTCTGAGAGGCTGGAAAAAGATCAAGAGCTAGGGCCGCAGGCTAGGAGGACCTGAAACCCGAGCTGCCTTATTGCAGGTTTCATGGAATTTAAACTTGGTCAAGCTCTGCACCTGGGCTGCCTGCAGCCGGCACAAATTCCAGAGATCCCTTCTTCCCTTTCCAGAAGAGCCGTTCCCCTGCCCCCGACCCCGGGCAGCTTGTTATCCTTGGGTGTTGTCCTTAGCTAGGAGCCTCGGGCCCTAGGCCAAGGCAGGTGGGGCCTGGGGAAGGGTTGGCATGCTCGAGGCTAGACAGCTGGAGGGTCCTACATGTCCACGTCCCCAGCCATCCTTGAGCCGAATTCCAGGTCCTGGGTGAAGTGGGGGCAGGGCTGCAGTCCCAGGGCAGCTTAGGAAGGGGGCTAAGTTTGGGGTTGTGGTCTAGGGAATGGGTCCGTGGACCCTTTGATTCTCCCTGCAAAAGGCCAACTCTGCTGGGTCGGGGGACGGTTTGCAAGCGCAACATGGGGCCTTGGGGTTGGCAAGTGTGTGGCCAACCTCACTCTCCCCGACCCTTGGGCTGTGCTTTTGGGATTGGTTCACCCCTGAGCAAACCCTGAGGGTCACAAAGTGAAGGGAAATGGAGGAGGCAGAGGCGTGGGGAGAAAGGAGGGATGCTTGGAAAAGCCTGGTCCCAGGTGGGGTCCGTTCCGGCTGTGGACCCCACAGGCACCCAAGATCTGGCTCCAGTGAGACCCTTAGGGGAGTGGACACGGGTCACCTGGCCTCAGACCTTTGGTCCGGCTGGTAGTGGCAGCTTCCTGGGCCCATTGCTACCTGCCCTCTGGCCTTGTGGCCTCATTTCTGCCCTGACAGTCTTCTCAGCCTGCGCCTACCAAGATGATGGGTGACTTCCTCCCAAATCCCATAGCCAGCGCCTGGATTCCATCCTCCTCTCCCTGAGAATAATGACAACAGTGGCTTCCAATAAGTGAGCCTTCCTGTGGACCAGGCACATGTAACTCTGGGAGACAGGCATTGGTATCTCCATTTTGCCTAGAAAAATCTTGAGGCTCAGAGTGGATGAGGCTTGTCCCAAGTCACACAGTGAAGGGGCCTGCTGACCATCTGCCCTTATTTTGCCTCCCAACTCTCGGCTCCCATCCTAGGCTGTGGACATGCCGAACTCCACTCTGGAGTCTCTGACCATCTCTCTCACTGCAAGGTTGCCCGTCCCCTTGGGAGCTTATTCTCATTTTCAAATGGAGGCCCCATTCCAGTCCTGCGTCTTTTTGTGTAACCTTGGAGGATTGCTTCACCTCTCTCATCCTCGGTTTCCTCATCTGTAAAATGGGAATACTAATGTCCCCTTCACACAGAGATGCCGTGAGCATTGGTATGATGTGGGTTGGTGCCCAGAACTGGGCCTTTGCACCTAGTAAGTGCTGGATAAAGGATCCTCCAGGACTTCATTTCTGCTCCTGGGCTTGTTCATTATTTCCTGTTCTTTGGGCCCAGCTATCAACTACCACCTACAGATTGGTTTCCTGTCTTCCACATGTCCTCACTCGGGGTCTCTGCCCCAGACCCCTTGATTCTCCCAGGTTGGAGCTTTTCCTTTTCTTTGTACCTCAAATCCAGAACTTCCCACACTCTGAGGATTTCTCCTTCAAAATGCCCCTCAGACTCGTCCCCCAGGCTCCTCTTGCCTACGCGGTCACTTCCCCTTGTCTCGCGTCCCCACCCACTTGGGTTTCTCCTTCTGTGTGATTATGTCACGAACGGAAGTTTGGTCAGACCTCTCAGCACCCCGGGCACCTTCAGAGGCGTTCTCTGTCCCTCCACGTGAAACCGAGGCCTCTCTGGCTGTCTGTGCTCTTCACAGCCGGACCCTAACCCCCTCACCGCGCCCCCCCAGCCGAGCGCTCCCTCCCCGCATGCCTCGGTGTGTGGTTCCTCCTCCCTGGAATGCCCTTCCTGACTCTGGGATGGGGTGTCTCGGGACAGGCAGAGTCAGCCAGCCTGGTCAGGCATGGTCTCCTCCTGTTTGATCCCGGTGGCTCTAAGGAGGGGGCTGAAGAAAAGAGGGTCACATACCAGGACAACAGGAAGAAGGCAAAGAAGGGAATGGACACGGTTAACTGGAGCCAGCGCCACTGGGGGATGGCGTAGGCCAGGCCAGGCAGAATGAACTGGCCACTGGTGTAGAAATAACCAAGTGAAATCGACTTGATGGCCCGCATCCGGGTGGACACCCACTCGACACCTGCAGGGGGAACCCAAGGACCAGATTAAGACCCTACTGGGCGGCGGGCACCTCCTGAGAAGGGGCACCAGCTCCTGCCCTTCCGTTCGCTACTTGATCTGACCCTGATCCTAAGGTTTCATCGCCCCCATTTTAGAGATGCGGTGACTGAGGCTCAAGAAGGTAGGACTCAAACGTAGGTTTGATTGACTCCCAAGCCTGCAGTCTTGACTGCCTCTCCAGTGGCAGGTGACTTCCCTTGTTTTACCTATTTGTGTGCATGGGCTGAACGAGATCATGTACCTGGCAGATGCCAGGCCCGGGGTAGCTGCTGCTGTTATGCTTGTTGTTATGTTCAGGGGGGGCCTCTGGGGTCCTGAGAGGGGCAGCACCTTGCCTGACCAAGGTTGCCCGGTGCCTGTGGCTGAGCCACACTCTTGGCTTCAGGCTGGTGCTCCCCAAACTCCTGGTCCCCGTCCCCTCCCCCTGTGGCTCACTCAAGATCGTGGTGCTCAGGGTGATGCCTGAGATGCCGCAGCCACACAGGAAGCGGAAGACTGTGTAGATGGGGAGGGTGGGGCTGAAAGCTGCACCTGAGCCGCTGGCAGCCAGCAGCAGGTAGCTGCAGGTCAGGATGGGCTTGCGGCCAAACCTGCAGCTCGAAAAAAGAAGAGGGTCGTTAGCTGCTGTGAGCCAGCCAAGGACAGTGACTCTGCAGGGCAAAGGGCTGGACCCTCCACCTCCCAAAAGGCCAGGCAGGGCATGTAACTCCCTCCCCAGACAGAGCCTTGCTGGTAATTGCTGTTTTTTGTTGACAAGTTAGCAGTTAGACCTTTGAGTTAATGAGTGATCTCCTCAACCCCCAGCTTAGCTACCTGAGCAGGGGTCAAAGGACCGCTCCTCTCCAAGCCGTTCATCCACCCACCCCCACGGCCATGCAGCCACTATTGTGTCTGAAGCTGGAAGACTCAAGCTGTAGGGGTTTTGCGGCAGGGAGAAGGCTGTGGCCATGAAAGGGGCTGGCCACACAGCAAGGACCATCTCTCCCCCCTACCCCAGCTCTTGGCCTCTTTGGGGGTACATGGGTGGAATGGAGAGGGGCGGGGGGTCTCCATGGGTTATGCCTCCCCTGGCGAGGCCCCCGTGTCTCACCTGTCAGACAGGTCTCCCAGCACGAGCCCCCCAATCAGTATGCCCGCCATGAAGACAGACTGGGCCATCTCCTTCAGTTTGTTGGAGTTGCACACCAGGTCCCACTGCACAGGAGAGAGGGAGAGCCACCCGGCCACCCGGCCACCCAGCTCAGTCCAGCCCAGCCTCTCAGCCGCGCTCAGCCTGCGCCCCGCTGTGTGTGCTCCCTCCCCCAGCACCCGCGCTTGGCTTCCCGGAGCCTGGAGCCTGGCCCCTGCTCCCGGTGCCGCTTCCCCCTTCAGGCTGGCCTGGGGCTCCTTGGGTCCCTGCCCCGTGGTTCTGCAATGACAACATCCCTTCGGCACACGTGGCCTGCCATATGGCTTGTGAAGTCTGCTCAGCTGTCACAGCCAGGTCTGTCTTCAAGCTCCTCCAGGCTCACCTGCGTCCTATGGTTACCTGTGTGTCTGCTCCCCAACTTCACTTGTGCAAGGCTGGTCCCTCTGCTTGCCCCCTCTCTCCTCCAGGGGCCACTCCCGCTGCCACCTCCCTCCATCCCACACCTTCAGTCTGTCTCCTGACTGCTCTGCATCATCAGTTGCTTGTGCTCCAGTCTCTCCATTTAAAGCCTCTTTCCCTTTCACATTTTCTTCCTTTCTCTCTTCCCTTCAAAGCCAGATCTCTTGAATAAGGAACCATCTTGGCTGTCACTCCCAAGCCTGCAGTCTTGACTGCCTCTCCAGTGGCAGGTGACTTCCCTTGTTTTACCTATTTGTGTGCATGGGCTGAACGAGATCATGTACCTGGCAGATGCCAGGCCCGGGGTAGCTGCTGCTGTTATGCTTGTTGTTATGTTCAGGGGGGGCCTCTGGGGTCCTGAGAGGGGCAGCACCTTGCCTGACCAAGGTTGCCCGGTGCCTGTGGCTGAGCCACACTCTTGGCTTCAGGCTGGTGCTCCCCAAACTCCTGGTCCCCGTCCCCTCCCCCTGTGGCTCACTCAAGATCGTGGTGCTCAGGGTGATGCCTGAGATGCCGCAGCCACACAGGAAGCGGAAGACTGTGTAGATGGGGAGGGTGGGGCTGAAAGCTGCACCTGAGCCGCTGGCAGCCAGCAGCAGGTAGCTGCAGGTCAGGATGGGCTTGCGGCCAAACCTGCAGCTCGAAAAAAGAAGAGGGTCGTTAGCTGCTGTGAGCCAGCCAAGGACAGTGACTCTGCAGGGCAAAGGGCTGGACCCTCCACCTCCCAAAAGGCCAGGCAGGGCATGTAACTCCCTCCCCAGACAGAGCCTTGCTGGTAATTGCTGTTTTTTGTTGACAAGTTAGCAGTTAGACCTTTGAGTTAATGAGTGATCTCCTCAACCCCCAGCTTAGCTACCTGAGCAGGGGTCAAAGGACCGCTCCTCTCCAAGCCGTTCATCCACCCACCCCCACGGCCATGCAGCCACTATTGTGTCTGAAGCTGGAAGACTCAAGCTGTAGGGGTTTTGCGGCAGGGAGAAGGCTGTGGCCATGAAAGGGGCTGGCCACACAGCAAGGACCATCTCTCCCCCCTACCCCAGCTCTTGGCCTCTTTGGGGGTACATGGGTGGAATGGAGAGGGGCGGGGGGTCTCCATGGGTTATGCCTCCCCTGGCGAGGCCCCCGTGTCTCACCTGTCAGACAGGTCTCCCAGCACGAGCCCCCCAATCAGTATGCCCGCCATGAAGACAGACTGGGCCATCTCCTTCAGTTTGTTGGAGTTGCACACCAGGTCCCACTGCACAGGAGAGAGGGAGAGCCACCCGGCCACCCGGCCACCCAGCTCAGTCCAGCCCAGCCTCTCAGCCGCGCTCAGCCTGCGCCCCGCTGTGTGTGCTCCCTCCCCCAGCACCCGCGCTTGGCTTCCCGGAGCCTGGAGCCTGGCCCCTGCTCCCGGTGCCGCTTCCCCCTTCAGGCTGGCCTGGGGCTCCTTGGGTCCCTGCCCCGTGGTTCTGCAATGACAACATCCCTTCGGCACACGTGGCCTGCCATATGGCTTGTGAAGTCTGCTCAGCTGTCACAGCCAGGTCTGTCTTCAAGCTCCTCCAGGCTCACCTGCGTCCTATGGTTACCTGTGTGTCTGCTCCCCAACTTCACTTGTGCAAGGCTGGTCCCTCTGCTTGCCCCCTCTCTCCTCCAGGGGCCACTCCCGCTGCCACCTCCCTCCATCCCACACCTTCAGTCTGTCTCCTGACTGCTCTGCATCATCAGTTGCTTGTGCTCCAGTCTCTCCATTTAAAGCCACTTTCCCTTTCACATTTGCTTCCTTTCTCTCTTCCCTTCAAAGCCAGATCTCTTGAATAAGGAACCATCTTGGCTGTCACCCCGTCCTTGTATCCCACTCATTTCCCGAGTCTGCCCCCACCACTCCACTGAAACTCTGCTCCCCAAACCCAATGGAACCTTCTGTTTCCTGACCTGACTTCCCTTCAGCAGCCCGTGACCCCGCTGACCTCTGCCTCCTCCAGTCTTCCTCCTTGCCCTCCCTCTGCGGCCTTCTTTCTCTCTATCCCTTAAAAGTTCCCCAGGCCTCTTCGTGGATCTTTCTCTTTTTATTCACTTTCCCCAGGAAACGCCACTTGCTCCTATGGCTTCAATGACTATTTTATGGTGAAGATTCCAAATCCCTCTCTTTAGCCCAACCTTTCTTCTGGCCTTGAGACCCGTCGATTCAGCAGCCTACTTGAAATCTCCACCTGGAGGGTGTCTTTTGGGCATCTCAGAGTCAGCAAGACTTGCCACCCCCTCCCTGTAAGGTCTGAATCACAGTGACTGGCAGCCCTTTTTGGACTCCTTCCTCTCCCATGTTACAATCACTTCAGCCTCCAGTTTCTCACTTTTTAAATACTTCTTTCTTTCTTTTTTCTCTGGCCGCCGCTAGCGGCATGTGGGCTCTTACTTCCCCAACCAGGGATTGAACCCATGTCCCTGCAGTGGAAGCGTGGAGTCTTAACCACTGGACCACTAGGGAAGTCCTTTAATATTTCTTGAATCTGGATTCTTCTATCTCCACTACTGCTATCTTAGTGCAGGCCTCATCCTCTTATGCTTGGTTTAAGAATAACAGCCAATATTCAGTAGAAATAAAAGCAATGGGATCTAATGAAACTTACAGGCTTTTGCACAGCAAAGGAAACCATAAACAAAATGAAAAGACAACCTATGGACTGGGAGAAAATATTTGCAAATGATGAGACCGATTAGGGCTTAATTTCCAAAATTTACAAACAGCTCATGCAACTCAAAAACAAAAAACAAACAACCCAATTGAAAAATGGGCAGAGACCTAAAGAGACATTTCTCCAAAGAAGAAATACGGATGCCGAAAAAATGCTCAATGTCGCAGATTATTAGAGAAAAGCAAACCAAAACCACAATGAGGTATCACCCCACATTGGTCAGAAAGGCCATCGTTAAAAAGTCTACAAATAACAAATGCTGGAAAGGGTGTGGAGAAATGGGAACCCTCCTACACTGTTGGTGGGAATGTGAATTTGTGCAGTCACTTGGAAAACAGTATGAAGGGTCCTCAAAAAACTAAAAATAGAGTTGCCATATGATCCAACAATCCCATTCCTGGGCATATATCTGGACAAAACTATAATTAAAAAAGATACATGCACCTCTATGTTTATAGCAGCACTGTTCACAATAGCCAAGACATGGAAACAATCTAAATGTCCATTGATGGATGAACGGATAAAGAAAATGTGGTACATATATACAGTGGAATACGACTCAGCCATAAAAAAGAATGAAATAATGCCATTTGCAGCAACATGGATGGACCTAGAGATTATCATACTAAGTGAAGTAAGTCAGAAAGAGAAAGACAAAATATCATATGATATCACTCATATGTGGGATCTAAAATATGACACAAATAAACTTATCTATGAAACAGAAACAGACTCACAGACATAGAGAACAGACTTGTGGTTGCCAAGCGTGAGGGGAGCAGGGGAGGGATGGATTGAGAGTTTGGGATTAGCAGATGCAAACTAGTATATATAGCATGGATAAAAAAACAAGGTCCGGGCTTCTCTGGTGGCACAGTGGTTGAGAGTCTGCCTGCTGATGCAGGGGACATGGGTTCGTGCCCCGGTCCGGGAGGATCCCACATGCCGTAGAGGCCGCTGAACCTGCGCGTCCAGAGCCTGTGCTCCGCAACGGGAGAGGCCACAACAATGACAGGCCTACGTACCGCAAAAAAAAACCCCCCAAAACAAGGTCCTACTGTATAGCACAGGGAACTATATTCAATATCCTGTGATAAACCATAATGAAAAAAATATGAAAAGAGTGTATATATGGGTAACTGAGTCACTTTGCTGTATAGCCGAAATTAACACGACATTGTAAATCTGCTATACGTCAATAAAATAAATTAAAAAAAAAGAATAACAGCCAATATATATTGAGGGCTTACTCTGCACCAGGCACTGTTCTAAGTAAGCACTTTCCATGCCTTATTTTTTTCAGTCATCATAGCAACCTTATGATGTAGAGCTGCTGTCATCCTCATTCTACAGTTGAGGAAATTGAGCCCAGAGAGTATTATCGCCAATAATCCTCTGACAGGTCTCCCAACCTTCGACCTCAGTCCTTCCTATACATTCTTTCCCTGGTAACCTGAGTGGCTTTTCTGAAGCACCTCTCACATCAGCTTGCTGCCTTGCCTAAGGCACCCCCTGGCTTCCTCTTGCCCTCTGGGTAAAGAGAAAGCTCTGTTAACACAGATTTATAAAGCCCTCAGGCTCTGGCCCCTGCCCACCTGTCTGGCCTAATCTCCTGCTAATCCCCAGCATGCACCCTTTGTCCAGTTGTCCTGAATTACTTGTGTAATGAAGTGAAGAATCTCATTCATTGGAAATGCCTTATGAGAATGTTTTGGAAGCAAAACAGTGCGGGGAAAGAACCACACATCCCAGGGAGCTCTTTCTGCTTTCCTCCCGGGAAGCGAGGGGGGATTGGGCAAGGGTGAAGGCTCCAGGTCCTCCAGCTTGCTCACAGTGGCCCAGAGTGGCCAGCAAACCCAGGGCTCTTCTGGCTGGAAAGGGAGCCTACATGGTACAAGTGTGGGGATGGGGGAGGGAAAACAGTAAAGGAGGAAGTGAAGTGGTGTGAAAGGAGTAGGCCAGCGGGTGTCTAGAGAGACTTCCTGTACCGTGTAGCATGCAGTGTAAAGGGACAGGCCATCCGGGAGCCAGATGGGGCCATGGAATTCTTGACAATGACGTGTGAGTGGAAGAAATGGATGCTGCTTCCACTTCATTTGAGTAAGAGGGAATCCCTGGCCTGGACTTGCGTGCTTTCCCCCTTCCTGTTGGCTAGGAATGGTGATAACTAGAGCAACTCTGGAAGCCACGTGTTGAAGATGGTGGAGCTGCTGTGTGTCCCGGTCCCCGAATGACCTCGGAAGGGGACTGGGACCTACTGAAACGTAACAACAACGTTCTGGTTTGTTTTTTTGTTTTTTTGTTTGTTTTTTTTTTGCGATACGCGGACCTCTCACTGCTGTGGCCTCTCCCGTTGCGGAGCACAGGCTCCGGACGCGCAGGCTCAGCGGCCATGGCTCACGGGCCCAGCCGCTCCGTGGCATGTGGGATCTTCCCGGACTGGGGCACAAACCCGCGTCCCCCGCATCGGCAGGCGGACTCTCAACCACTGCGCCACCAGGGAAGCCCTGGAGAGATTTTTAAAGGCATCCTGGGATTTTGGTGGGGAAGGGAAGATATTTTGAGGGATTTTGGCATATGTTTTCTGTGTTAAGAAAACCTGTAACTGAAGTCTCCATTCTTCAAGATGTTGAGAGAGTGATTCATGTTTCCTTTGAATCTGACTCCATGCATAGGCCTGGCCACGGCG
>NW_006789022.1:3090901-3093834 GCF_000442215.2 Lipotes vexillifer | reverse complement strand
GGGGGGGGGGGCTCATGGTTGTAATCAGGTTTACACTAGTGATCCTACAAAAGCTTCAGGCTATTGTGTTCCTCTTTGCTTTTGTGCTTGATATCTTCCCCTACTCTAGCAAGGTTGTCAGTCCTTCAAAAGACATGTCAAGATCACCTACTCTGAGTGCCAGAAGCATCTTTTCTGGCTGCCTGGCACAAGCAGGTAAGTCAGTAAATATTCGTGAAATGGATAAATGGCTGAGAAGCACATCCAGACTCCCAGTGTAATTCCTCATTTCTCCTTCCACACTCAGCATCCTGTTCTTACCTCAGAGGACACAGATTACATAGCATGCTACCTGCCTATTTGCTTGTCTGTCTCTCCCGTATTCCGTAACCGCACCGAGGGCGGAGACATCTCATTTGATTCTTTAACCCTAGCAGCTAGCAGAGTAGTTGGTGCACAGTAAATGTTAAATGTTTGTCCAATGAATCATTAATGGGGTTGCTATACATATTTTACTGATGAGGCCCAGAGAGGAAGAGGTAACCTGCTGACTCGGGGGAACCGGTCACTCAGCTTCTATGTAGCCCATGGCATGGCCTGGGCTGACCTCCAGTCTATCAGCTTTTGGCAGCTCCACATAGAGTTCTTGCTCCCAATATCCCCTCCAACGTTCTTGGCCTTCTTTTTCCTTTCTTGGAATGTTTACTCCTTAGGGAGCTGGATTCAGGAAGGCAAGAACAGGAAGCCCACTGCGGTGTCTTCCTGAGTGATGATATACCAGGAAGGTGGTGGGGGAGAAAGAGAGGGCTTACTCTGCTCTGGAGCAAGCTTTGCAAATGATGCCGTAATAATCCTATGAAGTGGGTACTATTATTTTATTTTATTTATTTTTATTTTTTTGCGGTGCGCGGGGCTCTCACTGCTGCGGCCTCTCCCGTTGCGGAGCACAGTCTCCGGACGCGCAGGCTCAGCGGCCACGGCTCACGGGCCCAGCCGCTCTGCGGCACGTGGGATCTTCCCGGACCGGGGCACGAACCGGTGTCCCCCGCATTGGCAGGCGGACTCTCAACCACTGCGCCACCAGGGAAGCCCAGGTACTATTATTATCTCCATTTTACAGACCAAGAACCTGAGGCTCAGAGGGTAAATAACTTGCCCAAGCACAGCTTGGTTCATTTCAAGGCAGAGACTCAAACTCACGTCTTCTGGAACCCCAACTAGCGCTCTGAGTCCTGAGCTGCTGGAGGGAAGGCTCAGTCCGTGGGAGCTGTAGCCATGCGTCACTATAAGACACGAGCACAGGATGGGCTGGAGTCATGGTCAAGGAGGCAGCCAAGGCCAGAGCCAAGTGGGCTGATCTGATGTCAGGCCCAAAGGGTGAGGGACAGGCTCAGGAGCTGGAGCCAAATCATAGGCCAGGAGGCCCCTCAGAGGGCAAAGAAGAAGGCGTGATGTAAACGGTCAGGGCGAGCTGTGTGTGACCAAGGATGGGGACCCTGCTCCGTGTGTGTGTGTGTGTGTGTGTAGGCTGACTCTGCCAGGGGACCCCACACATGGTCCGTACTCCCTCCAGAGCAAGGACAAGGGAAACAAACTTCCCTAGATTTGGGGCCTTTTGGCTCCAGTTTAGAACTTGGGGAGAACTGCTATGCCTCTGTCTACTCTTGGACCTCTGATGGAACCAAGGCTGGGGCGCAACGGCCAGAGAGCCAGGTACCTGGGAAGACTCAAAAAGGCATGAGTCTCCAGCTCTGCCACTTAGTAGCTGTGAGTTCCTGGGCCAGTTACTTAACCTCTCTGTGGCTCAGTCTCTTTATCTGTAGAATGGGGGTAATACTAATACCTGCTTCTCAAGATTGTAAACAAAATAAGGAATGAAGAGCACGCAGCGCTATACCTGGCAAACAGTCGGCACTCTATGTCATAGCTGTTTTGTTATTATTGTCACATGTCATTGTAAGGCCTGTGCTCGCAGGGACACGTGATGCAGTAGAAGGGGGTGGATTCTGGAGTCAGGACCCCCATCCCTGTTCCTACAAAAACTTGATTTCACCATCATGGCTGAGAGCCACCTTCTGGATCTGAACCCAGTGTTTTCCTCTGTAAAAAGGGGCAACATTCACAGTGGCCATAAAAGAAGATTCGCAGGGTCGTGAAAGAAGGAATGCAAAGCACCAGCCCAGGGCCCTGCACACAGTAGATGTTCACCCTGACCCTGGAGAGCCCAGGGGATGGCCCCGGGCTCCTCTTGCCTGGGATTACAACTTCCTAGGTGAGGGTTGCCACGGCGGGGGGTCAGGCTGGCCCAGACATGTGGCTGAGCTGGGGCTCCCTGGTCATTACGCAAGAGTCAGATTGGAGGCTAGGAAAGGGGAGATGATAGGAGGGGCGCCCAGGGCAGAGGCCAGGGTGAGCAAGTAGGGGTGATGCAGGAGCTCAGCTCGAGACAAGAGGTGGACAGATGGTCTGGGAGGTGGGAAGCCTGGGGATTTGGGGGTGAGCGTGGAGGAAGACCAGACACTCGGCAGGGGAAACTTCCAGGGTGGAGACCCACTTTTGGGAGGACCACTGAATGGGATCTCTGCTTCTCCAGCGGCTGACTTGGGGCCTCCAGGGACCTGTGTGGGGAGACAGGATTTCTGTGGCCCTGGAGACAGGACGGGAAGGCTCAAGGCCCAGAGAGGACTCACAGGGGCCTCAGAGGGAGGGCCTGCTCATCCAAGGCCAGGCCCGGGCCTTTGAGGGCTGCAGGGTTGGGTTTCCAGAGCCCCCAGACTGAGCTGGGCCCCCACAGGGCTGTGTTCTGTGGTGTGGAAGCTGTGGGCTCCTCTCCAGGGAATCCAGAGTCCACAGTCCTCACTCCTCACACTTTCCAGACTTAAAAGAAAGGCCTTTGTTTCCTCTTAACGTCCTGGTAAAGCTCCTTCTGAAAAATTCCTACCTTGTCTCTGCTG
>NW_006789022.1:3048829-3090889 GCF_000442215.2 Lipotes vexillifer | reverse complement strand
GCTGAACCCAGAGAAAGGAATGTGTGGTCACCTCTGCCAGCAAAGCTTATGGGATCAGAAGGGGGAGGGAAACTCCCCGCGCTCCTGGCTGGACCCAGCGCAGCCCTCCCACCCTCGCCTCCTCTGCAGGGAAGGTCCTTATTATCCCATTCTACAGATGAGGGGACTGAGGTGGGGAGGGAGATGACTCACCAGGTCCCCGGCTGTGGTGGGGTGGAGCTGGGCCCTGCGTGCTGGCCTGTGCTGGGTTGGGGGGTGGAGTGAGACAAAGCCCTGCGGCCTGGTTGAGCTGGGAAGATCTGTGACAGCTGGTTCTCCTTTTACCGGAAGTCCCCCTACTCTTCTGGGGGAACTAACCCCCTACTTCTCAGGACATCTCTATTAATCATGACCACCACAACAGCAACAGTGGCAGCAAACATTAGTTGAACACCTTGTAGGTGCCAGGCTCTGTGCTAATGCTGGCCTTGCGTTATCTCTTTTAATGGTCACACTTATTCCCTTACCCCATTTTACAGATGAGGAAACTGAGACTTCTGGGGTTGTAACATCCCCAGTAAACGGCAGAGTCAGAACGTGAACTCTGCTGCTTGGTCCTGGCTCATGGTGCCACACTGTCCACCTGGGAGATGGCTCCTTGCCTACTAACCAGGGTCACCTGGACTGAGTTGGTTGCCAGGTGCTGTCTTCCTTATTACGACCCTTCCCCCCAGGGCTGGCACACCCAGGTCCCTGCCTCCACACACCCCCAGGTGAGCCAGCCACTGTCTTACCTCCACCCTGTGAGGGACCAGAACCCCACCCCACCCCGAGTGATGGAGCATGGATTTGCCACAGCTTGAACCACAAACAGAAAAGTCAGAGGGGGTTTGACCTTGCTGTGCTGCTAAAAGCACCTGGCTGGGTCTGGCCACTGACATTTCCCTGACTGGGTGAGGACCCTGATCAGGGGTTCTCATGGCTGAGAGTCCTCAGGGAGCCTGGGCCTGACCAGGACCCGACCTGGAGAAGGGGGCAGACCCCAAAGCCTGGTGAAACCCTGTGTATTTGGGATGCAGATTCACATGGACCTAACAGCTTGAATGGTGACTGGGTGCTCAGCTGGCACAGATGTGAGCTGATGCTTGATGGGGTACAAGACCTGCAAGCTGAGCCTCCCTGGTGGTGCAGTGGTTAAGAATCCGCCTGCCAATGCAGGGGACACAGGTTCGAGCCTTGGTTCGGGAAGATCCCACATGCCACGGAGCAACTAAGTCCGTGTGCCACAACTACTGAGCCTGCACTCCAGAGCCTGCGAGCCACAACTACTGAGCCCATGTGTCACAAGTACTGAAGCCCACGCACCTAGAGCCCGTGCTCCGCAACAAGAGAAGCCACTGCGATGAGAAGCCCGCATACCGCAACAAAGAGTAGCCCCTGCTCGCGGCAACTAGAGGAAGCTCGCGCGCAGCAACGAAGACCCAACGCGGCCAAAAAGAACAACCTGCAAGCTCTGCTCTTGGTCAGGCTCCCTGGAGCTCAAGGTGCACCCTGGAGGGGAAGACACTTCCCAGCAGTCAGCACTGTCTGAGTCCCTCCAGCTGGGCTCTGAGGGCATATGGCCTTCATCCAGCATTAACTGAGCGCTTCCTAGAACCTAGCCCAGGGTGCAGTGGTCGTGGGATGCAGTCCCCAGGAGCACGGGGTAGGGAAGTGGGGGCAGGTGGCTCCGGAGCCCTGCTGCCTGGGTTTGGCTCCCAGCTCCAGCATTTATAAGATGTGGTGCCTTGGGCCAGTAACCTGTACCTTGGTTTCCTCATCTGCAAAAAGGACATAATATAGGTACTAACCTCAGAGAGTTGTTGTGAGGATTAAATGAGTTCAAGAGCAAATTGATTAGAGCCGTCTGGCAAGGGGTTAGCACGCGGTAAGGGGTAGCGATGGTTATTTCATTGCTCCCTGTAGGATTTTTGTTTCCTCGTCTAGGTTCTGTATTCTGGAGGACATGGATGGTGGCTTTACCCCTTCTCTCTGTCTTCCAGGGACCAGATGTACAGCAAGTTGCCCACACACCTGGAAACTTAGTTACAGATATTGGGGCATTTCCACGCCCCCCCACCCCCGCCCTGTTCCTCGCCCCTACATCCATTTGGTTCCTGAGTCCCAGAGATTCTGACTCCCCAACCTCTCTGGTACTTATTCCGACTGCCCCTGCCGTCTGTCATCTTGGTCCTGGGTCCCTGTGGCAACCTGCTAACTGGTCTCGCAGCTGCTGGACCGAAATGCTCTGCAAGCTACTCTCCGCCCTGCAGTTGAGGCAGGAGATAGATGGGCCCCAGGCTGAGCAGCCGGAGCTCGTCCCCTGTGCACAGATACTCCAGAATAGCAGGAGGGACGAGAGCTGAGCCCTGCCCGGATAAGAGATAAAAGACTGCGCATGCCTCATTCTTGAAGCCACGGAGACCTTCCCAACTATACGTGCTCAGAAAGGCTCCTTGAAGGTCAACAACGGAGGGGGCGCCGCTCCATAGTAAGTGACATCAACCTACCCACAGGCCTCTTTGCTAGGATCCATCTTGGCTAAGAGATGCGCGCGCATACATGGGAGGACCCTGAGAGAAACAAAATATGGACTCAGAACCAGGCAAAGCGAGATGATTGGCCAAAGGAAACCCGGAAGAAATGCCCCACATAAGTGATTCAAAATACCATATAGAGGGCTTCCCTGGTGGCTCAGCTGTTGAGAGTCCGCCTGCCGATGCAGGGGACGCGGGTTCGTGACCCGGTCCGGGAGGATCCCACGTGCCGCGGAGCGGCTGGGCCCGTGAGCCATGGCCGCTGAGCCTGCGCGTCCGGAGCCTGTGTTCCGCAACGGGAGAGGCCCCCACAGTGAGAGGCCCGCGCACCGCTAAAAAAAAAAAAAAAAACTACCACAAGGGTGTAATTCTGAGTGGGCCCATGTGTCTATCCACATGTACTCTTTTACCTCCTAATAAATACTTTACTTGTTTCACTACTTTCTGTCTTTGTGGGAATTCATTTATACAAAGCCGAAGGGCCAGGGCCTTGTCCCTGGCCACTGGTCTAGTGGCTAGGATTCAGCGCTCTCACTGCTGCGGACTGACTTCAGTCTCTGGCTGGGGATCGAAATCCTGCTTCAAGCCGCTGCTGTAGGCTGAGGCCACCCGAGATCACAGTCAGAGTGCAGATCCTTAGAAGGTGATCTGAGTACGCCACACTCCTGCATAACACCATGCAACGGCTCCCCCGTCACCTTCGAGACAGAGGCATCCACGCCAGGCCCTCCTGCTGGCCCGCTTCCTCCCTATGTCCCAGGCCTCTGCAGCCCGCTGCCCGCCTCTCCAGCCTTCCTGAGTCTCTTGCAGTCCTTACTGCTTTGCTCTCTTTATGCTCCTGTGACTGTGCATGTGACTCCAGGCACTCTGTTCCTTTCGCCTGGGCTGCACTTGCCCGCATCAGCCCCCTCCCTAACCCTGACCCCTCCTTCACACTCAGCTCAGGCTTTGCTGACTCCAGTGAGCGCCCCTGGGTTCCCCCTCCAGGCATATTCCATGCCCCTCCTCTGGGCTCCCAGAGCACCCTGAGTTTATAAAGCTCGTATCCATTCATTACACAAATATTTACTTCCCAGAGCGCCTCCTCTGTGCCAGGCACTGTTCCAGCTGCTGGGGATATAGCAAAGCAGCTGAACGCCCCTGCCCTGGGAAGCCTGCATACCCCACCACACTGCTGGTGAGTTTCCTCATGACAGGTGAACACCTGGAGGACAGGCAGGGCTCATGAGTTCTTTGACTCTGTGTCCTCAGTACTATGAGTGTAGCTGTCAATAAATGTTGGATGCTGGATGTATTTCAGGCACTGAGCTGGGTGCTGGGGAGAAAAAGTGCATAGGACAGGGATGGAGTATCCGGGGCTATGAGAGTCAGCAGATGTGATGGTTAGGAGTGCGGCTCTGGGGCAGGTGCCTGTGTTCAGATCCTGAATCTGCCTCTTACTAGTGGCGAGAGCTTGAACAATCTCCTCATCCTCTATGTGCTTCAGTTTCCCCATCACAACAGTGGGCTTATCATACTATCTTTTTTTTTTTTTTTTTTGCGGTACGCGGGCCTCTCACTGTTGTGGCCTCTCCCGTTGCAGAGCACAGGTTCCAGACGCGCAGGCTCAGCGGCCATGGCTCACAGGCCCAGCCACTCCGTGGCATGTGGGATCCTCCAGGACCGGGGCACGAACCCATGTCCCCTGCATCGGCAGGTGGACTCCCAACCACTGTGCCACCAGGGAAGCCCTATCATACTATCTTATAACGGTGTCAGGAAGGTTAAAAGGGTTAATATTTATAAAGCACTTAGGACAGTGCCTTGCGCATAGTCAGTGCTTTATACAGGAATAAATATTCACTAGACAAATGAATAGCAATCGTAGATTCTGAACATAGATAGTCCTGGATTCAAATCATTTCTCTGCCAGGTCCGAATCATAGGTAATCCTGGAAAAGTCATTGAACCAGGCTGAGCCTCGGTTTCCTCATCTGAAGGTACTAACAATACCTCTCTCACTGAGATGCCGTCTCCAGGGATTCCAGGAGCCCACGCTCACAGTGTGCCCAGCACAGGACTGGCACCAGGTAAAGACTTTGAAATGCAGCTCTTCTAATGTGGCAAAAGCAAGATCCTGCCCTCGAGGGGCTCATGGTCCCCGAAGGGAGAATGCAAACATTGGCCTCTGCTCACTGCTCAGATGTCACCCCCTCCAGGAAGCCTCTCTAGAATCCCGTGGTCCCCCCACTCTTTTGTACTGCCATGAATGCGTCTCCCCCTGTGCCTCCTATGGACTTTTGCTTTAAATTCCAGCTCCGAAACTGACCAGCTGTGTGGCACTGGACCTTCACTTCCCTCCTCTGAGTCTTAGTTTTTTTTTTTTTTGAATGAAAAAGGAGATAGGGCTTCCCTGGTGGTGCAGTGGTTGAGAGTCCGCCTGCCGATGCAGGGGACATGGGTTCGCGCCCCGGTCCGGGAAGATCCCACATGCCGCAGAGTGGCTAGGCCCGTGAGCCATGGCTGCTGAGCCTGCGTGTCCGGAGCCTGTGCTCCGCAACGGGAGAGGCCATGACAGTGAGAGGCCCGTGTGGCAAAAAAATAATAATAAAATTATTTTTATAATTTTATTATAAAAAATAATAGCAGCAAAAAAATAATAATAAATAAAAAATAAAAATAAAAAAAAAAGAAAAAGGAGATAAAATCACCTTCAACAGAATATCATTGTGGGAATCAAAATGTGGGAGACAATGTCTGCCAGACACCAAGACGTGCCTGGCCATTTGTGGGTCCTCAATAAATGCCAATTCCCATTTCGCTCTCTTCATCTGACCATGGTCTCCAGGTCATTCGAGAGCCTGATTTAACTCTGTAACTCCTGGAGATGGTGGGTAAAAGAATCAGTGAATAAATGAGGGTGTGAATGAATGGGAGATGAACACATAAGTGACTGCAGGAGCGGGTGAGATGTTTTCTGGGTCTGCTCGGGCATGTTCCAACCCTCACCTCTGCCCATCCCCTCCTCCACACACTGCCCCACCTTGAGACCTTTGCACAAGATGGAATTTTCCTCCTTTTCCCCATTGCCTGGCTAACTCTTGCTGGACTCCCTTATCTCTGCCCAGGGTCACATTTTTAAGGAAGCTTCCCCTGGCCCCTGCCCCCAGCCCAGGGGTAGGCGGTAGTCTAAGGTCACAACCTGAAGTACTTTGAAGTTGTAATTTGACATTTCTTTGTGCGGTCCTCTCGTTAATTGATGTTACCCCTGCTAGGCGGTGGACCCCGTGGGAACAGGGACAGTGCATTTTTGTATCCCCAGAGTTTGGCACAGCGCCTGGCATAGAAAGGGCCGTTTGCGCCCTGAACGTGAAGAGACGGGACCTTTTGGTTGGTGTGTCTCTGCACCCAGGTCCTTCCTCTCTGCCTGCCCAGTGCCCTGTCCCTGGGTCTCATGCTCCCCTGTCCATGAGTGTGGGGTTCCTGCTGTAATCGGAGGGAGAGGGCTGGCCTCTGGGCATACCTCAGTCACAATGGAGTCCCTGGTGCTGACGTCGTAGGTCCAGCCATCCAGGCAGGGCTCGGTGGCCCCCTGGGTGTCATTGGGCAGGCTGGCGTTGGGTGGATATACAAAACGGAGGCACGGCTCAGGCTTCTCATTCAGGCCCACGGGGAGCACCCAGGGCCCCGCGGAGGCGTTGGGTGGCGGGCGGCAGTGGTGGGCGGGGGTGGCCGCTGTGAAGATCTGCAGCAGGTTGTGGTTGGCCATGCTCAGGATCGGGAGGCCGAGCAGGACTGTGTGCAGGAACTGGAAGGGTCCTTTGCTGGCCACGCGGTCAACGAGCTCGGCGAAGGTCATGGCACCGGACAAGATGAGCCAGAGCTACGGGTGGGTGGGGCACCGGGCCGGGGAGAGGGGTGTGTGCACGGGGGTGAGGGCGGGCAGGTGGATGGGTGTGGAAGCACAAGGGGGAGGGTGCGCCCAGGTGTATGTGTAAGCCTGTGTATGCAGAAGTGTGTGAGGATGTGGGGCTCAGCTGTGCGTACCCACAGATTTGCGTGTGGATGAGGATGTACCCAACTGCGCGTACAGACATGGGGTCACAGGTGTGGTGTGTGTTCACGGCAGTGTCTGCTGGGATGTGCACATTTAGGCTGGAGTGTAAGGGCACAGCTGTGTGAGCGCGGGTGTGTCGCTGTGTGCGTGTGGGGACTTGTGGGTGTGAGTATGTGTTCAGCCAGGCTGGTCACACGCGCTGCAGGCATGGGGCAGTGCAGGCCAGGCCGCTGGGACCAAGGGGCCCCGTCTTGGACATTGTCCCCACAGGATGGATGTCAGGAGTAAGTGGGAGGGGTCCCTGGTTGCCTCGAGCAGACACACAGGACTGGCAGAGCTCAGGTTGCCTGCTGGGAATGTCTCCCCAAGCCCGGCGCCTCCTGGTTTTGGCTGTCCCCTGGGGCTGGGTGCACCATAGCAGGGCAGCAGAAAGGGGCCAAGCAGATCCCAGAGGGCGTAAGGGACTTGGTCGGTTGCAGTGCGGAAGCAAGGCCCGGCCTTGGGGGCTTCCCAGGGGTCCCTACTCACCTGGTAGCTGGGCCTGGCTCCTCCCTCCGGTGGGGTCGGTGGTCGATATGGCTGAAACCCTTGCTCTGTCCAGGGTCCGGCAGCTGCTGTAGTTTGGCAGCTCGGCTCCAACAAGCTGTGTTTGTGCCTTCCCCAGGGGAGCTTATATAAGGCATAAGCTGTTTCCCAGGCTAATGTTTGACTTTCTTTTGGGGATTAATGACACTGGCAGGCCCAGGGCTGTGGACCCACTAAGCCCAGCTTTCCTCAAAGGGCCGCCTCTGCAAAGGCTGGTGTGGTGGCGTGGCTGAGTGTAGTGGGGCTGCTGGGGGGACAGAAGCCTAGGTGGTCCGGGCAGGGGGAGTCTGGGGAGGGGGTGGGGGGCTGGCTTGAGTGCTGAGGGCCCAGGGTCCTCTCTGAGCTGACGGTCTGAAGACTTGGAGCTGAGAAAGGCCAGTGAGAGAGGTGCTACTGCCCGTGAGTGGACAGTACTCTCCAGGGCACCGACTTCCCGTGCCTGGTGCCTCTTGGTAGGGCACAGGAAATAGTAGGGCACGTCCAGGCTGAAAACGTCACCTGTGTCTGTCCCTGAGAGCTCCGGGCTGTCACCCCCTGGGCCCCTGGGGCAGCCAGGGCTCCCCTGTCTGAGTCTCAGACCCAGGGGAACACCCACGCCCCCTTCCATCCCCATGCTCAATGGATGGGCTCCTCTTCTGACAACTGATTCCCTTTAAAGACAACTTGCCGTCCCTGTGGTTCTGTTTTTTCCTCTGAATATTATTTTAATTATATAATCAACTGTTTCTCACATAAAGTACAGGAAATACAAACAAGCCAAACAAAACAAAACGCCCAGTCTCACCTGACAGCCAGGCCTCTGAGTGATCTGATGTATGTGCTTCCAGCCCTTTCCTCATGAGACCGCGGTCTAAGCCCCCACTTTCTTTTTTTTTAATAAATTTATTCATTTTATTTATTTATTTTTGGCTGTTGGGTCTTCGTTGCTGTGCGCAGGCTTCCTCTAGTTGCGGCGAGTGGAGGCTACTCTTCCTTGCAAGGGCTTCTCATTGCCGTGGCTTCTCTTGTTGCAGAGCACAGGCTCTAGGCACGCAGGCTTCACTAGTTGTGGCACAAGGGCTCAGTAGTTGTGGCGCACGGGCTTAGTTGCTCTGCGGCATGTGGGATCTTCTGGGACCAGGGCTCGAACGCGTGTCTCCTGCATTGGCAGGCGGATTCTTAATCACTGCGCCACCAGGGAAGCCCCCTAAGCCCTCACTTTCTAGCAGCCAACGTGAGTCTCGTTTAACCCTCACAGCAGCCTTGTTGTACTATTCTAGCATTATCCTAGGAAATTGAGGCACAGAGAGGTTAAGTAACTTGCTCCTGGTTCCCCAGCCAGGAAGTGGCAGGGCAGGGGCAGTGTGGCTCTAAGCCCACTTCTGTCTCTTGGAGCCAACATTTCTGCAAAGTCCGTGGGGCACTGTGCTGCCTCTCCCTTAGCAAGGTCTCCTAGCCTGGCCTTCAGAATCATTCCTGCCTGCCTTGAGCTCTCGGGTTCTTCCTCCAGGGACCCTAGGAGCTACCCCTCCTGCCTGCTCTGGGGGCTAAGAAGGAGCCCAGCTAGGGCTCCCCTTCTCGGTTGGGGAGGGGGCTCCCCATTCTCTTCCTTGGCCCCTTCTCCACCAAGGCAGCATCCAGCTCCCTGGGCTCAGGCTGGAGGCTCAGGCTCCCCCTGAAGTCTCCTCCAGGCTTCCTCCCCTACCGGCCTCCCCAAGGGCAGGGTCAGCAGTAACCCGGGTCCAGCCCCTCCTCTCCGCTCCCCACCTGGGCCCAGCAGTAATTGATGTTCTTAAAGTGGCCCGAGGCAGGGCAAGATCCGGAGTCATCAAAGGAAGATTCAGTTATGCTCCGAGGCAGCCAAGGGGTTGTTTTAGGAAGGTTTTCGACTGTGAAGCTTGCAGAGAGCTGGGCCTCCTCCCTGAGCCCCCCGGTTCTGGGCATTCGCCCTCTGTGAGACTTTCCGGTTCCTAATTGGGCCAGGGTTATCTGATTGTTCCTGTCCTAGTGGAATGTTGTTTAAAGGAGCCTGATGGCCTCCCACTGCGGCTGCTGGAACTGAGCCAGAGTATAGCCCAGTCAGGGGCAGTGCCCCCGACCCCCATGGATGTGCTTGGATTCCTGAATCTGAACTGAAGGAATGTGTTGATGCACTGGCTGTACGACCTTGGGCAAATCACCTCCCTCTGGGCCTCTTGTTTCTCTTTATTAGTTAAGTGGCTTAAAACACACACACACACACACACACACACACACACACACAGGAACCTTTTATTCAAACAATATAGTGGGTTCCTAAGGTCAACATATAAGTCAGATCCTAAAGGAGGTGGTCTGCTTAAGTGGTGAAGTGGGTGGAGAGAAGCCCCCTCCACACCCCCAGCCTCCTAGCCCATCCTTCCCTTTGGCACCTTTTGCCCCAGGCCATCCCAGCCTGAGGCAGCTCCATTATATTAGAGGATCCATTTCCTCTTACATGCTGTGATCCTAAATTCAATATGTTGAAATTAACTTTTTTTTTTTAAAGAAACGATGCATTTGGGAAATCTTACATACTAGATGCATTTTCTAAAAATGCATTTTTAATTTGGGGCATGGGAATCGATTTTCTTCCTTCTTTCCTCCTCCCTTCCTTCCCCCTTCTTTCTTTCTCTTTCCTCCTTTCATTTTTGCCTAAACTCTTCTAGAGCCTGTAAGCTGAACTAGGTTCAATCAGTTGCCCTGTTCTTTGCTGGGTCCCAGCACTGACATGTGTTTTGCTCTGGAGAGGCCCAAAGAATCATCTAGTCCAATGTCCTCATCTTATATAAGGGAGACTGAGGTCCAGTGAGGGAAGGCACACAGATCTGACTCCCTGTGTCCCTTGCAGCTCCACACAGTACAGTCTCTAAGTCTTCAATTCACTGAGCAGAGGAGGGGCTGTGATAAGTGAAACAGGGAGATCTCATTCCCTTGGAGGGGGAGTTCTGGCCAATTACGGAGGCCATACTGAATCTCTGTGGGCCATCCACCCTCCTACCCACTCATTTGTTCATCTGTTTATCTGGTCTCCTCCCCATCCATCCATCCATCCATCCATCTTTCCTTCCTTCCTTCCTTCCTTCCATCCATCCAATGTGTCTCATGCTTTGTGTGTATGAGGCCCCATGCTAGGAGCTATGGTGCCTGCTAAAACTTACAGTCCACTTGTCAGAGAAGACAGTGTTCCAGAAACAATTACAGCATAAATGAGACTGACCTCAATGCCACAGGAGAGGTCCACACAGTTTCAGTGGTCTCAGGAGAGGGAGAAAATGACCAGATCTGAGGGATCACATCAGGGTGGGTTGCCCGTAGAAGGTGGCATTTACACAGGCAGAAATGGGGAGGGAATTGCAGACCCAGCAGGGTGAGTGCAGGGCATGGTGGGAAAATGGGAGGTAAACTGGATGAAATAGCATGGACAGAACCTCTCTTCCTACCCAGGTGGTGGCCTTGGTCACATCGCTGTGATAGTCTCAGAAGGGCTGACAATCCCTGGGCTTCTCTGTCTCCCTGTAGGTGGGAGGGGGGAGCTCCTGAGGTTGTGGCTCATGAGCTGACCGAGTCACGCTCAGCGGTGCTTAAACTCACCTTGTACAGACTCTGGGTCTCTTGCCCCTCTTCTAGGTCCCCTCCAGCTGAGTTGGCCATTTGAACTGTCCAGGTGTCTCTGTGCCTGGCACTGTCTGCTCACCACCCCTCATGGGTTCAAGGCAGAAGCTGTAGCATGTGTGGGGTCCTGTCCCGCTGCTCAGACTATAGCCCCAGGTGGGGATCGTGAGGCATTCAGTAAATTCCCAAGGGCCAGGAGCTATACCTCCCTGGTGGCCATGCTGAAGCCCTGAGCTTTCATCACTGGTTTAGGGGCCCCAGATTCTGCCCCGGTCCTTGGGCGGCTCCAACAGGATAGGTGGCCTGTGTGGGGGTGGTTTCGGCTGGACCCAGGCAAGGGATTGTCCTCTGCCCTCAAACCCTAAGCAACCCCTCCTCTTCCACGGGCTGATTCTAAAATTTCCTTCATGGGAACAAAGCAGTCCAGGGAAGAGGGGTTCCACAGGCCTGGATTTGAATCATGACTCCACCACTCGCTAATTGGTTGGCCCTGGGCCCGTGATGTCTCCTGTTTTAGCCTCAATTTCCCCACTTGTAAAATGGGGATTAATACCTACCTTGTAGGATTGCTGGGATTTAAAGTGCTAAGCACATAGTACTTAATTTGAGGGTCAGCCCTGAGGGACCAGCAAGGCAGTCCCAGAAGCAGAGGAGGAAGAGAAGGTTGCTGGGAGAAGGGAGGGCAGAAGGGGTGCCCTTTGGCCCCTGGGTCACAGGCTGGAAGGGCTTCAAGGTGGGTTGTGGACCTCTTGAGGCTGTCCTCGGGCACCTGGAGTATGTCCTGGCCCAGCTAATCACCGCTGAGCCCATCATGTTGCCAGGCAGGCTGGGCCTCAGCTGTCACCCCAAGTGAGAAAATGCAGGGACACAGGATCATTCCGGGACCCGGGATGACTGAGGGACTGTTTTCCAGCAGCTGGAGCCCTGGCTGTACCGTCAAGGCCGGGAGTGGCGCGCCCCCCACCCTACCGCCCTGCAGCTCTGAGGACGCAGTAGGGAGAGACGCCCCCTGCTGTTACACTTTGGGAACTGCACCTCTCGCCTCGACTGAACGGCCGAAGTTTTGGAGCCCTCCCGGTACCCGAACCCAGAACACAGCACAGCGAACCGATTTAAGTGGACCTGGAAACCCCCGCACACTGGACAACTGCCGTAAGAACCTGAGGGAGGGGACCTCAGTCTGACTCTCCTTAGCTGCAGGCTGACGCGACAGATGCCATGGTCCCCATGCCCCCTGCACTACTTTCTGCTCATCAGATCTCTTAAACCAGGGTTGTCCGATTCAGATGCCCACGGGGCCAGCGATGTGAACGAGTGGTGTGGGTTAAGTGTCTGCAGCAGTGAGCCGCCTGTCCACAGCGAAGTGCAGAGCGCATGTCCAGTCACCAGGGCCGCTCAGCACCAGCTGGTGTTGCCATGGGGATATGCAGGCTCGGGGTTGCCAGATCCTCAAATATTTTAAAAATAGCTTGAAATCTGGACTTCTGTGCGAAAATTTCCAATTGTGTAGGCGACCCCTCCTCCCACCTTCTGGAATCCCTTTGTCTTTTCTGCTTCCACCACCGACAGGAGCCACAAACTCCATCAAGTGATTCCTTGTAGAAGAAGGTAGGATTTCCTTGGGTTTGTCCTCACGCCTCCTCCTTGCTGGCCCTCGGGATTTGGTGAGCAGGGCCTTCTAGAGGTTGTGCGTTCGGCAAAGTTTATCTAGAGCCTGCTTTGGGCTGGGCCTTGTGCAGAAAGGTGTTGAAGATGGGAGGAAACGAAGACGACACAGAGCATCACAGACCCACATTCCGGGCGGGGACTGACAGACCCCTGGAGGGAGAGTGGAGGCATCCATGGAGCCCGTGCCAGGACTCAGGCATCCTGAGGACACCGGCCCACATGCTTCCCCACTGAGGCCTCACATCAGAGCCATGTGGTTTCTTCTCTGTGATCATCCATGGTGGGGGTGGGTGGATTTGGTACCACACTGCACTCATTCTCTTTCAGCATCTTTATACTTGCTGTCCCCAAGGCCATCTCCTTCTTGGCTCCTTAAATGTCACCTCCTCAGAGAGGCCTTCCAGGACAATGCTAGCTGGAGTAGCATCCTTAACTCTACTGACACCTACTGACACAAAGCTCTCCCTGGCTCTATGCTCTTCGTAGCATTTATCACTGCCTGAAATTATGGGCTGGCTTTATTATCTATCTCCCCTGCCCCCGAACGTGAGGCCATGAGGGCAGAGCCTGACTCTGACATATTTGCTGCGTACTAGGAGCTTGCTGGGTTCTTGTTCAGCAGATGCGTTCTGTCCACAAGTCCCTGATCTCTTTTCAGGAAGCAGTCTTAGCAGAGGTAGTGTGCAGGCCTGGATCCCACTTGCTGCACCTTAGTCTCCTTGCCTGCAAAATGGGCACAATGATAATATTTCCAATCTTCTGGGGCTGTGAGGAGGGTGGGTGCCTGTGGTCCTGTGAGGTGGTAAGCTCAAACCCTGTCATGGGGTATGGTGTCCCCGGGTCTAGCCGGGAGCTTGGAGCCCATCTCAAACCTCCTCTCCCCCACGGAGCAGTGATTTATTCTGCTCACCTTCCCTGCCCCCAGCCCTCGCACAGGCCTGCTCTGCAGTTGGTCTCCCTCAGCTTGGCGGAAGAGCTGAGCGAAAAAGATGGGCTGAGCCTCTGGGAGCAGACGGTGCGGGAGAGCAGAAGCCTCAGATGCAAGAGGGGATGCTCAGAGCCTGAGAAATCCCAGCTCAACTGCCCTCTCCTTGTCTTGGGCTTCAAGTCTCCCTCTTGGGGAGGGACATTGGCAAATGGAGCTTTACCATGATTCAGGCAAGGGCCAGGCACAGCTGGGCTCCTGCATGTAGAGAACTTGGCAGTGGGGGCTGGTTTTTTGGCAAAGACGCCAACAACCAGATACATAGCTGCTTGGATGGGGAGCGAGCCCGGGGCCTGGGGTGGAAGGAGGAGGAGGGTCAGGGGGCTTCCAGTCGAGTGCATTTGTATCTGCTGAGCCCACAGGGTGCAGAGTCATAGATGGCTGTCCCTGTGGGGTAGAGGGGCATTGGTGGCTCACCCCAGGTCTCTGACCTCATCTTAGTTTCATCAGTGCTGTTGATGAAATTCAGAGAGGTGAAGTTTATCAGGTTTGCAGAGAACCCAAAGCTGGGAGACAGGGTATCTATGTAGGAGGACAGAGCCAGAATATAAAGCAATTGGAGGGTTGAATGCTGAACCTGCCACTTTCCAGGTATGCCACTTCAGACAAGGCACAAAAACTTTTTGAACCTCGATTTCCCCATTTGCAAAATGGGAGCAATGCCACCTATACTGCAGTGCTTTGAGGGTCAATGAGACAAGCTACATGCAGCCCCCAGCACAGTTCCTGGCACACAGCAGGCCCTTGATAACTATGGTGGCTGCTGTGATTAATGACAGTGTGAGCTCCTCGAGGACAGGGGATCTGTCTTTCTGTGCTGCCAGTTCTTGGTACGGCGTGGGCATGGAACAAATGTTTGTCAGATGAATGAACAAGATGAGATCTGACGGGGATAAATGTCAGTTCCTGGACTCAGATCCAAAGACCCAGCTGCACATGGACGCAGTCGGGGGAAGAAAAGGCTTAGCAACAAAACAGCACACGGGAGAGAAGTTGAGGGATTTAAGCTGATGGAAATTTTGGTCAACATGAGGTGGCTGCCAAGACCAGCCAGGACAGGCTTGGGTGGCATTATTAGAGGCCTAATGCTCAGAAGGAGGGAGACCACGGTGGTCAGAGCAGCTTCAAGAACCGCATCCCATTCTGCGCTTCCCCTGCAGAGAGACTGGCCAATAAGATCAAGTGGGGAATGAGGCCTAAAGCCACACTGGGATATGGCTGAAGAAATCAGGGCACTGAGCCTGGAGAGAAGTTCACAAGCCCCACCCGGCGGCAGGTGTTCGGACCTTGCCTCCTCCGCTTGCTCTGGACAAGCGGTCAATGGCTCCGAGCTTCAGTTTCCTCATCTGTGAAACGTGCAAGCCTTAGGCTGGAGCTCACCGGGCCGCTAGAGAAGAGCAGGACGCGGAGCCCAAGGCTCCCTGGACACAGTGCCCCGCCTGCTTCACTCAGCTCCTCAGCCGGGTTGTTCCCGCCGGAGGACGGCTGGCTGGGAAGCTAGGGGTGCCCGGGGTTTGTTTCCTTTGCGGGTTGGACCAGGATTGCAGGGGCGACACTTCCCACCCCGACCTCCTCCCTTTCCTCCCTTTGAGGCCAATTCTATAGTTGGGTCTCTTTCCCCGCAGCCAGCTTCCCTCTCATCTGCATGTTCCTTGGTGTGGGATGTGCGTGCAAGAGGCTGAGCTCCGGCTTCCTCTTCCTCCCACAAACCGCCAAGTGCCCGCAGCGCGCCCGCCTGGGTGGGTGGGGAGGGGGGAGGGGTGGGAGTGGTCTCTGTGCGCCCTCTGGTGGCCGCTGGGGGCACTGCGCTGGACTCAGCGCCAATCAGACGTCTTGGTAAAAATCCTGGCCCTCCAACGGCAGATGAATGGTTAAACACAATGTGATATACACACAATGGACTACTATTCAGCCTTAGAAAGGAAGGAAATTCTGATACATGTTACAATATGAATGAACTTTGAAAATATTATACTGGGAATTCCCTGGTGGTCCAGTGGATAGGACTCCTCACTTTCACTGCTGAGGGCGTGGGTTCCATCCCTGGTCCGGGAAATAAAATCCTGCAAGACACTCGGCGTGGCCAAAAAAAAAAAAAAAAGCCAAAACCAAAACCAAAACCAAACAAAAAAATGTTATACTCAGTGAAATAAGCCAGACACAAAAGGACAAATATATGATTCCACTTACAGGAGGTACCTAGAGGAGAACATTCATAGAGCCAGAAAGTATACCTCTATTACAGGCTATCAGGGACAGGGGTAGGGGGACAGGGGAACTATTGGTGAATGGGTACAGTTTCTGTTTGAGATGATGAAAAAGTTCTGGAAAAGGATAGTGGTGATGGTGGCACAACATTGTGAATGTTGCCACTGAATTGCACACTTAAAAATGGGTAAAATGGTAAGTTTTATGTTATGTATATTTTACCACAATTAAAAAGAGTACCCTCCCTCCCCCTCGAAAAAAAAATCCTGGACCTGCCACTTAAAGGGAGCATGATCTTGGTCAAGTCACTTAACTTCTCTGAGCCTCAGTTTCCTCATCTTTAAAGTGGGGGCAATAATGCCTACTTTGGGATACCATTCTGATCCAAGCCACCATCCTCCCTGGCCTCCCTGGAGGATTGCAAACAGCCTCCTTGGTGGTTTCTGGGCTTCACTCTTGGGTCTCCCCCCAGTTCTTTTTCACCTGAGCAGCCAGAGTATCTAAAACCGTAAGTCCAATCAAGTTACTCTCCTGCTTAAAATTCTCTCCAAATTCCTCCCCTTGGCTGAGAGAGCGGGGTCCCCATCACTTCTCCTCTCTCTGTACTTTTCACACCCCTTCTCCGCAAGCTGTCACTCCCTGTGCCTCCGGGCCCTTGGCCTTGGTCTTGACTCTGCCTTGAACACCGTTCCCCTGACTGTCTGGCGTTGCTGACTTGAGGTCTCAGCTCAAAAGTCACTTTTTCTTCCTGAGGGGTTGACTCCTTACCACCCCCATGTTGTCTCGCCTCCGGGTCTTACCCTCATCACCTCTACCCTGTTTTATTTTTTTATAGCACCTGCCGTTACCTGAAATGGTCTCATCTTCATGTAACTGTTTTTTTTTCAACTGGCTGGACTTTGTAGGGTGCAAGCTGGAAACAGCTTAATTTGTCTCCCGCCACCATCCTAGCATTTGCTCTGTCGCTTCTCTAATCTCTCTCCTTGAAATTAGTTCAACTAAATAGAGGTTTACCAATTCCTTTCAGGTATTAGATCAATTTCAGTTTCAGCCTTTAAAAAGCGATTCTTTAGGATATGTACGTTGAATGACCCAAGAGGGAAGTGTTGTGATGTCTGAGGCTCACTTTCCAATGGTTCAGCCAAACCAGGTCACACACACACACACACACACACACACACACACACACGCACCCCACAATGTCAAACATTTGTGAATCTAAGTGGTGAGTATATGGCTTTATTGCATTATTCTTTTGACTTTTCTGTGAGTTTGAAAATTCTTATCAAAAGTTGGCTGAAAAAGAAACGGTTTTTGCCAAGTTAAAAAATAAGCCCAGTGCCATCGAAGTAAGAATATTCACCTCCCATCCAACATAAGTGTCTCCTATTCAAGCTGACCCAGTTTCACGTGGTGGGAAAGGCAGGCGGCGGCAGGTGGGCGGTCTTGGAGGGTGTCTTGGCTCTGTTTGATTCACCTCCTCTCCCACAGCTAGCCGCTGCTTTCCGGCTCCTTCGGTCCGAGAGGCAAGAAGGGATGAAAAGAAACTGTTAAGGGCCCCTTGATGATGGGACTGTCACTCACGTGGGGTGTGCAGGTGAGTTAGCCCCTCCACAAACTCTGCCTGCACCCTTTCCTGACACAGGTCACACCTGCTGCAGCTGCCCTCTCACACCCCTCCCGGTCCTCCCGCAAAGCCGCTTTCTGCGGGGTCACCTCGTGCCCGCAGGCAGCACCCCCGGGTGGGGTCCGTGGAGATTGCTCTAGCTCAGCTCTCTTTCTGAACATCCACTTTGGTCGTGGGAATTGACTCCTGCCCTGCCAGTGGTGGCACGCACGTCACCCCCACTGCAGCCCTCTGTCCTTCATCCTGACAGTCTGGACATTGTTGCAGGTCTCTGGTCCCTTGCTCTCCCCTTGCCCTGCCCTGGTAGCAGCAGTGGTAGGTTCCTGAGTGTCAGCGGCTCAGCAGTGAGGGTGGGGACGAGGTGCCAGGGTCCCCTCTGGCGACCCGCTGTCCTCCAAGCAGCGGTCCTGAGTCCCCCTCACCTGGCTTGAGGAGTGTTTTTTTGGGGTGTGTGTGTGTGTAAGCCCTTCTCCCTCCTGGACTGACAGCTCTCTAGGAAGAAATTCTCATTTGGAACAGCCTTTTTTGAATTTCTCAAGCCTCTTTCACATGGACTGGGCTGAGGTAAAGGGCTAGGTTTTGTTACCTCACAGTAAGCCCAGCACAGAGTCCTGAGGGCAGGAAAGGTCCAGTTCGAGGTCCCGTCCCCTCCATTTACTTGTTACAGTCTCTGCAGAAGGCCAGCACAGACCAGGGAACAGTTTTATTATGGTCTATCTGTTGAAGGCGAAGCCAACAGCAGCCAGGGTTCGGTAGGGCAGGGGGGTGGATACACGAATCAATAGATCACAGCAAAGAAGCCAGATGGGCCCAGGTCCCTGGTCCTGCCCAGACTCAGCCTCACCCCTGTTCCTCCCACCCCGGCCGAACTGGATAGACCTAGTCTTAACTTTTGCTGAGTTGAGTCAGCTCAACCTGGAGGGTTAACCTGGAAAGGAAAATAGTCCAGAGAGCAAAGGCTAAGCAGAGAGTGGGTGAGCTCGTGTGCACGCATGCTTGTGCACACGTGTGAGTCAGTGTGTGCATGTCCCGCACTCGCGCGTGTGGTGGCTAGCTTGCAGGGTCTGTGGTGGGGCCGGCAGAGCAGGTGGATTTGAGAGGTAGTGAACGTTTGCCTTGGGTGTGTAAGGGCGGATACAAATTAAAAATAAGAAAGAAAAGAGTTTAATTCTCCCTGTAGAAAAAAAGGGAAGAGACTTCTCTTCCTTTTTCAGTTTAGAAACCTTATAATTGTAAGCTTTGCCTCTTTGAAATGTATGTAAATCTTTTCAAAAGCTAAATAAGCCTCTTGCCAGTTTGCCATCCCAGGAATGTTTCCTCAGGAATGCGCAGCTCTCTCTCTGAAATGGATTCTCCAGAAACTCATCTCCCACTTTCTGTGGGAAAGCAGGAGCCTAACTTGAGCTGGTGCCGGGCCCCAGGTTGCAAACCTACCTCTGGAGGTAGGTATTTTTCCTCAGTATAAAGGCAATTAGCAAACACAGGTGGCTACTGTAATTGCCAGGCAAATGTAGCATATACGTGACAGTGGTGCTGTCTAGTCCTTTTGCTGGAGGACTAGCTGTGGTTGATCTTGAGATGTGTATGACGTGTCGTTATCTGCCTGGCTATATGAAAGGGTGAGAGTTCTTTGTAACCTCGTAGCGGATAGCCTGTGATGTGCACCACATTCTGGTCGAATGCTAATTCAATATAAAAAGGTTCTTTCCCTCTTAATTTTTTGGAGAGGCTTTCTGGGTTGGCAGGAGATTTTGCCTCTAGTTTGTACTTCCCCAGCAGGTGTCTGGGCGCCCTCCATCCATGCTTGTGCATCTTTACCAGACAGAGAGGTGGCCTGGGTCTCCTGGACCACTGGGGCTTCCTTGGGCCAGCCATCCTGGAGGCATCTCTCTCAGAAGGGGGTGAGGGGCTCGTCGCCCAGGGAAAGGGGACGCAGTCTGAGGATTCACAGCGGCGGCTGCTGACCCTCGGCAGGCCTGGGGCCCTGGACAACAGCCGCGTGTGGAATCTCAGAGTCCTCGGGGCCCACGGTGGGGCGGTGGGGTGGGCGCTCTGCCCAAGCCGGGGCTCCGAGCCCCGCGGCCCCGCCCGCTCAACAGCGACGCCGTGTGGCCGAGAGAGGCAACGGTGGCTGGCCTGCTGCTTCTCTCTACCCAGCGCCAGGAAGCCAGACTGACCGCCGCCGTCCTGACAGCATCAACCTCTGGGAGAAAAGAACGATAGTAAGGCAACCGGGGGCTTGATCAACTAATTGGGAAAAAAAAATAGGAGCTATCATCTAATATTTCCCGAACACCAACGAGTTATAATGCAACAGGCATCCCCGAGCCCTGCTTCATCCCTGATCCACACCTGGGGAGGGGTCAGGGGTTAGATTTGGCAGCAGGGTGTCGTTTCCCACATTACTTAATAATAAGGACGTTGACTGTTTAGTGGCTTGTCTCTTAGGCTGTGTCAGAATGTCCCTGAGACAAAATGGCAGCATCGGAGCAGCTGCAGTGAAGCATCTCACACCCAGTGGCTGCATCACAAGTTCAGGAGCTCCCGGGTGGCTCTTCCTCACCCCCATTCCCCCTCCGTAATATCTGGTTCTTACTCTGTCGTTTCCCAGGAAGCACCTTTCACACAGAGAGTCAGGGAACTGGTGCCTCTGATTGTGTAATGTGGTGGACCCTGGGAACATGGGCAAGTGAGGGCTGGACCCACCCAAGGGAGAGGGTTCCTCTGATGTGTCCAAAGGTTCCAGCTCTAGAGGGCAGGTGTTCATGACACAGGGATGGTACATGGGTAATTCCTTGGGTACCAATTCCTGTCAATTAGCACACGTTGGGAAGGATTCCATCACGATGCCTGGGTTCAGTGGGTAGGTGTGGCTGATTGATTACTGTATGTTTCCTATTGTTGCTGCAGCAAATTACCACAAACTTAGTAGCTTAAAGCAACACAGATGTATTATCTTCCAGTTTTGGAGGTCAGAAGTCCAAAATGGGTTTCACTGGGCTTAAATCAAGGGGTCAGCAGGGCTGCATTCCTTCTGGAGGCTCCAGGGGAAAATCTGTTTTCTCGCCTTTTCCAGCTTCCAGAAGCCGGCTGACTTGTGACCCCTTTCCATCAATTGCATTGCTCTGACCTCTGCTTCCATGATAACATCAAATGCCTCCTTCTTATAAGGACTCTTGTGATTACACTGAGGCGACACAGGTCATTCTGGATAACCTCCCCATCTCAAGATTGGCAAAATCCCCTTTTTCCATGTAAGGTAATGAAATGGAGCAGGACCCTATCGTCCTTCCCCCCCATGTCCTCCACCTGCCTTTTGTCTTGTAGAAAAACTTTAGCCAAAGGATAGGTTTAATGAGAGAAGAGGGACCCCACCGCCCCCATGTCCTCCGCCTGCCTTTTGTCTGTGGAAAAACTTTAGCCAAAGAATAAGTTTAATCAGAGAAGGGAGAAAATGCAGAAACAAAGGAAAACAGTCCAACAAGACTAAATAAGAATAGTTTAGTCAAGGATCTTCAGTTCCCTCTCAAGGGCTATAGGTAATATTCAGAGCCGTATCCTGGGAGCCGTCTTGTAGATACTGAAAACCCTCACCAGGTGCAAGAAGTTAACTATGTGATGACCAGACTGTGCCCATGACGTAAGCTGCCACAATTCCAAGAATTGTCCTCAAAAATCTGGGAACAAATTGACCCTGGAACTGAACATTAACTGCACTTGAAACAATCAAGATGACGCTGGTCAGACCACTGATAACCAATTTCAAGATGACTGTCGGAGCTGACTGTGCTGTTTCTGCACGCAGCTCCCTCCCTCTGCCTATAAAAGCTCTTGCCCACTGGTTGTGTGTGTGTGGGAGGTGGAGTCTGCCCCTCCCTTCCGCCCCGGTTGCCGACATCCAAAATAAAGCAAACTTTCCTTTCCACCAACTTTGTCTCTTTATTGGCTTTTGAGAGGTAAGCAGCCAAACCCCACTTTCAGCTACAGTAACATATTCACAGGTTCTGGGGATTAGGATATGGACACCATGGGGGGAACGTTATTCTGTCTAGCACAGTTACCATAGTCTGTATCTTGGTTTGGTTTCCCCCGTAAGCATGCTGATCCTGAGACGAAGGTCTGAGTGCAAGTGGTTTATTAGGAGGTGATCCCAAGACACCCAGTAGGGCAGTAGGGAAGTGGCATAGGGAAGAGAAGGGGTCGATAAAGGGTGTGTCATCGAGCCAGATGCCCCTGTGGACCACTGGAGCTGGACCTCGCTGGGGAACTGAGGGAGACAGCATGGAGCACATGCCTGAGTCACCCCTGCACCCTGGCCGGGGGAGCTGGGGCATTCTTCCCTGAACTCTGGTCAACCATGGGTCGAGGGCTATTTTATGGGGGTTAATTCCCCTGCACTTCCAGTCTGCCATACTTGGGCAGAGCAGGATCTGGTGGCCAGGAAAGCTGTTAGCAAGGAGTTGCAGGTTCTCGGCAACAGGAAGTCAGGCTGTCAATCACTAAAATGGTAAAGGCCAGTGGGACGTGGTCTGGGAGTTGATGGTCTCCGCTGGCCCGTCACAGGTATAGGGGGAGGGTGTGGTGGCAGCATAGCAGGTCCCTGTCCATCTCTATATTGACAGGACTCCTGGAGGGGCATGTGGCCAGGGCCATCGGGCAGTCAATCCACCTGCTTTGCTCAACAGGTGGGAGGATAGGCAAGGGCAGGCAACCATCCCTTCTCTCAGCCTGTTCACGGCCACATTCTCCTCGGACCTCTGGTGAAATAGAGAGCCCTGATATGACTTTTTCTCACTTGCAAGTCAGGGTGAAAAGGTTTCCCTTCCAGGACCCAGGGGAGAAGGGAGGGAGTTGGGGTGAGGGGGATATTGCAGAGAGAAGTGTGAACAGGTTGTATTGCTGGTGTATGAATGGCATTTACTGAGAGCCTACTAAGCTCTCTCTGTCTGCGTGTATCTAATTCCACAGCAACTTTTCTTCCGCATCTTCTCCTTCCCCACCCCCTTCTTCTCTACTTTATTTTTAGAACTGCCCTTGCATCCACTTTAGAATTAAAACACACACGGATGCACATACAAACACCAACATGACCTACTTGCACCATCATTTACTAAACCGTTTCTTATGGAAATATTCAAACATATACGAAGATCAACCAGCTTCAACAGCTATTAACATTTTGCAAATTTTGTTTCACCTATATCCTCTCCCACCCAATACCTTATCATTTCTCAAAGGACAACTTAAAAACATACAAACATAAGAAGGGTATGATCTGAAAATAAAGAACAAGCCTTTAAATGGAAGAATTCTAGATTAAATAGGAACTTTAAAATGTCTTATTCTTTCTTATTTTAATGCATCCAGTTGTGAACTTTGTCTTGAATCAGCGTTTGAGAACCACTTGTTAAATCCATTGTCCTAATTGTACAGATGAGGGAACTAAGACCCAGAGAGAGAGGGGATTAGCCAAGATCATCCAGAGAGGAATGGCAGGGCAGACCGAAGGTCCTCCTTGGCACATAGGTCCGTCTGAAGCAAGACTATGAAAGTCTATTTTTTCCCTGGAAAAGAGAAAAAATCAGGAAATGGCCCACGATAGTATCAGAGCTTGACCCCCTGTGGATGTAAACATTTATCATGGAATTGAAGTGACCTTAGGTACTGTATCAGTTATCTACTGCTGGGTAACAAACAACTCCAAAATGTGGTGGTTTAAAACAACAGCCATTTATTTGACTCCTGAGTTTGTGGGTCTTCCTGATCTGATCTCTGCCTGGCTTGCTCAAGTGGATGTGGTCAGCTGGTGGGTCAGTTGGCAGGCTGGTTGGTCTAACAGGAGGTCCCTCAGCTGGTTTGGCTCACCTCTGTTCTGGTGGTCTCTCATTCTTACAGGAAGCAAGTGAGCCTGGGCTGCCAAAGAGCAGCAAGAGGGAAACCCTATGAGCAAGTACCTTTCAAACTTCTGCTTGTGTCATGATTGGTAATATCTCCTTGGCCAAAGCAAGTCACAGCAAAGAGGTGAAGAAATAGATTACACTTCTCAATGGGAAGACCATGTCACATTACAAGAGTATAGATGCAAAGGGGATGCGGCAAGGACTTGTGGCCATTTTCAGTGTACTATGATGTCTTAGCCTGTGTGGACTGCAGCAACAAAATATCATGGACTGGGTCATTTAAACAACAGAAATTTGTTTCTCATAGTTCTGGAGGCTGGGAAATCCAAGATCAAGGTGCCAACAGATTTGGTGCCTGGTGAGAACTTGTTCTTGGCTTGTCAACAGCTCCCTTCTCCCTGTGGGCTCACTTGGCTTTTCCTCTGTGTGTGCACACAGAGAGGGAGATTGCTCTGTCTTCTCCTTCTCAAAATGGCACTAATCCTGTCATGAGGGTCCCACCCTCATGACCTAATCTAAACCTCATTATCTCCCAATGGTCCCACATCCAAATGCCATCACAGTGGGGGTCAGCGCTTCAACGTATGAATTTTGGGAGGACACAAACATTCAGCCCACAACGCACGGGAACCATAGAGGATGTCTGTACATGGAAAGAGACTGGTGTATTAGTTTCCTGAGGCTGCTGAAACAAATTGCGATAAACTATGTGGCTTAAAACAACAAACATTTATTTCTTTATTTTTGTTTTGTTATTGAAATATAGTTGATTTGCAATGTTGTGTTTGTTTCTGGTGTACAGCAAAATGATTCAGTTATACCTATATGTATATTCTTTTTCATATTCTTTTCCATTATGGTTTAATCACAGGATATTGAATATGGTTCCCTGTGCTACACAGTAGGACCTTGTTTATCTATCTTATATATAATAGTTTGCACCTGCTAATCCAGAACTCCCAATCCAACCCTTCCCCACTCCCCTCCCCCTTGGCAACCACAAGTCTGTTCTCTGTGCCTGTGAGTCTGTTTCTGTTTCGTAGGCAAGTTCATTTGTGTCGTATTTTCGATTCCACATATAAGTGATATCATGTGGTGTTTGTCTTTCTCTTTCTGACTTAACTTCACTTAGTATGATCAGCTCTAGGTCCATCCATAGAAATTTATTCTCTTACAGTTGTGAAGGCCAGAAGTGTGAAATCAAAGTGTCGGCAAGGCCACACCGCCTCTGGAGTCTGTAGGGGAAAACCAATTCTTTGCCTCTACCAGCTTCTGCTGCCTCCTGGCATTCTTCCACTTGAGGCTGTATCATTCCAATCTCTGTCTCCTCCTCTTCCGTCAGTGGAATCTTCCTCCTTCTCACTCTTTTAAGGACACTTGTCCCCCTGGAAAGCCCAGATATGCCCTTCCTCTAAAAATCCTTAACCACATTTTTAGTCATATAAGGTAATATTTACTCTTTTATCATATAAGGTAATTTTTTTTTTTTTTTTGCGGTATGCGGGCCTCTCACCGTTGTGGCCAGGCTCCGGATGCGCAGGCTCAGTGGCCATGGCTCACGGGCCCAGCCGCTCCGCGGCATGTGGGATCTTCTCGGACCGGGGCATGAACCCACGTCCCCTGCATCGGCAGGCGGGCTCTCAACCACTGCGCCACCAGGGAAGCCCCTCATATAAGGTAATTTTGACAGGCTTTGAGGATCAGGTTGTAGACACATCTTTTTGGGAGCTACTATTCAGTCGAAGACGATTTTGGAAAACTGGATTTACCTAGCTCAGTTTAGTAAGAGTGGAAGCAGAGGGTACAGGTGAGTACGTGAGCAGGTGCTAGGAAAACTCAAGAGGGAGTAGGTTCATCATGAACCTGCTGATGCTGTTAAGAATGTGAGTCAGGAACTTTCTTTAATGGAGGAAAGCACACAGACTCAAAGATGCGTCCTTCTTCACTTCGCTGCTTCAGCCATCCCCTTAATTTCCACAGCATCAGAGGGAACTCCAAACTTCAGCCTCCAAAGTACACATTTCAGATCCTTCCACAGACCCAGATTCCATACTCTATTAGCTATTCATTACCTTGTAACAAATCACCCTCCAACTTAGTGGCTTAAAACACATGTTTAGTAGTCCACAGTTTTTGTGGGTCAGGATTCTGGACCTGGCTTAGCTGGGTGCCTCTGGCTCAAGGTGTCTTATGAAGTTGCAATCAAGCTGCCGGCTGGGACTGGGGTCTTATCTGAAGGCTCTACTCAGGGCAGGGCATCTGATTCTATGTGGTTGTTGTGAGGGAGGCTTTCCACATGGTCACCTCACAACACGGCAGGCATCTTCCTCCACAATGAGAGGGGGGGGGAGAGAGAGAGAGAGAGAGAGAGAGAGAGAGAGAGATTAAACGGACATCAAGTGCCTCAGCAGGGTTTTGAGTTAGATGGCATTATCCCCTCCTCCCTTTGTTTTTCTAGATGAAATAGGGCTTGGAGAAGTTAAAAACGTTTCTTAAGTAAACACAGACAGTAAGCCAGCATTCAAACTCGGGTCTACACAGTTCCACCTCCTAGATGTGCCCTTTCCATTGGGCCATGATGATTCTTGAGGGGAGATAAGATTGTATGAGGGACCCTCAGCTTCTGTCCACTCAGTTGACTCCTGTGTTAGTCTCCCAGGGCCACTGTAACAAAGTGGCCACTGTAACAAAGTATCACAAACTGTGTGCTTTAAAACAACAGAAATTGTCTCACAGTTTTGGAGGCTAGAAGTCTCCAAGGTGTCAGCAGGGTTGGTTCCTTCTGAAAGTTCTTAGGGAGGGTCTGTTCTCTCTCCTAGCTCCTGGTAGCCCCAGACACTCCTTGGTTTGTAGATGGATCACTCCCATCCTCCGTCTTCACGTGACATTCTCCCTGTGTGTCTGTGTCTTCTTATAACAACACCAGTCGTATAGGGTTGGGGGCCCACCTTACTCCAGTAGGACCTCATGTTAACTAAATACATCTGCAATGACCCTTTTTCCAAGTAAGGTCACATTCTGCAGTACTGGAGATAAGACTTCAGCCTATCTTTTTTTGGGAGGACATAATTCAACATAATGGACTCCCAGTGAATGAAAAAGAGTAGCATTTAGGACCCCTGGGCTCAGGTTAGTTAGAAAAACGACTTGTGTTTTACCAAATAAAGGAGGGATTTGAAGTTGTTGTTTCAGCTTGACGTTTTTAAACACTTTTGACTCTAGGGTTTGCCTGACAGGTTAAAGGCTCTCCCAGTTTTAGCCATAGGAGGGATTTAATTGGGCTGCCACACATGGCAATCATTCCACCTGGGCCCTTCTTGGCCCTTGAAGCTGGAGGGGCAATTCCTTTAGTAGTTGTTCCTGTCACAAAATACTGAGCTGTTGCCTGGGCATACTGGGAGGAAGGGATATCCCTAGGACTCCTGGGGATGACTTATTCCAAGGTGGCTCTAAAGCCTCTTGGGTAGTGGCCTTTTGGGATGAGGGACTGATGGCACCTACATGCCATCAGTGCTGGAGGGTGCTGGAACGCTGTGGACACTTTCTCTTCCCTCTCTACCCTCCCTCCAGCCCTGTCAGTGCTTTGACTCAACGATTATGTCAAGTACCAGATCATTCCACTAGAGGGCCGTAGAGCACAGTGTTAGGAGTTTGGGATCGGAAGGCAGTTCTTTGTCTCGTCCCTTGAGGGTGAGTAGAATGCAGACAGGAGAGTGAATCATTTTGGATCATGATGATGAAGACAACATCCTAGGGATAGCGGAGGAGCAAGTTGGGGCCAGTAGCAATATAACACATACAACACGACGGTTAAGAACAGGTTTTTAGACTCAGAGAGAACAGACTTATGGTTGCCAGGCGTGGAGGGGAGGAGGGGGAGGGATGGGTTGGGAGTTTGGGATTAGCAGATGTAAACTATTGTGTACAGAATGGATAAACAACAAGGTCCTACTGTATAGCACAGGGAACTATATTCAGTATCCTGTGATAAACCATAATGAAAAGAATCTGAAAAAGGATGTACATATATGTATAACTGACTCACTTTGCTGTACAGCAGAAACTAACACAACAATGTAAGTCAACTAGACTTCAATAAAATAAATTAAAAAAAAAAGAACTTAGATTTTTGTTTGTTTGTTTTTGGAGGTAGGCTGCCTGGGTTCAAAAGTGGAGGGAAAGAACACATCTCTTCCCTTTAAAGACAACCTAGAGGTTGTGCACATTACTTCTGCTCACATCCCACTGTTCAGAAAACACTGCCCCTAAGGATTCATATGGCCAGACTCTTCTGCAAGAGAGGCTGTGAAATGTAACCTTTCCTCTGGGTGGCCAAAATTCTGTATTATGGAAGAAGGGAAAAATGGATATTGGCAGTTAATTAGCAGTTTCGACCACAAATCCTCAAACCAGCTTAGGTTAATTAACCTGGATTATAAATGGACTGATTTTTGGTTAGAGAAGGAGACTTCCAAGGTGACTGAGATCCAAGTTTCTGGCTTAGCTTCCTTCTTTTGTTTGTATTTTAACTTAATTTGTTACATCAAGAAGATTTTTGGACATTACAACCTGGATCCAACCCCAATGATGTTCTTTTAGAATCCTCTTTGGCTGGTGTCCTGTCACTACAATTATGCTGGTCTCTTAGCATTATTATTATTATTATTTGCGGTACGCGGGCCTCTCACTGCTGTGGCCTCTCCCATTGCGGAGCACAGACTACGGACGCACAGGCTCAGCGGCCATGGCTCACGGGGCCAGCTGCTCTGCGGCATGTGAGATCTTCCCCGGACCGGGACATGAACCTGCGTCCCCTGCATCGGCAGGCGTACTCTCAACCACTGCGCCACCAGGGAAGCCCAGCACTTGTTGTTATAAACTTCCCTCTTTGAATTACTTTTGCTCAGTCCCATAGGTTGTTATGTTGTGTTTCCATTTTTATTTGTTTCAAGATCTGTTTTGATTTCTTCTTTGACCCACTGGTTGTTCAGGAGTATGTTGTGTAATTTCCATATATTTGTGAGTATTCCAGATTTCTTCTTATTATTGATTTCTGGTTTCATGCCACTATTGTTGGAAAAGTTTCTTTGTATGAGTTCAGTCTTTTTAACTTTACTAAGACTTGATTGTGACCTATCATATGATTTATCCTGGATAACGTTCCATGTATGCTTGAGAAGAAAGCATATTCTAGTGCTGTTGGATGGAGTGTTCCATATACGTCTGTTTGGTCCATTTTGTCTCATAGTTCAAGTCTAATATTTCCTTATTGATTTTCTGTCTGGATAATCTATCCATTATTGACCTTGTGATAGTGAAGTCCCCTACTATTATGGTATTATTGTCTATTTCTCTCTTCAGATCTCTTCAAATCTGTTATATGTTTAGGTGCTCTGATATTGGGTGCATATATATTTATGACTCATATCTTCTTGATGACATGACCCCTTTATCACTATATTTTGATCTTCTTTGTCTGTTGTTACTGTTTTGGCTTAATGTTTATTTTGTCTATTATAAGTATAGATATCCCTGTTCTCTTATGATTTCCATTTGCATGGAGTATCTTTTTCTGTCCCTTTGCTTTGAGCCTATGTGTGTTCTTAAAGCTGAAGTGAGTCTCTTGTAGGCATCAGATATTTGGGTCTTGGTTTTTTTGTTTTGTTTTGTTTTAATCCAGTCAGCCACTCTATGCCTTTTGATTGGAGAATAAATCTATTTACATATAGAGTAATTATTCATAGTTGAAGACTTACTAATGCCATCCTATTAATTGTTTTCTGGCTTTCTGTAGTCTCTGATTCCTTTCTTCCTCATTTTCTGCTTTCTTTAATGAATTGATGATTTTTCATAGTGGCAGGCTTTGGTATCCTTCTCTTTATCTTTTGTGAATGTGTTGTAGGTTTTGCTTTATGCTACCATGGGGCTTATATTAAACTACTTATAGATACAACAGTCTATTTCATGCTGATAAGAACCTAACTTTGTGTACAAAGGCTATCCTTTTACTCCCCATTTTATGTGCTTGATGTCACAATTTACCTTTTTTTTTTTTTTTTTTTTTTTTGTGGTGCGCGGGCCTCTTACTGTTGTGGCCTCTCCCGCTGCGGAGCACAGGCTCCGGACGCGCAGGCTCAGCGGCCGTGGCTCACGGGCCCAGCCGCTCCATGGCATGTGGGATCCTCCCGGACCGGGGCACGAACCCACGTCCCCTGCATCAGCAGGCGGACTCCCAACCACTGCGCCACCAGGGAAGCCCACAATTTACCATTTTTTATATTGTGTAAAATCATGAACAAATGATTGTAGCTATTCCTATTTTTAATACTCTTGTCCTTTGCCTTTAAATCTGAATTAAGTAGTTAACACACCACCATATTACAGTATTAGAGTATCTGGAACTTGACTATATACTTATCTTTGCCAGTGTGTTGGATATTTTCATATATGTTCATCTTACTAGTTAGTGTCCTTTCCTTTCAGCTTGAAGAACTCCTTTCAGCATTTCTTGTAAGTCAGGTTTGTGGTGATAAACTCTCTCAGCTTCATTTCATCTGGGATAGTCTTTATTTCTTTGGGTAACTGTGCCAGATAGAATATTCTTTGTTGGCAGTATTTTTCTTTCAGGGCTCTGAATATATCATCCCTCTCACTACTGGCCTCTAAGGTATCTGCTGAGATATTCACTGATCACCTTACAAGGGGTTTCCCTTGTAATTTACAAACTTCTCTGTTGCTGCTTTTAGGATTCACTCTGTTTTTAAATTTGACAGTTTTATTATAATGTGTTTTATAGAGGATCTCTTTAAATTGAGTTTAAATGTTTAGTGATCTATGAGCTTAATGAACTTGGATATCCAAATGTCTCCCCAGATTTGGGAAGTTCTCAACTATTATTTCATTAAAGAAGTCTTCTGCCCCCTTCTTCCTCTTTTCTCCTTCTGGAACATCAATAATTGGCAAATTGTTCCTTTTGATGGTAGCCCACAGATCATGTAGGCTTTCTTTACTCTTTTTTATTCTTTTTTTCTTTGTTCTCCTCTGATTAGATAATTTCAAAGTTATTGTCTTTTAGCCCACAGATTTTTTTTTCTGCGAGATCCATCCTGCTGCTGATGCTCTCTATTGCAATTTTCATTCCATGCACTGTATTCCTCATTTCTAGAATCTGTGTGGTACTTTCTTTATGATTTTCATCTCTCTCTCTCTTTTATTTTTGGCTAGCTACAAAGCTTATGGGATCCTGGTTCCCTGACCACGGATCAAACCCCTAGCAGTGAAAGTGCCGAGTCCTAACCCCTGAATGGCCAGTGAATTCCTGATTTCCATCTCATTTTTATTTATTTATTTATTTTTATTATTTCTATTTTTTTACCATCTTTTTTTTAAGGCTATGACATAAATTAATGCTTTTTTTGGTTATTTATTTATTTATTTTTGACGTCTTTATTGGGGTATAATTGCTTTACAACGGTGTGTTAGTTTCTGCTTAATAACAAAGTGAATCAGTTATACATATACATATGTTCCCATATCTCTTTCCTCTTGCATCTCCCTCCCTCCCACCCTCCCTATCCCACCCCTCCAGGCAGTCACAAAGCACCGAGCTGATCTCCCTGTGCTATGCGGCTGCTTCCCACTAGCTATCTACCTTACGTTTGGTAGTGTATATATGTCCATGCCTCTCTCTCGCTTTGATGACCATTCTGACTGGTGTGAGCTGATATCTCATTGTAGTTTTGATTTGCATTTCTCTAATGATTAGTGATGTTGAGCATTCTTTCATGTGTTTGCTGACAATCTGTATATCTTCTTTGGAGAAATGTCTATTTAGGTCTTCTGCCCAGTTTTGGATTGGGTTGTTTGTTTTTTTGATATTGAGCTGCATGAGCTGCTTGTATATTTTGGAGATTAATTCTTTGCCCATTGCTTTGTTTACAAATATATTCCCCCATTCTGTGGGTTGTCTTTTCGTCTTGTTTATGGTTTCCTTTGCTGTGCAAAAGATTTTAAGTTTCATTAGGTCCCATTTGTTTATTTTTGTTTTTACTCCTATTTCTCTAGGAAGTGGGTCAAAAAGGATCTTGCTGTGATTTATGTCATACAGTGTTCTGTCCATGTTTTCCTCTAAGAGTTTTTGAGTGTCTAGCCTTACATTTAGGTCTTTAATCTATCTTGAGTTTATTTTTGTGTATGGTGTTAGGGAGTGTTCTAATTTCATTCTTTTACATGTAGCTGTCCAGTTGTTGCAGCACCGCTTATTGAAGAGGCTGTCTTTCCTGCATTGTATATTCTTGCCTCCTTTATCAAAATTAAGGTGACCATATGTGTGTGGGTTTATCTCTGGGCTTTCTATCCTTTTCCATTGATCTATAATTCTGTTTTTGTGCCAGTACCATACTGTCTCGATTACTGTAGCTTTGTAGTATACTGTGAAGTCAGGGAGCCTGATTCCTCCAGCTCCAATTTTCTTTCCCAAGATTGCTTTGGCTATTTGGGGTCTTTTCTGTTTCCATACAAATTGTGAAATTTTTTATTCTAGTTCTGTGAAGAATACCATTGGTAGTTTGATAGGGGTTGCACTGAATCTATATATTGCTTTGGGTAGTATAGTCATTTTCACAATGTTGATTCTTCCAATCCAAGAACATGGTCGATCTCTCCATCTGTTTGTATCATATTTAATTTCTTTCATCAGTGGCATAGTTTTCTGTATACAGGTCTTTTGTCTCCTTATGTAGGTTTATTCCTAGGTATTTTATTCTTTTTTTTGTTGCAATGGTAAATGCGAGTGTTTCCTTAATTTCTCTTTTGGATTTTTCATCATTAGTGTATAGGAATGCAAGAGATTTCTGTGCATTAATTTTGTAACCTGCTACTTTACCAAATTCATTGATTAGCTGTAGTAGTTTTCTGGTAGCATCTTTAGGATTCTCTGTGTATAGTATAATGTCATCTGCAGACAGTGACAACTTTACCTCTTTCCTGATTTGGATTCCTTTTATTTCTTTTTCTCCTCTGATTGCTGTGGCTAAAACTTCCAAAACTATGTTGAATAATAGTGGTAAGTGTCGGCAGCGTTGTCTTGTTCCTGATCTTAGTGGAAATGCTTTCACCATTGAGAACAATGTTGGCTGTGGGTTTGTCATATATGGCCTTTATTATGTTGAGGTATCCTCCCTCTATGGCTACTTTCTGGAGAGTTTTTATCATGTAGGTTCCCTCTATGCCCACTTTCTGGAGAGTTTTTTTCATAAATGGGTGTTGAATTTTGTCAAAAGTTTTTTCTGCATCTATTGAGATGATCATATGGTTTTTATTCTTCAATTTGTTAATATGCTGTATCACATTGATTGATTTACGTATATTGAAGAATCCTTGCATCCCTTGGATAAATCCCACTTGATCATGGCGTATGATCCTTTTAATGTGCTGTTGGAGTCTGTTTGCTAGTATTTTGTTGAGGACTTTTGCATCTATGTTCATCAGTGTTATTGCCCATAGTTTTCTTTCTTTGTGACATCTTTGTCTGGTTTTGTATCAGGGTGATGGTGGCCTCATAGAATGGGTTTGGGAGTGTTCCCCCCTCTGCTATATTTTGGAAGAGTTTGAGAAGGATGGGTGCTAGCTCTTCTCCAAATGTTTGATAGAATTCGCCTGTGAAGCCGTCTTGTCCTGGGCTTTTGTTTGTTGGAAGATTTTTAATCACAGTTTCAATTCCAGTGCTTGTGATTGGTCTGTTCATATATTCTAATTCTTCCTGGTTCAGTCTCAGAAGCTTGTGCTTTTCTAAGAATTTGTCCATTTCTTCCAGGTTGCCCATATTATGGGCATATATTTGCTTGTGGTAATTTCTCATTATCCTTTGCATTTCTGCAGTGTCAGTTGTTACTTCTTTTTCATGTCTAATTCTCTTGATTCGAGTCTTCTCCCTTTTTACTTGTTGAGTCTGGCTAATGGTTTATCAATTTTACTTATCTTCTCAAAGAGCCAGCTTTTAGTTTTATTGATCTTTGCTATTGCTTCGTTCATTTCTTTTTCATTTGTTTCTGATCTGATATTTCTGATTTCTTTCCTTCTGCTAACTTTGGAATTTTTTTGTTCTTCTTTCTTTGGTTGCTTTAGGTGTAAGGTTAGGTTGTTTATTTGCAATGTTTCTTGTTTCTTAAGGTAGGATTGTATTGCTATAATCTTCCCTGTTAGAACTGCTTTTGCTTCATCCCATAGATTTTGTGTCGTTGTGTTTTCATTGTCATTTTTTCCTAGGTTTTTTTTGATTTACTCTTTGATTTCTTCAGTGATCTCTTGGTTGTTAAACAGTGTACTGCTTAGCCTCCTTGTGTTTGTAGTTTTTGCAGACTTTTTTCTTGTAATTGATATCTAGTCTCATAGCGTTTTGGTCGGAAAACATACTTGATGTGATTTCAATTTTTTTAAACTTACCAAGGCTTGATTTCTGACCCTTGATATGATCTATCCTGGAGAATGTCCCATGAGCATTTGCAAACAGTGTACTCTGTTGTTTCTGGATGGAATGTTCTATAAATACCAATTAAGTTCATCTTGTTTAATGTATCATTTAAAGCTTGTGTTGCCTTATTTATTTTCATGTTGGATGATCTGTCCATTGGTGATAGTGGGGTCTTTAAATGCCCTACTATGATTGTGTTACTGTCAATTTCCCCTTTTATGGCTGTTAGCATTTGCCTTATTATGTATTGAGGTTCTCCTATGTTGGGTGCATATTTACAATTGTTATATCTTCTTCTTGGATTGATCCCTTGATCATTATGTACTGTCCTTCTTTGTCTCTTGTAATACTCTTTACTTTAAAATCTATTTTGTCTGATATGAGAATGGCTACTCCAGCTTTCTTTTGATTTCCATTTTCATGGAATATCTTTTTCCATCCCCTCACTTTCAGTCTGTATGTGTCCCTAGGTCTGAAGTGGGTCTCTTGTAGACAGCATATATACGGGTCTTGTTTTTGTATCCATTCAGCTAGTTTATATCTTTTGATTGGAGCATTTAATCCTTTTACATTTAAAGTAATTATTGATATGTATGTTCCTATTACCATTTTCTTAATTGTTTTGGGTTTATTTTGTCGGTCTTTTCCTTCTCTTGTTTTTCCTGCCTAGAGATGTTCCTTTAGCATTTGTTGTAAAGTTTGTTTGGTGGTGCTGAATTCTCTTAGCTTTTGCTTGACTGTAAAGGTTTAATTTCTCTGTCGAATCTGAATTAGATCCTTGCTAGGTAGAGTAATCTTGGTTGTCGGTTTTTCCCTTTCATCACTTTTACTATGTCCTGCCACTCGCTTCTGGCTTGCAGAGTTTCTGCTGAAAGGTCAGCTGTTAACCTTATGGGGGTTCCCTTGTAGGTTATTTGTGTTTTTCCCTTGCTGCTTTAATATTTTTTCTTTGTACTTGAGTTTTGATAGTTTGATTAATATGTGTCTTGGAGTGTTTCTCCTTGGATTTATCCTATATGGGACTCTCTGCTCTTCGTGGATTAGACTATTTCCTTTCCCATATTAGGGAAGTTTTCAACTATAATCTCTTCAAATATTTTCTCAGTTCCTTTCTTTTCCCCTTCTTCTTCCTGGACACCTATAACAAACGTAAGGTAGATAGCCAGTGGGAAGCAGCCGCATGGCACAGGGAAACCGGCTCGGTTCTTTGTGGCTGTCTGGAGGGGTGGGATAGGGAGGGTGGGAGGGAGGGAGACAAAGAGGGAAGAGATATGGGAACATATGTATATGTATAACTGACTCACTCTGTTATAAAGCAGAAACTAACACACCATTGTAAAGCAATTATACCCCAATAAAGATGTTAAAAAAAAAAAACCTCAAATACAAAGAAAAAATATTAAAGCAGCAAGGGAAAAACAACAATTAACATACAAGGGAATCCCCGTAAGTTTAACAGCTGATATGTCAGCAGAAACTCTACAAGCCAGAAGGGAGTGGCAGGACATAGTAAAAGTGATGAAAGGGAAAAACCTACAACCGAGATTACTCTCTCTAGCAAGGATCTCATTCAGATTCGACGGAGAAATTAAAACCTTTACAGAGAAGCAAAAACTAAGAGAATTCAGTAAGGTAGATAGCCAGTGGGAAGCAGCCACATGGCACAGGGATACTGGATCGGTTCTTTGTGGCTGCCTGGAGGGGTGGGATAGGGAGGGTGGGAGGGAGGGAGACAAAGAGGGAAGAGATATGGGAACATATGTATATGTATAACTGATTCACTCTGTTATAAAGCAGAAACTAACACCATTGTAAAGCAATTATACCCCAATAAAGATGTTAAAAAAAATAAATAAATAAAAGAGAATTCAGCACCACCAAACCAGCTTCACAACAAATGCTAAAGGATCTTCTCTAGGCAGAAAACAAAAGAGAAGGTAAAGACCTGCAATAACAAACCCAAAACAATTAAGAAAATCGTAAGCGGAACATATATATTGATAACTATGTTGAATGTAAATGGATTAAATGCTCAAACTAAAAGACATAGACTGGCTGAATGGATACAAAAACAAGACCCATATATATGCTGTCTACAAGACACCCACTTCAGACCTAGTTACACATACAGACTGAAAGTGAGGGGATGGAAAAATTATTCCATGTAAACTGAAATCAAAAGAAAGCTTGAGTGGCAATTATCATATCAGACAAAAAGGACGTTAAAATCAAGACTATTACAAGAGACAAAGAAGGACATTACATAATGATCAAGGGATCAATCCAAGAAAAAGATATAACAATAGTAAAATTTATGCACCAAACAAAGGAGCACCTCAATATATAAGACAAATGCAAACAGCCGTGAAAGGGGAAATCAACAGTAACAAAATCATAGTAGGGGACTTTAACACCTCACTTTCACCAAAGGACAGATCATCCAAAATTAAAATAAATAATGAAACACAAGCTTTAAATGACACATTAGACAAGATGGACATAATTGCTATTTATAGGACATTCCATCCCAAAACAACAGAATACACTTTCTTCTCAAGTGCTTATGGAACATTCTCCAGGATAGATCATATCTTGGGTGCAAATCAAGCCTTGGTAAATTTAAGAAAAATCTTATCAAGTATGTTTTCCGACCACAACACTATGAGACTAGATAGCAATTACAGGAAAAATATCTGTAAAAAATATAAACGCATGGAGGCTAAATAATATACTACTAAATAACCAAGAGATCACTGAAGAAATCAAAGAGGAAATCAAAAAATACCTAGAAACAAATGACAATGAAGACACGATGGCCCAAAACCTATGGGTTGCAGCAAAAGCAGTTCTAAGAGGGAAGTTCATAGCAATACAATCCTATCTCAAGAAACAAGAAAAATCTCAAACAACCTAACTGTACACATAAAGCAATTAGAGAAAGAACAAAAAACCCCAAAGGCAGCAGAAGTACAGAAATCATAAAGATCAGATCAGAAATAAATGAAAGAGAAACAAAGGAAACGATAGCAAAGATCAGTAAAACTAAAAGCTGGTTCTTTGAGAAGATACAGTAAATTGATAAACCATTAGCCAGACTCATCAAGAATAAAAGGGAGAAGACTGAAATCAACAGAATTTGAAGTGAAAATGGAGAAGTAACAACTGATACTGAAGAAATACAAAGGATCATGAGAGATTACTACAAGCAACTATATGCCAATAAAATGGACAACCTAGAAGAAATGCACAAATTCTTAGAAAGGCACTACCTTCTGAGACTGAACGAGGAAGAAATAGAAAATATAAACAGACCAATCACAAGCACTGAAATTGAGACTGTGATTAAAAATCTTCCAAAAATAAACAAGCCCAGGACTGGATGGCTTCACAGGCGAATTCTTTAAAACATTTAGAGACGAGGTAACACCTATCCTGCTAAAAGTCTTACACAACGTAGCAGAGGGAGGAACACTCCCAAACACATTCTATGAGGCCACCATCACCCTGATACCAAAACCAGACAAAGATACTACAAAAAAAGAAAATTATCAACCAATATCACTGATGAATATAGATGCAAATATCCTAGCAAACAGAATCCAACAACACATTAAGAGGATCATATACAATGATCAAGTGGGGCTTATCTCAGGAATGCAAGGATTCTTCAATATATGCAAATCAATCAGTGTGTTATACCATATTAACAAACTGAAGGATAAAAACCATATGATCATCTCAATAGATGCAGAAAAACCTTTTGACAAAATTCAACACTGTTTTATTATAAAACCCCTCCAGAAAGTAGGCATAGAGGGAGTTACCTCAACATAATAAAGGCCATATATGACAAATCTACAGCCAACATCGTTCTCAATGGTGAAAAACTGAAACCATTTCCACTAAGATCAGGAGCAAGACAAGGTTGCCCACTCTCACCACGCTTATTCAACATAGTTTGGAAGTTTTAGCCACAGCAATCAGAGAGGAAAAAGAAATAAAAGGAATCCAAATTGGAAAAGAAGAAGTAAAACTGTCTCGGTTTGCAGATGACACAATACTATACATAGAGAATCCTAAAGATGCTACCAGAAAACTACTAGAGCTAATCAATGAATTTGGTTAAGTAGCAGGATACAAAATTAATGCACAGAAATCTCTTGTATTCCTATACACTAACGATGAAAAATCTGAAAGTAAAGTTAAGGAAACACTCCCACTTACCATTCCAACAAAAACAATAAAATATCTAGGAATAAACCTACCTAAGGAGACAAAAACCTGTATGCCAAAAACTATAAGACACTGATGAAAGAAATTAAAGATGATACATACCAACAAATGGAGAGATATACCATGTTCTTGGATTGGAAGAATCAACATTATGAAAATGACTATACTATCCAAAGCAATCTACAGATTCAATGCAATCCCTATCAAACTACCAATGGCATTTTTCACAGAACTGGAACAAAAAGTTTAACAATTTGTATGGGAACACAAAGACCCCACATAAACAAAGCAATCTTGAGAAAGAAAATTGGAGCTGGAGGAATCAAGTCCCCTGACTTCAGACCATATTATAAAGGTACATTAATGAAGACAGCATGGTACTGGCACAAAAACAGAATTATAGATCAGTGGAAAAGGATAGAAAGCCCAGAGGTAAACCCATGCACATATGGTCACCTTGTTTTTGTTAAAGGAGGCAAGAATATACAATGGAGAAAAGACAGCCTCTTCAATAAGCCGTGCTGCAACAACTGGACAGCTACATGTAAAAGAATGAAATTAGAACACTCCTAACACCATGCACACAAAAAAACTCAAGATGGATTAAAGACCTAAATGTAAGGCCAGACACTCTAAAACTCTTAGAGGAAAACATAGACAGAACACTCTATGACATAAATCACAGCAAGATCCTCTTTGACCCACTTCCTAGAGAAATGGAAATAAAAGCAAAATAAACAAATGGGACCTAATGAAACTTAAAATCTTTTACACAGCAAAGGAAACCATAAACAAGACGAAAAGACAACCCACAGAATGGGAGAAAATATTTGTAAACAAAGCAATGGACAAAGGGTTAATCTCCAAAATATACAAGCAGCTCATGCAGCTCAATATCAAAAAAACAAACAACCCAATCCAAACATGGGCAGAAGACCTAAATAGACATTTCTCCAAAGAAGATACACAGATTGCCAACACATACGTGAAAGAATGTTCAACATCATTAATCATTAGAGAAATGCAAATCAAAACGGCAATGAGGTATCACCTCACACTTGTCAGAATGGCCATCATCAGAAAACCTACAAACAATAAATGCTGGAGAGGGTGTCAAAAAAGGGGAACCTCTTGCACTGTTGGTGGGTATGTAAATTGACACAGCCACTATGAAGGACAGTATGGAGGTTCCTTAAAAAACTAAAAATAGAACTGCCATATGACCCGGAAATCCCACTACTGGGCATATACCCTGAGAAAACCATAATTTAAAAAGAGTCATGTACCACAATGTTCATTGCACCACTATTTACAATAGCCAGGATATGGAAGCCAACTAAGTGTCCATTCACAGACGAATGGATAAAGAAGATGTGGCACATATATACAAAGGAATATTACTCAACCATAAAAAGAAACGAAACTGAGTTATTTGTAGTGAGGTGGATGGACCTAGAGTCTGTCATACAGAGTGAAGTAAGTCAGAAAGAGGAAAACAAATACCGTATGCTAACATATATATATATACACACATATATATATATGGAATCTAAAAAAAAGGGGGGGGTTTGAAGAACTAGGGGCAGGACAGGAATAATGACACAGATGTAGAGAATGGACTTGAGGTTTGGGGAGGGGGAAGTGTAAGCTGGGATGAAGTGAGGGAGTGGCATGGACATACATACACTACCAAATGTAAAATAGATAGCTAGTGGGAAGCAGCCGCATAACACAGGGAGATCAGCTCGGTGCTTTGTGTCCACCCAGACTGGTTGGGTAGGGAATGTGGGAGGGAGTTGCATGAGGGAGGAGATATGGGGATATATGTATGTGTATAGCGGATTCACTTTGTTATACAACAGAAACTAACACAAGATTGTAAAGCAATTTTACTCCAGTAAAGATGTAAAAAAAAAAAATTAAAAAGAATTTAAAAAAATTAAAAAATAATATATATATTTCATATATATTAAAAAACATGTGTTTAGTGAAATCTAATAATTTAATAGTTAAAAGCAAACAATTAATTTTAAAACTCTGTGTAACATTTACAGAGTTTAGTTTTTATTCTAATATCATGAGTCCCTTTAAGGAAAGAAGTATAATAAACACTGGATTTGTAAAGAAATTGCTCAAGGGACACTGAACGGTTACTGAGAGAAATGCAAGCGACTAAAAAATATGAAAAGATGGTCAAGCTCAATAATAACCAAATTAGAAAATTAAAATTTTTATGTCACTTATAACTTATGAGGGTCATCAGATTAAAGTCGAACAGTATTCTAGAGGATGTGGGAAAACCAAAATTTCTGGGGGTACTTGCAGTAGTATAATTAGGCACAATCTTTATGAGGCTATTTTAAAAATACAACTAAATTAAAAGGGCATAACCTTTATTTTAGAAACTGAATGGGAAGAACTTAACCTTAAAGAAGTAAATAATGAAAAGGAATAGAATGCATGTATTAGGCTGTTCATAAATGAAAGTTTCAAAGTAAAACTGAAAATGACCTTAATTTTCTGATTTAATAAATTCAAATATATCCATCCAAACTGCTTCCAGTTCTGTCATTACAAAGGATAACTGTATGCATTGAAGAGGGGGAAAAAACAACATGTTAAGTTAGGAAATGAGGAAAAACCCAAAATGTATAACAGGACACTATTCTTATGGCCAGAAATAAAGTTCTATATATTTAGCCAAAATATTAACATTAGTATCTATGTGTGTTAATACAGCCTAGATCTTTTGTGAAGTAAAATTTTATTTCCAACTTTTTCTGTGAAGAATTTTTAATTCTATAGTGTTAGAAAATAAAAGAAAATATTTTCCATAGTGGAAAGAAAAGATTATTTGTGTATATTTGCCAATTTCCTTGTCCTTGGGGAAAGAAGTCATAGTTTTCTATAATGGGGCTGTGCGACTTACAGGAGCCCCATCTCACCACCCTTTCCTGCCTCTATGAATCTAAAGCTGGGACCTTCCAGAACCCAATTTATGGCAAGTCCTGGCCAAGCTGGCCAATAGACCCACTTCTTCCAACAACTACTCATTTCAGCTTGTGGAGGCTCAGCAGCTCCTCCTAACCCTGACCCCTCTTCCTTAGGCACTCATCAGACCCCGCCTTGAATCAAGCTCCCATTCCTTATCCTGCCAACGTGCCCCTCTGGGGACATCTACTCTAAGGCCAGGGATCACCCAAAGGCTCCCTGAATATCCCCCCTCCCTGAAAAAAAAATTCTGAATAGACTGACCTTTTCCTACACAGGACCCTTCTCTGTGAGACTGGAAAGTGCATGGAGTTGTGCAGGCAGGGGAAGAGGTTGCTGATAAAGATGTCAATCCTATCCCATCTGTGCTCCTTGAAACTGCTACGTGTCACCTACACAACTCAGTGAACTTAGGTATGTGGTTTGAAGTAACTTCTCTCCATTTTGCACTTTGGACTCAAGTCACTGAATGTGGTTGCTCGCTTTTCGCAGTAAATGTGAGACTGTAACTACAAAGTAAATCCTTGGAATTCCCTGGCAATTCTACTACATTTGCAGGATGATTTCACCCTAACTTTAGAGCAGGACCAGTCTTCCAGTTTATGTACCCAGTCCTCTCTCCTCAGACTTACAACACTGCTTCTCCTACAGGTGTACTACCTGATGGGCACCCAGTTAGTTATCTCAATAAGGGGAAAAATAACTGAGGAGACCTCATTTTTACTCATATCTTTACCCACAAACTCTGCATTTTTTCATTTGCACAGCATGACCTTCTCCTGACCAAAGCCAAACATTTCATTTTTTAAGGAATCTCATTTCCCCACATCTACTCAAAGACTTGGCTTCTATGAATATCTCTATTCTCTCTTCAATATCCTTCTTTCCCTGGTTACTAAACTTTAGGAGTTTTGTTCATCTCCATCTTGTCCAAGTTTTTACTTTTCTTTTTTAAAAAATTTAATCATAGAACTTACTTATCTACAGAAAACAATTTTTTAAGAGACACTCATATATACACCATATACACAAAAATTAAACAGGTATTACTAGTTCATAGTACAGAGCTTTCCTTAAGAAAGGAGGAAGGAGGAAGGCTCTGATGCTGGGGATGATAGACTAAGCATATTGGCTCTGGTCTCTTTGACTAAATGCACCTTGAAACCTGAAAGAAAGCAGTGCAGGAATG
>NW_006789022.1:3034317-3048819 GCF_000442215.2 Lipotes vexillifer | reverse complement strand
GAATGCCCCAGGCTAAACAAATCACAGGATCAGCACAAGGCCCCACTCATCAGCAAACAGGCTGCTTAAAGACTTCCTGAGCCCACAGCCACTTCTAAACACGCCACTTGACACAGCCCTGTCCACCAGAGGGCCAAGACCCAGCTCCACCCACCAGTGGGTAGGTACCAGCCCCTCCCACCAGGAAGCTTGTACAAGCCTCTAGACCAGTCTCACCTACCAGAAGGCAAACACCAGAAGCAAGAAAACTACAATCCTTCAGCCTATAGCACTGAGTTTGCAAACACAGGTCAGAGATGACCCTGGGGCCAGCTGGTCCCTGGCCCTAGGTTGATGAGAAAGGAGTGTACTCCTGGGACATATAGGACATCCGCTAGAGAGGGCCACTTCTCGAAGTCGAGAAATGTAACTAAGCTACTACATACAAAAAATGCAAATACAATTTTAAACAAAATGAGATGCCTAAAGGATATGTTCCAGATGAAGGAACAAGACTAAACACCAGAAGAAGAACTAAGTAAAGTGCAGACAGGCAATCTACCTGAGAAAGAGTTCAGAATAATGATCAAAGATGATCCAAGAACTCAGGAAAAGAATGAATGCAAAGAGTGAGAAGTTACAAGAAGTTTTTAGCAAAGAGTTAGAAAATACAAAGAATAACCAGAGTTGAAGAATACAATAACTGAAATTTAGGATACACTAGAAGGAATCAATAGCAGAATAAATGAGGCAGAAGACCAAATCAATGAGCTGGGAGATGGAGTGGTGGAAAGACTGCCACAGAACAGAATAAAGAAAAAAGTTGAAAAGAAATGAGGATAGTTTAAGAGACCTCTGGTACAATGTCAAACACAACAACATTAGAATTATAGGGGTCACAGGAGGAGAAGAGAGAGAAGGGCCTGAGAAAATATTTGAAGAGATAATAGCTGAAAACTTCCCTAACATGGGAAAAGAAACAGTCACCCAAGTCCAGAAAGCACAGAGTCCCATACAGGATTAACCCAAGGAGCAACACGTCAAGACACATAGCAATTAAACTGACAAAAATGAAAGACAAAGAGAAAATATTAAAAGCAATAAGGGAAAAGCAACAAATAACACCCAACAGAATACTCATAAGACTATCAGCTAAGCAGGAACTCTGCAGGCCAGAAGGAAGTTGCACAATTTAGTTAAAGTAATGAAAGGGAAGAAACTACAACCAAGAATACTCTACCCAGCATGGCTCTCATTCAGATTTGACAGAGAAATCAAAAGCTTTACAGATAAACAAAAGCTAAGAGAATTCGGCACCACCAGACCAGTTTTACAACAAATGCAAAGGAACTTTTCTAAGTGAAATACAAAAGGCCACAGCTTGAAACAAGAAAATTACAAAATGGGAAAGCTCACCAATAAAGGCAAACATACAGTAAAGGCAGGCAATCATCCACACACAAATATGATATCAAAACCAGTAAACATGAGAGGAGAGAGTACAAATGCAGGATATTGGAAATGCATTTCAAATGAAGAGATCAGCAATGTAAAAACAATCTTGTATACATATAGACTGCTATATCAAAACCTCACGGTAGGGCTTCCCTGGTGGTGCAGTGGTTGAGAGTCCGCCTGCCAATGCAGGGGACACGGGTTTGTGCCCCGGTCCGGGAAGATCCCACATGCCGCGGAGCGGCTGGGCCCGTGAGCCATGGCCGCTGAGCCTGTGCGTCTGGAGCCTGTGCTCCGCAAGGGGAGAGGCCACAGCAGTGAGAGGCCTGCGTATCGCAGAAAAAAACCAAAAAACCTCATGGTAACTGCAAACAAAAAAATCTATAATATACACGCAAAAGAGAAAAGTGAATCCAAACAAATCACAAGAGAAGAGAACAAAAGAGGAAAGGAAGAAAAAAAGGCATACAAAAACAAATCCAAAACAATTAACAAAACAGCAAAAGAATGCATATATGGATAATTACCTTAAATGTAAACAGATGAAATGCTTCAAATAAAAGAGATAGACTGGCTGGATGGATACAAAACAAGACCCATATATATGTTGTCTACAAGAGACCCACTTCAGATCTAGAGACACAAACGGACTGAAAGTAAGGGGATGGAAAATGGTATTCCATGCAATTGGAAATCAAAAGTAAGGTGGAGTAGCAATACTTATATCAGACAAAATAGACTTTAAAATGAAGACTGTTAAAACTAAAGACAAAGCAAGACATGGCAAAATGATCAAGGGATCAGTACAAGAAGAGGATATAACAATTGTAAATATATATGCACCTGACATAGGAGCACCTTAATGTATAAGGCAAACAAAAACAGTCATAAACAGAGACATTGACAGTAACACAATAATAGTGGGGGACTTTAACACCCCACTTACATCAATGGAAGTTCATTTAGACAAAAAACAAAAAATCAATAAGGAAACAGGCCTTAAGTGACACATTAGACCAGATAGACTTGATATTTATAGAGCATTCCATCCAAAAGCAGCAGAATACACATTCTTTTCAAGTGCAAATAGAACATTCTTCAGAATTGGTCACATGCTGGGCCACAAAGGAAGTCTTGGTAAATTTAAGAAAATTAAAATCATATTAAGCAACTTCTCCAACCACAAGGCTATGAGGTTAGGAGTCAACTACAGAAAAAAATTGTGAAAAACACAGACACATGTAGCCTAAACAATATGCTACTAAACAACAAATGGATCACTTGGAAATCAAAGAGGAAATTAAAAAATACCTAGAGACAAATGAAAACATAAAAATGACAATCAACCATCTATGGGACACAGCAAAAGCAGTTCTAAGAGGGAACTTTATAGTGATACAAGTTTACCTCAGGAAAAAAGAAAAATCACAAATAACCATCCTAGCCTTACACCTAAAGCAAATAAAGAAATAAAAACAAAGCCTAGTGTTAGTAGAAGGAAAGAAATCATAAAAATCGGAGCAGAAATAAATGAAAGACTAAGAAAACAATAGAAAAGATCAATGAAACCAAAAGCTGGTTCTTTGAAAAGATAAACAAAATTGAAAAACCTTTAGCTAGACACATCAAGAAAAAAAAGAAAGACAGCCCAGATCAGTAAAATTAGAAATGAAAAATGAGAACTTACAACAGACACCACAGAAATACAAAAGACCATAACAGAGTACTACAGGCAACCACATGCCAAAAAAATGGAAAACTTAGAAGAAATGGACCAATTCTTAGAAAGGTACACTCTCCCAAGACAGAACTAGGAAGAAATAGAAAATATGAATAAGCAAATTGCAAGTATTGAAATTGAATCTGTGATTTAAAAATTCCCAATAAACAAAAGTCCAGGACCAGCTGGCTTCACAGGTGAATTCTATCAAACATTTGGAGAAGACTTAACACCTATCCTTCTGAGATTATTTTTAAAAATTGCAGAGGAAGGAACACTTTTAAACTCATTCTATGAGGTTCCCCATCACCCTGATACCAAAATCAGACAAAGATACCACAAAAAAAGGAAATGACAGGCCAATATCACTGATTAATATAGATATACAAATCCTCCACAAAATACTAGCAAACCGAATTCAACAATACAATATAAGGATCATACACCATAATCAAGTGGGATTTATCCTAGGGATGCAAGGATTTTTCAATATCCACAAATCAATCAGTGTGATACTCTACATTAACAAACTGAAGAATAAAAACCATATGATCATCTCAATAGAGGCAGAAAAAGCTCTTGATAAAATTCAACATCCATTTATGATAAAAAACTCTCCAGAAAGTGGGCATAGAGAGAACCAACCTCAACATAATAAAGGCCATATATGACAAACCCCCAGCTAACATCATACTCAATGGTGAAAAGCTGAAAGCATTACCTCTACGATCAGGAACAAGACAAGGATGTCCACTCTTGCAATATTATTCAACATAGTTTTGGAAGTCCTACCACAGCAATCAGAGAAGGAAAAGAAATAAAAGGGATTCAGACTGGAAAAGAAGAAGTAAAACTGTCACTGTTTGCAAATGACATGATACTATACATAGACAATCCTAAAGATGTACCATAAAACCACTAGAGCTCATCAATGAATTCGGTAACGCAGCAGGATACAAAATTAATGCAGAGAAATCTGTTGCATTTTTATACACTAACTATGAAAGATTAGAAATAGAAATTAAGGAAACAATCCCATTTACCATCACATCAAAAAGAATAAAATACCTAGGAATAAACCCACCTAAGGAGGCAAAAGACCTGTACTCTGAAAACTATAAGACAATGATGAAGGAAATCAAAGATGACAAAAACAGATGGAAAGATATATGGTGTTCTTGGATTGAAAGAATCAATATTGTCAGAATGACTATACTACCCAAAGCAATCTACAGACTCAATGCAATACTTATCAAACTACCAATGGCATTTTTCACAGAACAAGAACAAAATATTTTAAAATTTATATGGAAACACAAGAGACCACCAATAACCAAAGCAATCTTGAGAAAGAAAAACAGAGCTGGAGGAATCAGGATCCCTGACTTCAGACTATACTACAAAGATACAGCAATCATAACAGTATGGCATGCACACCAAAACAGAAATATAGATCAATGGAACAGGATAGAAAGCCCAGAGATAAACCCACACACCTATGGTCAACTAATCTAAGACAAAGGAGGCAAGACTATACCATGGTGGAAAGACAGTCTCTTCAATAAGTGGTGCTGGGAAAACTGGACAGCTACATGTAAAAGAATGAAATTAGAACATTCTCTAACACCATACACAAAAGTAAACTCAAAATGGATCGAAGACCTAAATGTAAAACAGGATACCACAAAACTCCTAGAGGAAAATATAGGTGGGACACTCTTTGACATAAATTGCAGCAATATCTTTTTGGGTCCACCTCCTAGAGTAATGGATTAAAAAAAAAAATAAACAAATGGGACCAAATTAAACTTAAAAGGTTTTGCACAGCAAAGGAAACCATAAACAAAATAAAAAGACAACATACATAGTGGGAGAAAATTTTTGCAAATGATGCAACCAACAAGGGATTAATCTCCAAAATATACAAACAACACATATAGCTCAATATCAAAAAACAAACAACCCAATCAAAAAAATGGGCACAAGATCTAAATGAAAGACATACAGATGGCCAAAAGGCACATGAAGAGGTGCTCCACATTGATAATTATTAGAGAAATGCAAATCAAAAGTACAATGAGGTATCACCTCACACCGTTCAGAATGGCCATCATCAAAAAAGTCTACAAGTAGCAAATGCTGAAAAGAGTGTTGATATCAAACTCTTAGAGGAAAACATAGGCAGAACACTCTATGACATAAATCACAGCAAGATCCTTCTTGACCCATCTCCTAGAGTAATGGAGATAAAAACAAAAATAAACAAATGGGACCTAATGAAACTTCAAAGCTTTTGCACAGCAAAGGAAACCATAAACAAGACCAAAAGACAGCCCTCAGAATGGGAGAAAATATTTGCAAATGAATCAACTGACAAAGGATTAATCTCTAAAATTTACAGGCAGCTCATGCAGCTCAATAACAAAAAAATAAACAACCCAATCCAAAAATGGGCAGAAGACCTAAATAGACATTTCTCCAAAGAAGATATACAGACTGCCAACAAACACATGAAAGAATGCTCAACATCATTAATCATTAGAGAAATGCAAATCAAAACTACAATGAGATATCATCTCACACCAGTCAGAATGGCCATCATCAAAAAATCTAGAAACAATAAATGCTGGAGAGGGTGTGGAGAAAAGGGAACACTCTTGCACTGCTGGTGGGAATGTGAATTGGTTCAGCCACTATGGAGAACAGTATGGAGGTTCCTTAAAAAACTACAAATAGAACTACCATATGACCCAGCAATCCCACTACTAGGTATATACCCTGAGGAAACCAGAATTCAGAAAGAGTCATGTACCAAAATGTTCATTGCAGCTCTATTTACAATAGCCCGGAGATGGAAACAACCTAAGTGCCCGTCGTCGGATGAATGGATAAAGAAGATGTGGCACATATATACAATGGAATATTACTCAGCCATAAAAAGAAACGAAATTGAGCTATTTGTAATGAGGTGGATAGATCTAGAGTCTGTCATACAGAGTGAAGTAAGTCAGAAAGAGAAGGACAAATACCGTATGCTAACACATATATATGGAATTTAAGAAAAAAAAATGTTATGAAGAACCTAGGGGTAAAACAGGAATAAAGACAGAGACCTACTGGAGAACAGACTTGAGGATATGGGGAGGGGGAAGGGTGAGGTGTGTTAGGGCGAGAGAGAGACATGGACATATATATACTAACAAACGTAAGGTAGATAGCCAGTGGGAAGCAGCCGCATGGCACAGGGAAACCGGCTCGGTTCTTTGTGGCTGTCTGGAGGGGTGGGATAGGGAGGGTGGGAGGGAGGGAGACAAAGAGGGAAGAGATATGGGAACATATATATATGTATAACTGACTCACTAAAAAAAAAAAAAAAAAAGAGTGTTGAGAAAAAGAAACCCTCCTACACTGTGGGTGGGATTGTAAATTAGTACAGCCACTATGGAGAACAGTATGGAGGTTTGGCAAGAAACTAATATAGAGCTACGATATTATCCTGCAATCCCACTCCTGGGCATATATCTGGAGAAGATCATAATTTGAAAAAATACATGCACTCCAATGTTCATAGCAGCACTATTTACAATAGGCAAAGTATGGCAGCAACCTAAATGTCCATCAACATATGAATGGATACGTATGTGTATAAACATATATATATATATATGTATGTATATAAACATATATATAATGGAATATTACTCAACCATAGAAAAGAATGAAATAATGCCATTTGCAGCAAAATTGATGGACCTAGAAATTGTCATACTAAGTGCAGTAAACTGGATGGAAAAAGATAAATATCATATGACATCTTTTATATGTGTAATCTAAAAAAAGAGATACAAATGAACTTATTTCCAAAACGGAAAGAGACTCACAGACATAGAACACAAACTTATGGTTACCAAAGGGGAAAGGGGGTGGGGGGAGAGATAAATCAGGAGGTTGGGATTAACATATACACACTACTATATATGAAATAGATAGAACAAACAAGGACCTACTCTATAGCACCGGGAACTATATTCAATATTCTGTAATAACAGATAAGTGTTATTATATACTTTCTAGTCCCTTGTTACAGTGATCTGTGTTTCTACTGATATATTTTCTTAATTCCTTTAGCATCTTTATTACCTCCTTTTAGAACTGGGGTTGTAATAGACTGGTGAGGTCTGCTTTGTTATTTGTTCTTTCAGAGGATCTCTCATGTTCTTTTAATTAGGAGTAGTTCCTCTGAATTTTCATTTTACTTAACTTTCTCTATCTCTATGAATTTAGGGGAAACAGTTATATACTGTGCTGTTGAAGGGGTGTTTTAGATGGGAGCATACTGGTGTAGACCCTGTGTGTCCAGTATCTTTGGTTCAAGGGCTGGTTTGTAATGGATGCTAGCCATGTCTTCTCTCAGGTTGGTGCGGTTGGTTTTGGGGGATCTAAAGCCAGTCCAGAGTGAGGCAGGAATTCCTCTCTGCTCCATGCCTATCACCATGCTCTCATGGGTGGGTCTGCTCCCCAGTTTTTGGAGTAGAAGCTCTGAAAGTCAGGTTCCATCTGGTTTCTTTCCCCTTGAGTGCATGCCCTGCCCAAAAAGAGGGGAGTATGGAAGCAATAGAGGTCTGTGTGCTCACAGAGAACTGAAGCGCTGCCTGTGTTGGTGTCCACAGCTCCACTCAGATGCACCCCATCCTCTTCCGTGATGTGTTCATCCAAGATCTAGTGCAAGGCTGTGGTGTGGAGTGGCCAGGCTGGCGCGTTCACTAGACTGGGGCTTGGGCTCAGGGCACTATGGCTGCAGGAATTGAGGTGGCTGCGCTTCTGTCAGGTATATGGGCTGCCTTACTGGCAGTATTCTCCCAGGACCTCTCTGCCCCAGATGCAGCAGTAAGATGTGCTGTGGAGTGAGTGGGGGTGGGATGTTTGCCCCCTCAGATTGGGGAGTGCAGCGAGGTGGTAGCTGCCAGTTCAAAGTTCTGTCCACCCTGATTATTGGAGCCAAAATGTGTGCTCTCCTTGTGTGTAGAGTCAAGGCTGCTCCAGCTCATCTATCTGCCCCAGAGGTTCTCCCAGCCACCAAGAGGTCTTGTCTCATCCACGCAGGAACCCAGATTGGGATGTCCAGGCTGTGACTCAACCAGATAACTCCTCAGGGTGAGGGTCTGCCCCTGCAAAATTTCTCTCTTACTTGAAGATCCCTTTCCACGGCTGGGATCCTGACCATAGGCATTTTTTCTGTCCTCCTCTGTTATGTGGGAATCTTTCTTGCAGCTTTGTTTGTATAGGAGTTCTTCTGACAATTTGCATTCAGTATTCTGTGAGAATTATTCCACATGTTGATGTATTTTTCATGTGTGTAAGGATTGGTGAGCTCCACATCCTCCCACTCCACCCTTCTGATCCCTCCCCTCTATGTAGCAACTTTTAAATGACAGAGGTTAAATAATGGAAAACAGATCACTAGATGCCAAAGGTAGGAAAGGGAATGACAGGAGCAAGGGTTGGTGGTACATTTATAAGAGTACTAAAACAGGATTTCCTGTGGAGAGGGAATTATTTAGTATGTGGGCTATGGCGGTGGGCACAGGAAGCTCCAGGTGATAAAACTATACAGTTCTAATTACATGCACACACAAACACAAGTACAGGAAAACCTGACTGGGGAAATCTGAATAAGATCAGTAGACTGTGTCACTCTCAATATCTTAGCTGTGATTATTATACTATAATTTTATAAATATTATTATTGGGGGAAACTGAGTGAAGTGCACACAGATTCTCATTATATTTTTTCTTGCTACTGCATGTGAATCTTCAATAATACCAATAAACGCTTCAATTAAAAGTATACAAGATTGGAAGTTGTAGCATGTAAACTGTGAGTATAAGAAACCTGGACTTGTTATATTAATATAAGTAAAATACATACTGGAAATCAAGAAGCATTACTAGATGTAAAGAGGCCAGGAGCATCTTGATAAAATGACCAATTCATCAGGATTCTTACCAGTAGCACATAAAAGATCATTAATATATTCTGTAAGGGAAAACCTCAGAAGATAAATCCTTAGGTGAGCTCACCTCTGTCTTTCTACAGTATCTTTATTTGAAGGAATTTAAAATTATTTTGAGTTCTGGGTGTGACTGAAACTGAAACACAATATCAGTTGCTAAAAGGTAGTAATTGCACCATATTTCACTATGCTTTAATTAGAAACAAAGGATTATATTTTGTTAATTATTGTAATTTAAAGTCAGTATAAACAAGAAAAACACGTGCTTTCTGTTCTTTCCCCAGAAAAATCATAAAGCATTCACTTCTGTATCTCTCAAATTCCATTTTCTGGAAATGACTAAAGACTGTAGCAGGCATATTTTAGATTATTTAGAGACCATGTACATGCCAAAGTCCAATGTTGATTTTACAGAATCACTGAGAAGAAGCATGTTAAGTGAGTAAACCTTTAAACAGATTTAATGTTCATCAGATAGAAGTATCTTTGGTAAATAATTTTCTCTATGACTTTACTTAAAAAACGAATACCTCGTGATTCCAGACAGATTGGGGAAATTGCTTCCAATGTTCTGGTGCAGTAGCGAAGTGACGAGAACCATTGATGAGAAACTGACGTGAGGTCACATAGATTTAGTGTGAGTTAATGAAAGGAAACATTTTTCTCCCTTTGAACTTACCTCTACAAATTCATTGTGAGTTTTCTTGAAAATTGCCTCTTCACAATGGCCTTTGAGGAGCTCCTGAATGAAGTTGGTGGCCTGGGAAAATTCCAGATCCTTCAGATGGTTTTCGTTCTTCCTCCGGTCATGATAGCAGCCTGTCACATACTGCTGGAGAACTTCACTGCAGCCATTCCTGGTCATCGCTGCTGGGTCCCCATCCTTGACAATGACACTGACTCTGCTAATGGCACTGGGACCCTCAGCCAAGACACCCTCCTGAGAATCTCCATCCCACTGGACTCAAACCTGAGGCCAGAGAAGTGTCGTCGCTTCCTCCTCCCCCAGTGGCAGCTCCTTCACCTGAACGGGACCTTCCCCAACATGAGTGACCCGGACACGGAGCCCTGCGTGGACGGCTGGGTGTATGACCGAAGCTCCTTCTTCTCCACCGTCGTGACTGAGGTAAAGGCCCCATTTACCTCTTCTGAGTGCATGGTGTGGGTGTTTAGAATAACACAAATAGGCACTATTCAAATACTCAGTTACTGAGTAGGTAGTATAACCAGCTCTCTTTTATTCTTTCAGTGATTGTTTATCTTTTTAATTGCCAAACACTTACATTATAACTGAGGATGATGAAATCAACAAACTGCTTATGAATTTTACTATCACAAAGCTTAAAATGTAATGTGAAGATTGACGTTTAGACAAGGACATACTTGATATAATATGTGAAAAATTATTCTTTTTTTTTTTTTTTGTGGTACGCGGGCCTCTCACTGCTGTGGCCTCTCCCGTTGCGGAGCACAGGCTCTGGATGCGCAGGCCCAGCGACCATGGCTCACGGGCCCAGCCTCTCCGCGGCATGTGGGATCCTCCCGGACCGGGGCACGAACCCGTGTCCCCTGCATCGGCAGGCGGACTCCCAACCAGGGCGCCACCAGGGAAGCCCTGAAAAATTGTTCTTGGTCACTTGTTCTCAGTCTAGTTGCAATTGGAAATATTTGTATTAACTTTAAAAATTTCCATTTCCTGACTAATTGTCAGAGAAACAAATCAGAATGTATTTCACTATAGGTGTGATCCAGGCATCAGTGATTAAAAAGAAATAAACAAACCTCAATTTTTCCAATGTGTGACAAAGATTGAGAACCACTGAGGTATGCAGTGCTCAGTCAATATGAAGATTGTCCCTGGTATAACCTGGGAGAGTGAGCTGAAGATCTAGCGAAAGCCATGCTTAAGCTGACACATGAATGATACAGATGACTAGATGTAGTAAAGGAAACCAGAGGGCATGTTCACTGAGGGCTATTGGAGTGAGTGCACATCGAATGGTAAAAGATGCTGTGAAGCTCCTCTGTGCTGGTTTCCTTTTCTTCCAGTGGGACCTCGTATGTGATTATCAGTCACAGAAACCAGTGGTTCAATCCTTATTCATGGCTGGAATGCTGGTGGGGGGCCTCATATATGGCTATCTCTCAGACAGGTGAGTGTCTCCAGATCACTGCTGCCATTCCTCTGTGGTGTTTTCACAGTTTATGATTAATTGCTTCATAAAGATTCTTTATTGAGTACCAATATACAATTTATACTGTTGTGGGTTGCCTTGGTTCCAAGGGAGCTATAGACGGAAGTGCAGAATTAGAATCATTGTGATGAATGTCATTTTGTTGCCACAGAGCTCTCTGTACTGGACACAGAAATAACCTCTTCATAAGATCTGGGTGCATTTCAGAATAGTAGTTTGAGGTGAGTTACCATAAACTTCATTTATAAAGGTGAGAAGGAGTTACCAATGGGAAGAGAGAGGAAGGTGCTTCAAGATAGGAGGTTCTGCCTGTTTGAAGAAACAGCATTGTAGGCCTTTCCCAAGGATTCAGTGAGCTAAATGTTTGTGGGTTCTCACATTAGTCCTCATATCATGGTTACCCCACTGTAATTAGTATTGATTTCTATAAAATTTATGTGCTCAGTGAGATGGTACTGAAGTTGAATTAGAAATAATTGTGGCTATAATCTGTATGTTTAATTTTGTAAGAGAAAAAAAAGCCTCATTAGAGGTAATACTTTCAACAATATAAGGTAACTAATCTATAGAACTCAGGAGTCATAATTTTTGGAGTGAGAAGTTTGGGTTATCCTGTGCCTGGCAGGGGTGATCCAAAAGTAAGAGGACCAGCATGGCTGGCACATACTCAAGTATCCCATAGGGGAAACGGGAGGCTTAAAGTATCCCTTGTCATCTGTAAGCCTAACGTCCTTTAATCTTACAGCTGAAAATTATGGACTCTGAATGTGTCACCTCTCGAATCATGATTCTGTTCTATTGGTTTATCTGCCTCTTTATATGCCAGTACCATACTCTTTTGATTATTATAGCTTTGTAATATAGCTTGAACTAGACAGTGTTCTGCTTCTAGCTTGGATCTTCTTTGTCAGGATTGTTTTGACTATTTGGGTTCATTTGTGATTTCATATAAATTTTTGGACAGTTTTTTTCTGTTTCTGTGAAAGATGCCACTGGAATTTTGATAGATATTGCACTGAATCTATAGATGGCTCTGGGTAGTGTGTACATTTAAAAAATATTAATTTTTCCCATCCATGAACATGAGTTCTTTCCATTTATTTTTGTCTACTTCAATTTCTTTCATCATCTTGTTTTATTCAGTGTCCAGATCTTTCATCTCCTTAATCATTTTATTGTTTTTGATGCTATACTAAATGGGATTGTTTCTTTTATTACCCTTCTCAGATATTTCATTGTTGGTATATAGAAATGTGTTTGATTTTCATAAGTTGATTTTGTTTCCTGCAATTGTACTGAATTTGTAGATAAGTTCTAACAAAGTTTTTGGTTGAGTCTTCAGGGTTTTCTATATACAAGTTCATATCATCTGTAACAAAAAGAATATAATTCCTTTTTTCCCATTTGAATGCATTTTACTTCTTTTTCTTGTCTGATAGCTCTGATTAGGACTTCCAGGATTATGCTGATAGGAGTGGTGTGAGTGGGCTCCCTTTATTCCCTTGAACTTAGAGGAAAATCTTGCAAACTGTCACTACTGAGTACGATGTTATCTGAAGGCTTGTCATATACACTTTTATTGTGTTGAGGTATGTTTCTTCTACACCCAATTAATTGAGCATTTTTATCATGAAAGGATATTGTATTATATAAATGGATTTTCTTTATCTTTTGAAATGATCATATGATTTTTAACTTTCATTCCATTAATATAGTGTATCACATATATTGATTTCCATATGCTGAACTCCTTGCATCCTAGGGATGAATCACACTTCATCATATTGTATGACCCTTTTAATGTGCTATTAAATTTGGTTTGCTATTATTTTGATGAGAAATTTTTTGCATCTATATTCATCAGAGATGTTGGACTGTAGTTTTCTTGTTGTGTCCTTATCTGATTTTGATATCCTGAAAATGGTGGTCTTCTAAAATGAGTTTGACCATAATTCAAAAAGATACATGTACCACAAAGTTCACTGCAGCACTATTTACAATAGCCAGGACATGGCAGCAACCTAAACGTCCATCGACAGATGAATGGATGAAGAATATGTGGCACATATATACAATGAAATATTACTCAGCCATGAAAAGGAACGAAATTGAGTTATTTGTAAGGTGGAAGGACCTAGAGTCTGTCATACGCAGTAAAGTAAGTCAGAAAAACAACAGGAAAATGTATGCTAGCACACATGTATGGAAACTAAAAAAATGGTACTGATGAACCTAGTGGCAGGGCAGGAATAAAGATGCAGACATAGAGAATGGACTTGAGGATACAAGGGGAAGGGGAAGCTGGGATGAAGTGAGAGAGTAGCATTGACATATATACACTACCAAATGTAAAATGTATGGCTAATGGGAAGCTGCTGCATAGCACAGGGAGATCAGCTCAATGTTTGGTGATGACCTAGAAGGGTGGGATAGGGAGGGTGGGAGGGAGGCTCAAGAGGGAAGGGATGGGGGAAATATGTATACATATAGCTGATTCACTTTGTTGTATAGCAGAAACTAACACAACATTGCACAGTAATTATACTTCAATAAAGATATTAAATAAATAAATAAACAAATAAATAAGTAAGTAAATAAATAAATAAAATGAGTTTGAGGCTATTCTCCTCTTCAGTGTTTTGGAAATATTTGAGGAGAGTTGGTGTTTATTCTTCAAATGTTTGTAAGAATTCACCTGTGAAGTTATCAGGTCTTTTAAAAAAAGTTTAAATATAGTCAATTTATAGTATTGTATTAGTTTCAAGTACATAAAATTGTGATTCAATATTTTTATAGATTATATTCCATTTAAAGTTATTACAAATTAACAGCTACATTTACTTGTGCTCTACAATTTATCCTTGTGGCTTATCTATTTTATTCATAGTAGTTTGTGTCTCTTAATCTCATCCCCTATCTTGCCTCCCCCGCCCTTCCCTTTCCCCATGGGTAACCACTAGTTTGTGAGTCTGTTTCTGTATAATTACATAATTCATTTGTATTATTTTTTAGATTCCACATATAAATGAAAGCACAGAGTATTTGTCTTTTTCTGTCTGACTTTTTTCTCTAAGCATAATACTCTGTAGGCCCATCCACAGTGTTGCAAATTTCCTTCTTTTTTTTTTTTTTTTTTTTT
>NW_006789022.1:2974709-3034182 GCF_000442215.2 Lipotes vexillifer | reverse complement strand
TTTTTCGGTACGCGGGCCTTTCACTGTTGTGGCCTCTCCTGTTGTGGAGCACAGGCTCCGGACGCACAGGCTCAGCGGCCATGGCTCACGGGCCCAGCTGCTCAGTGGCATGTGGGATCCTCCCGGACTGGGGCACGAACCCATGTCCCCTGCATCGGCAGGCAGACTCTCTACCACTGCGCCACCAGGGAAACCCCTCCTTCTTTTTTATCATTGAGTAATATTCCATTGTATGTATATATGTATATGTGTATATATATACATATATAATCTTTATTCATTCATCTGTTGATGGACACTTAGGTTGCTTTCATATCTTGTCTATTGTAAATAATGCTGCTATGAACATTTGTATGCGCTTATCTTTTTGAATGGTGTATTTTTTCTTTTCAGATATGTATCCAGAAGTGGTATTGCTGGATTATACGGTAGTCTATTTCTAGTTTTTTGAGGAAACTCCGTACTGTTTTACATAGTTTCTGCACCAATTCACATTCCCACCAACTATGTATAAAAGTTCCCTTTTCTCTGCATTTTCACCAAGAGTTGTTGTTTGTGGTCTATTTCATGATAAGTATTTGATAGGTTTGATGTGATATCTCATTGTGATTTGGATTTGCATTATCTGATGATTCCTAGTGTTGAGTATCTTTTCATGTGCCAGTTGGTCATCTGTTTTTGTATTTGGAAAAATGCCTAATCAGTTTTCTGCCCATTTTTATATAGGGTTGTTTATTTTTCTTGATATTGAGTTATATATGTTGTTTAAATATTTTGGATATTTTCTTTTGAGGATAGGTGAAGTTTTGATTAGTGATTCAATATCTTTCATCATTATTGGTGTGTTCAGATACTGAATTTGCTAATGTTTCTGTCTTGGTAGATTGTATGTTTCTAGAAAATTTTCCCTTTATTCTAGGTTATCCACTTTGTCACTTATAAATATCTGCCGTAGCCTCTTTGTATCTCTGTAGTATCAGCTGTAATATACCTGCTTTCATTTTAAATTTTTTAATTTAAATATTCTCTCATTTTCTTAGTCAAGTTTCTCAATTTTGTTTGCTTTTTCGAAAAATCGCGACTTGGTTTTGTTGATGGTTTCTATTGTTTTCCTAGTTTCTATTTTATTTATTTCTGAACTGCTATTAGTTATTTCTTTCCTTCTGCTAACATTGGGCTTAGTTTCTCCTCTTTTCCAGTTCCTTCAGGTGTAAATTAATGTTATTTGAGAGCTTCCTTTTTTTAAACATCTTTATTGGACTATAATTGCTTTACATTGTTGTGTTAGTTTCTGCTGTATAAAAAAGTGAATCAGCTATACGTATACATATATTTCCAAATCCCCTCCCTCTTCGTCTCCCTCCCACCCTCCCTATCCAACCCCTCTAGGTGGACACAAAGCACTGAGCTGATCCCCCTATGTTATGCAGCTGCTTCCGACTAGCTATCTGTTTAACATTTGATAGTGTATATATGTCAGTGCTACTCTGTCACTTCTTCCCAGCCTACCCTTCCCCCTCACCGCGTCCTCAAGTCCATTCTCTACATCTCCATCATTATTCCTGTCCTGCTCCAGGTTCTTCAGAACCATTTGGGTTTTTTTAGATTCCAAATGTATGTGTTAACATACGGTATTTGTTTTTCTCTTTCTGATTTACTTCAGTCTGTATGACAGACTCTAGGTCCATCCACCTCACTACAAATAACTCATTTTCATTTCTTTTGATGGCTGAGTAATATTCCATTGTATATATGTGCCACATCCCCTTTATCCATTCATCTGTCGATGGACACTTAGGTTGCTTCCATGTCCTGGCTATTGTAAATAGAGCTGCAATGAATATTTTGGTACATGACTCTTTTTGAATTATGGTTTTCTCAGGGTATATGCCCAGTAGTGGGATTGCTGGGTCATATGGTAGTTCTATTTGTAATTTTTTAAGGAACCTCCATTCTGTTCTCCATAGTGGCTGTATCAACTTACATTCCCACCAACAGTGCAAGAGGATTCCCTTTTCTCCACACCCTCTCCAGCATTTATTGTTTCTAGATTTTTTGATGATGGCCATGCTGATTGGTGTGAGATGATATCTCATTGTAGTTTTTTTTGTTTTTTTTTGTTTTTTTTGTGGTATGCGGGCCTCTCACCGTTGTGGCCTCTCCCATTGCAGAGCAGAGGCTCCGGATGCGCAGGCTCAGCGGCCATGGCTCACAGGCCAAACCCCTCTGCGGCATGTGGGATCCTCCCAGACGGGGGCATGAACCCGTGTCCCCTGCATCGGCAGGCAGACTCTCAACCACTGCGCCACCAGGGAAGCCCTCTCATTGTAGTGTTGATTTGCATTTCTCTAATGATTAATGATGTTGAGCATTCTTTCATGTGTTTGTTGGCAATCTGTATATCTTCTTTGGAGAAATGTCTATTTAGGTCTTCTGCCCATTTTTGGATTGGGTTGTTTACTTTTTGGTTATTGAGCTGCATGAGCTGCTTGTAAATCTTGGAGATTAATCCTTTGTCAGTTGCTTCATTTGCAAATATTTTATCCCATTCTGGGGGTTGTCTTTTCATCTTGTTTTGTTATGGTTTCCTTTGCTGTGCAAAAGCTTTGAAGTTTCATTAGGTCCCATTTGTTTATTTTTGTTTTTATTTCCATTTCTCTAGGAGCTGGGTCAAAAAGGATCTTGCTGTGATTTATGTCATAGAGTGTTCTGCTTATGTTTTCCTCTAAGAGTTTGATAGTGTCTGGCCTTACGTTTAGGTCTTTAATCCGTTTTGAGTTTATTTTTGTGTATGGTGTTATGGAGTGTTCTAATTTCATACTTTTACATGCACCTGTCCAGTTTTCCCAGCACCACTTATTGAAGAGGGTGCCTTTTCTCCACTGTATATTCTTTCCTCCTTTATCAAAGATAAGGTGACCATATGTGTGTGGGTTTATCTCTGGGCTTTCTATCCTGTTCCATTGATCTATATTTCTGTTTTTGTGCCAGTACCATACTGTCTCGATTACTGTAGCTTTGTAGTATACTGTGAAGTCAGGGAGCCTGATTCCTCCAGCTCCAAATTTCTTTCCCAAGATTGCTTTGGCTATTCGGGGTCTTTTGTATTTCCATACGAATTGTGAAATTTTTTGTTCTAGTTCTGTGAAATATGCCAGTGGTAGGTTGATAGAGATTGCATTGAATCTATAGATTGCTTTGGGTAGTAGAGTCATTTTCACAATGTTGATTCTTCCTATCCAGGAACATGGTATATCTCTCCATCTATTTGTATCATCTTTAATTTCTTTCATCAGTGTCTTATAATTTTCTGCATACAGGTTTTTTGTTTCCTTAGGTAGGTTTATTCCTAGATATTTTATTCTTTTTGTTGGAATGGTAAATGGGAGTTTTTTCTTAATTTCACTTCCAGATTTTTCATCATTAGTGTATAGGAATGCAAGAGATTTCTGTGCATTAATTTTGTATCCTGCTACTTTAACAAATTCATTGATTAGCTCTGGTAGTTTTCTGGTAGCATCTTTAGGATTCTCCATGTACAGTATCATGTCATCTGCAAACAGTGACAGCTTTACTTCTTCTTTTCTGATTTGGATTCCTTTTCTTTCTTTTTCTTCTCTGATTGCTGTGGCTAAAACTTCCAAAACTATGTTGAATAATAGTGGTGAGAGTGGGCAACCTTGTCTTGCTCCTGATCTTAGTGGAAATGGTTTCAGTTTTTCACCATTGAGGACAATGTTGGCTGTGGGTTTGTCATATATGGCCTTTATTATGTTGAGGAAAGTTCCCTCTATGCCTACTTTCTGGAGGGTTTTTATCATAAATCGGTGTTGAATTTTGTTGAAAGTGCTCTCTGTATCTATTGAGATGATCATATGGTTTTTCTCCTTCAATTTGTTAATATCATGTATCACATTGATTGATTTGTGTATATTGAAGAATCCTTGCATTTCTGGGATAAACCCCACTTGATCATAGTGTATGATCCTTTTAATGTGTTGTTCGATTCTGTTTGCTAGTATTTTGTTGAGGATTTTTGCATCTATGTTCATCAGTGATATTGGCCTGTAGTTTTCTTTCTTTGTGACATCTTTGTCTGGTTTTGGTATCAGAGTGATGGTGGCCTCGTAGAATGAGTTTGGGAGTGTTCCTCCCTCTGCTATATTTTGGAAGAGTTTGAGAAGGATAGGTGTTAGCTCTTCTCTAAATGTTTGATAGAATTCGCCTGTGAAACCATCTTGTCCTGGGCTTTTGTTTGTTGGAAGATTTTTAATCACAGTTTCAATTCCAGTGCTTGTGATTGGTCTGTTCATATATTCTAATTCTTCCTGGTTCAGTCTCAGAAGCTTGTGCTTTTCTAAGAATTTGTCCATTTCTTCCAGGTTGCCCATTTTATTGGCATATAGTTGCTTGTAGTAATCTCTCACGATCCTTTGTATTTCCGCAGTGTTGGTTTTTACTTCTCATTTTTCATTTCTAATTCTGTTGATTTGAGTATTCTCCATTTTCTTCTTGATGAGGCTGGCTAATAGTTTATCAATTTTGTTCATCTTCTCAAATAACCAGCTTTTATTTTTATTGTTCTTTGCTATTGTTTCCTTCATTTCTTTTTCATTTATTTTTGATCTGATCTTTATGATTTCTTTCTTTCTGCTAACTCTGGTGGGTTTTTTTCTTCTTTCTCTAATTGCTTTAGGTGGAAGGTAGATTGTTTGAGATGTGTCTTGTTTTCTGAGGGAGGATTGTATTGCTATAAACTTCCCTCTTAGAAATGCTTTTGCTGCATTCCATAGGTTTTGAGTCATCCTGTTTTCATTGTCATTTGTTTCTAGGTATCTTTTGATTTCTTCTTTGATTTCTTCAGTGATCTCTTGGTTGTTTAGTAGTGTATTGTTTACCCTCCATGTGTTTGTATTTTTTATGGATTTTTTTCATGTAATTGATATCTTGTCTCATAGCGTTGTGGTCGGAAAAGATACTTGATACAATTTCAATTTTCTTAAATTTACTAAGGCTTTATTTGCGACCCAAGATGTGATCTATCCTGGAGAATGTTCCATTAGCACTTGAGAAGAAAGTGTATTCTGTTGTTTTTGCATGGCATGTCCTATAAATACCTATTAAGTCCATCTTGTTTAATGTATCATTTAAAGCTTGTGTTTCCTTATTTATTTTCATTTTGGATGATCTGTCCACTGGTGAAAGTGGGGTGTTAGAGTCCCCTATTATGATTGTGTTACTGTTGATTTCCCCTTTTCTGGCTGTTAGCATTTGCCTTATGTATTGAGGTGCTCCTATGTTGGGTGCATAAATATTTACAATTGTTATATCTTCTTCTTGGACTGATCCCTTGATCACTATGTACTGTCCTTCTTTCTCTCTTATAATACTCTTTACTTTAAAATCTATTTTGTCTGATATGAGAATGGCTACTCCAGCTTTCTTTTGATTTCCATTTGCATGAAATATCTTTTTCCATCCCGTCACTTTCAGTCTGAATGTGTCCCTAGGTCTGAAGTGGGTCTCTTGTAGACCGCATATATACGGATCTTATTTTCATATCCATTTAGCCAGTTTATATCTTGATTGGAGCATTTAATCCTTTTACATTTAAAGTAATTATCAAAATGTATGTTCCTATTACCATTTTCTTAATTGTTTTGCATTTGTCCTTGTAGGTCTTTTCCTTCCCTTGTGTTTCCTGCCTAGAGAAATTCCTTTAGCATTTGTTGTACAGCTGGTTTGGTGGTGCCAAATTCTGTTAATTTTTTGCTTGTCTGTAAAGGTTTAATTTCTCTGTTGAATCTGAATGAGATCCTTGCTGGATAGATTAATCTTGGTTGTAGATTTTCCCCTTTCATCACTTTAAATATATCCTACCACTTCCTTCTGGCTTGCAGAATTTCTGCTGAAAGATCACCTGTTCAACTCATGGGGATTCCCTTGTACGTTATTTGTTGCTTTTCCCTTGCTGCTTTTAATATTTTTTCTTGGTATTTAATTTTTGATAGTTAGATTAATATGTGTCTTGGCATGTTTCTCCTTGGAATTATCCTGTATGGAGTCTCTGCACTTCCTGGACTTGATCGACTATTTCCTTTTCCATATTAGGGAAATTTTCAACTATAATCTCTTCAAATATTTTCCCAGACCCTTTCTTTTTGTTTACTACTTCTGGGACACCTATAATTCAAATAGTAGTGCATTTAATGTTGCCCCAGATGTCTCTGAGACTGTCCTCAATTCTTTTCATTGTTTTTTCTTTATTCTGCCCTGCAGCAGTTATTTACATTATTTTATCTTCCAGGTCACTTATCCGTTTTTCTGCCTCAATTTTTCTGCTATTGATTCCTTCCAGAGAATATTTAATTTCATTTATTGTGTTTTTCATGATTGTTTGTTTGCTCTTTAGTTCTTCTAGTTCTTGTTAAACGTTTCTTGTATTTTCTCCATTCTATTTCCAAGGTTTTGGATATCTTTACTCTCTTTATTCTGAATTCTTTTCCAGGTAGAATGCCTATTTCCTCTTTATTTGTTAGCTCCTTCATCTGCTGCATATTTTTCCGTCTTCTCATTTTGCTTAACTTACTGTGTCTGGGGTCTGCTTTTCACTGGCTGCAGGATCCTATTTCCCGTTGTTTTTGGTGTCTGTCCCCAGTGGGTAAGGTTTGTTCTGTGGGTTGTGTCTGCTTCCTGGTGAAGGGGAATGGTGCCTGTGTTCTGGGCGTTGGGACTGGATATTGCCTTTCTGGTGGGCAGTGCTGCATCCAGTGATGTGTTTTGGGGTGTCTGTGAACTTAGTATGATTTTAGGCAGCCTCTCTGCTAATGGGTGGGGTTGTGTTCCTGTCTTGCTAGTTGTTTGGCATGGGGCATCTAGCACTGGAGCTTGCTGGCCTTTGGGTGGAGCTGGGTCTTAGCATTGAGATGGAGATCTCTGGGAGAGTTCTTACTGATTGATATTACATGGGGCTGAGAGGTCTCTGGTGGTCCAATATCCTGAACTCGGCTCTCCCCCTTCAGATGCTCAGACCTGACAACAGGCCAGAGCACCAAGACTCTGTCAGCTGCATGGCTCATAAGAAAAGGAAGAATGAAAGAAAGAACCAAAAGATAAATAAATTTTAAAAATTAAAAAAATAAAATTATTAACATAAATAAAATAATAATAATAAAAAGAAGAGCTCAACCAAACCAATAAAGAAATCTACCAATGGTAACAAACACTAAAAACTATAATAAGATATACATAACAATCAGAAACAAGTCAGTTGCAGGCAGCCAACCCCAAGTCTACAGTTGTTGCCAAAGTTCACTGCCTCAATTTTGGGATGATTAGTTGTCTGCTCAGGTGTTCCACAGATTCAGGGTTCATCAACTTGATTGTGGGGATTTAGTCCACTGCTCCTGAGGCTGCACAGAGAAATTTCCCTTTCTCTTCTTTGTTCGCACAGCTCCTGGGGTTCAGCTTTGGTTTTGGCCACACCTCTGGATGTAGGTTGCTCTCAGGCATCTGTTCCCCACAGGAAGGAAGGGGTTAAAGCAGTGGCTGATTAGGGGGTTCTTGCTTACTCATGCCAGGAGCAGAGAGGGGTACGGTAGTTTTAACTGGAATGCGGGGTGAGCCTGTGGTGGCAGAGGTCACGGTGATGTTGCAACAGCCCGAGGTGTGTGGTGTTTTCTCCTCGGGAAGTTGTCCCTGGATCACGAGACCCTAGCAGTGGCGTGCTGCACAGGTTCCTGGGGGAGTGTGTGTGGATAGTGACCTGTGCTTGCACACAGGATTCTTTGTGGCTGCAGCAGCAGTGTTAGCATTTCTTGCCTGTCTCTGGAGCTCGTTTAGGCAGTGTTCTACCTTCTGTGGGCAGACAGGGAAGGAATCCCCTCTCCTCACGCACCCTGAAACAATGGTCTCTTGCCTCTTTGGCAGGTCCAGACTTTTTCCCGGACTCCCTCCCAGCTAGCTGTGGTGCACTAGCCCTCTTCAAGCTGCGTTCATGCAGCCAACCCCAGTCCTCTCCCTGGGATCTGACCTCTGAAGCCCAAGCCTCAGTTCCCAGCCCCCACCCACCCTGGGGGGTGAGCAGACAATCCTCTCAGGCTGGTGAGTGCTGGTCAGCACTGATCCTCTGTGTGGGAATCTCTCTGCTTTGCCCTCTGCACTCCTGTTGCTAAGCTCTCCTCTGGGTCTCTGAAGCTTCTCCCCCACCCACTCCCTGTCTCTGCCAGTGAAGAGGCTTCTTAGTGTTGGAAACTTTTCCTCCTTCACAGCTCCCTCCCAGGGGTGCAGGTTCCATCCCTATTATTTTGTCTCTGTTTTTTCTTTTTCTTATGCCCTACCCAGGTACGTGTGGATTTTCTTGCCTGTTGGGAAATCTGAGGTCTTCTTCCAGCGTTCAGTAGGTGTTCTGTAGGAGTTGTTCCACATGTAGATGTATTTTTGATGTATTTGTTGGGAAGAAGGTGATCTCCACCTCTTACTAGTCTGCCTTCTTTAAGGTCCCCTTCTAGTTATCTATTTTATACATATCAGTGTATATATGTCAACCCCAATCTCCCAATTTGTCCCACCACAAACCCGTCCACTTTACCCCCTTGGTGTCCATACATTTGTTCTCTACATCTGTGTCTTTATTTCTGCTTTGCAAACTGGTTCATCTGTACCATTTTTCTAGATTCCACATATATGTGCTAATATACTATTTTTGTTTTTCACTTTCTGACTTACTTAAATCTGTATGACAGTTGCTAGGCCCATCCACATCTTTATAAATGACCCAATTTCATTCTTTTTTATGGCTGAGTAATATTCCATTGTACGTATGTACCACAACTTCTTTATCCATTCATCTGTCAATGGGCATTTAGGTTGCTTCCATGATCTGGCGATTTTAAATAGTGCTGCAATGAACATTGGAGTGCATATGACTTTTTGAATTAGGTTATTTTCTGGGTAGGTGCCCAGTAGTGGGATTGCTGGGCTGTAATGCACTTTTATTTTTAGTTTTTTAAGGAACCTCCATGCCATTCTCCATAGTGGCTGTATCAATTTACATTCCCACCAATAGATGCAAGCGGGTTCCCTTTTCTCCACACCATCTCCAGTATTTGTGGTTTGTAGACTTTCTAACGATGTCCATTCTAACTGGAGTGAGGTGATACCTCATTGTTTTTGCATTGCATTTCTCTAATAATTAGTGATGTTGAGCAGCTTTTCATGTGTCTCTTGGCCATCTGTATGTCTTCTTTGGATAAATGTCTATTTAGGTCTTCTGCCCATTTTTAGATTGGGTTGTTTGTTTTCTTAATATTGAGATGCATGAGCTGTATGTATATTTTGGAGATTAATCCATTGTCCATTGCTGCTTTTGCAAATATTTTCTTCCATTCTGAGGGTTGTCTTTTTGTCTTGTTTATAGTTTGCTTTGTTGTGCAAAAGCTTTTAAGTTTCGTTAGGTCCATTTGTTTATTTTTGTTTTTATTTCCATTACTCTAGGATGTGGGTCAAAAAAGATCTTGCTGTGATTTATGTCAAACAGTGTTCTTCCTATGTTTTCCTGTAAGAGTTTTACAGTGTCTGGTGTTACATTTAAGTCTTTAATCCATTTCGAGTTTTTTTTTGTGTGTGTGTATGGTGTTAGGGAGTGTTCTAATTTCATCATTTTACATGTAGCTGTCCAGTTTTCCCAGCACCACTTATTGAGGTGTGTGTCTTTTCTCCATTGTATATCCTTGCCTCCTTTGTCATAGATTAGTTGACCATATGTGCGTGAGTTTATCTCTGGGCTTTCTATCCTGTACCATTGATCTATATTTCTGTTTTTGTGCCAGTACTAAATTGTCATAATTACTGTAGCTTTGTAGTATAGTCTGAGGCTATAGTATAGCCTGTAGTATAGGCTGTAGTATCGTCTGAGTATTATTCCTCTGGCTCCGTTTTTTTCCCTGAAGATTGCTTTGGCTATATGGGGCCTTTGTGTCGCCATACAAATTTTAAGATTTTTTTGTTCTAGTTCTGTAAAGAATTCCGTTGGTAATTTGATAGGGATTGCATTGAATCTGTAGATTGCTTTGGGTAGTATAGCCATTTTCACAATATTGGCTATTCCATTGCAAGAACATGGTATATATCTCCATCTGTGTCATCTTTGATTTCTTTCATCAACGCCCTACAGTTTCCTGAGTACATGTCTTTTACCTCCTTAGGTAGGTTTATTCCTAGGTATTTTATCCTTACTGTTGCAAAGGTGAATGGGATTGTTTTCTTAATTTCTCTTTCTGATCTTTCATTGTTACTGTATAGTAATGCAAGAGATTTCTGTGCATTAATTTTGTATCCTGCAATTGTACCAAATTCATTGATTAGCTCTAGTAGTTTTCTGGTAGCACCTTAGGATTCTCTATATATAGTGTCATGTCGTCTGCAAACAGTGACAGTTTTACTTCTTCTTTTCCAATTTGTATTCCTTTTATTTCTTTTTCTTCTCTGATTGTCATGGCTAGGACTTCCAAAACTATGTTGAATAATAGTGGCGAGAGTGGACATCCTTGTCTTGTTCCTGGTCTTAGAGGAAATGCTTTCAATTTTTCACCATTGAGAATGATGTTTGCTATGGGTTTGTCACATATGGCCTTTATCATGTTGAGGTAGATTCCCCCTATGCTCAGTTTCTGGATAGTTTTTTATCATAAATCAGTGTTGAATTTTGTCAAAAGCTTTTTCTGCATCTATTGAGATGATCATATGGTTTTAATTTTTCAATTTGTTAATACAGTGAATCACATTGATTTATTTGTGTATATTGAAGAATACTTGCATCACTGGGATGAATCCCACTTGATCATGGTGTATGATGCTTTTAATGTGTTGTTGGATTCTGTTTGCTAGTATTTTGTTGAGGATTTTTGCATCTATGTTCATCAGTGATATTGGTCTGCAATTTTCTTTTTTTGTAGTGTTTGCCTGTTTATATTTTCTATTTCTTCCTGATTTAGTCTTGGAAGGTCATACCTTTCTAAGAATTTGTCCTTTTCTTCCTGGTTGTCCAGTTTATTGGCATAGAATTGATTGTCGTAGTTTCTTATGATGCTTTGTATTTCTGCAGTGTCTGTTGTAACTTCTCCTTTTTCATTTGTAATTTTATTGAGTTGAGTCCTCTACCTCTTTTTCTTGATGAGTCTGGCTAAATATTTATCAATTTTGTTTATCTTCTCACAGAACCAGCTTTTAGTTTTATTGATCTTTGCTGTTGTTTTCTATGTTTCTATTTCATTTATTTCTGCTCTGATCTTTATGATTTCTTTCCTTCTATGGACTTTGGGTTGTTTGTTCTTTCTCTAGTTCGTTTAGGTGTAAGGTTAGATTGTTTATCTGAGACTTTTCTTGTTTCTTGAGGTAGGATTATATTTGCTATAAACTTCCCTCTTAGAACTGCCTTTGCTGCTTCCCATAGGCTTTGGATCATCATGTTTTCTTAGTAATTTGTCTCTAGGTATTTTTTGATTTCCTCTTTGATTTCTTCAGTGATCTCTTGGTTATTTAGTAATGTACGGTTTACCCTCCGTGTGTTTGTGTATTTTACTTTTTTCCCTCTGCAATTTATTTCTAATTTCATAGAGTTTTGGTCAGAAAGATGCTTGATATGATTTCAACTTTCTTAAATTTACTGAAGCTTGATTTGTGACCCAGGATGTCATCTAACCTGGAGAATATCCCATGTGCACCTGAGAAGAAAGTGTAATCTGTTGTTTTTGGATGGAATGTCCTATAGATATCAGTGAAATCTATCTGGTCTATTGTGTCATTTAAAGCTTTTGTTTCCTTATTAATTTTCTGTTTGGATGATCTGTCCTTTGTTTTACGAGAGGTGTTAAAGTCCCCAACTCTTATGGTGTTACTGTAGATTTCCTCTTTTATAGCAGTTAGCATTTGCCTTATGTATTGAGGTGCTTCTATGTTGGATGCATATATATTTATAATTGTTATATCTTCTTGTTGGATTAATCTCTTGATCATTAAATAGTGTCCTTCCTTGTTTCTTATAACATTATTTTGTTTTATTTTATTATTTATTATTTTTTGCGGTACGCGGGCCTCTCACTGCTGTGGCTTCTCCCGTTGCGGAGTACAGGCTCTGAGCCTGCAGCTTAGCGGCTATGCCTCACGGGCCCAGCCGCTCCGCGGCATGTGGGATCTTCCCGGACCGGGGCATGAACCCGTGTCCTCTGCATCAGCAGGCGGACTCTCAACCACTGCGCCACCAGGGAAGCCCAACATTCTTTATTTTAAAGAGTATTATGTCTGATATGAGGATTGTTACTCCAGCTTTCCTTTGATTTCCATTTGCGTGGAATACCTTTTTCCATCCCCTCACTTTCAGACTGTATGTGTTCCTACGTCTGAAGTGGGTCTCTTGTAGACAGCATATATATGGGTCTTCTTTGTGTATCCATTCAGGCAGCCTGTGTCTTTTGGCTGGAGCATTTAATTCATTCACAATGAAGGTAATTATCAGTATGTATGTTCCTATTACCATGTTAAAAATTATTTTGGTTTTGTAGGTCCGTTTCTTCTCTTGTGTTTCCCACTTAAAGAAGTTCCTTTAACATTTGCTGTAGAGCTGGTTTGGTTGTGCTGAGTTCTTTTAGTTTTTGTTTGTCTGTAAAGCTTTTGATTACTCTGCTGACTCTGAATGAGATCCTTGCTGGCTAGAGTAGTCTTAGTTGTAGCTTCTTTCCTTTCATCACTTTAAATATATCATGCCACTCCCTTCTGGCTTGTAGATTTTCTGCTAAGAAATCAGCCATTACCTTATAGGAGTTCCCTTGTCTGTTATTTGTCATTTTTCCTTTGTTGCTTTCAATAATTTTTCTGTGTCTTTAATTTTTTCGATTTGATTACTGTGTGTCTTGGCATGTTTCTCCTTGGGTTTATCCTGCCTGGGAGTCTCTGGCTTGGATGAATAATCATCCAAGTGCTCTCTGGACTTGGATGGCTATTTCCTTTCTCATGTTAGGGAAGTTTTCAACTATAATCTCTTCAAATATTTTCTTGCGTCCTTTCTCTTTCTCTTCTCCTTTGGGGACCCCTATAATGTGAACGCTGGTTTATTAATGTTGTCCCAGAAGTCTCTTAGGCTGTCTTCATTTCTTTTCATTCTTTTTTCTTTATTCTTTCCATGGCAGTGATTTCCACCATTCTGTCTTCCAGGTCACTTGTCCATCCTTCTGCCTCAGTTATTCTGCTATTGATTCCTTCTAGTGTATTTTTTTCATTTCAGTTATTGTATTGCTCATCTCTGTTTGTTTGTTCTTTAATTCTTCCAGGTGTTTGTCCTTTAGTTCTTCTAGGTCTTTGTTAAACATTTCTTACAACTTCTCGATCTTTGCCTCCATTCTTTTTCTGAGGTCCTGGATCGTCTTCACTATCGTTATTTTGAATTCTTTTTCTGGAAGGTTGCCTATCTCCACTTCATTTAATTGTTTTTCAGGGGTTTTATCTTGTTCCTTCATCTGGTACATAGCCCTTTGCATTTTCATTCTGTCTGTTCTTCTGTGAATGTGGTTTTCCTTCTACATGATGCAGGATTTTAGTTCTTCTTGCTTCTGCTGTCTGCCCTCTGGTGGATGAGGCTATCTAAGAGGCTTGTGGAAGCTTCCCGATGGTAGGGGCTAGTGTGGGTAGAGCTGGATGTTGCTCTTTTGGGCAGAGCTCAGTAAAACTTTAATCTGCTTGTCTGCTGATCGGTGGGGCTGAGTCCCCTCCCTGTTGGTTGTTTGGCCTGTGATGACATAGCATTGGAGGCTACAGGCTCTTTGACGGGGCTAATGGCAGACTCTGGGAGGGCTCATGCTAAGGAGTACTTCCCAGAATTTCTGCTGCCAGTGTCCTTGTCTCCACTGTAAGCCACAGTCCTGTCCTCTGCAGGAGACCCTCCAACACTAGCAGGTATGTTTGGTTCAATTTCCTATGGCGTCACAGTTCCTTCTCCCTGGGTCCTGACACACACACTACTTTGTGTGTGCCCTCCAAGAGTGGAGTCTCTGTTTCCTCCAGTCCTGTCAAAGTCCTGCAATCAAATCCCACTAGCCTTCAAAGTTTGATTCTCTGGGCATTCCTCCTCCCATTGCCAGACCCCCAGCTTGGGAAGCCTGACATGGGGCTCAGAACCTTCACTCCAGTGGGTGGAGTTGTGTGGTATAATTGTTCTCCAGTTTGTGAGTCTCCCACCCAGCAGTTATGGGATTTGATTTTATTGTGATTGCGCCCCTCCTACCGTCTCACTGCAGCTTCTCCTTTGTCTTTGGACGTGGGGTATCTTTTTTGATGAGTTTCAGTGTCTTCCTGTCGATGACTGTTCAGCAGTTAGTTGTGATTCCAGTGCTCTCGCAAGAGGGAGTGAGTGCACGTCCTTTTACTCCACTATCTTGAATCCAACGCCAATACCTCTTGAACTCTTCTATACAACAGAACAGGAGGAAAACTTCCTAACTCATACTATAAGACCAGTGTTCTTATGATGTCAAAGCTAGATAATGACTTCAGAAAAACGAAAATTACAGAGCCATATCCCCTCTGAATATAGACCTAAAAATATTCAACAAAATGCAAGCAAACTGAATCCAACTGCATATTAAAATGTTTATATACTGTAAAAAAATAGGATTTATCACAGAAATGCAAAGTGGTTCATCATAAGATAATCATCCAATATAATATACCACATCAGTACAATGAAGGAATAAAACCTATATAATGTCAACTGATGCTTAAGAGACATTTTATAAAATCAAACAATTTTATTGGTGAAAATAATATAGGAATTAAATGTAACTTCCTCAATATTTTAAAGGGTGTTTAGGAATAAAGCTACAACTATCACTACAGTCAATGGTGAAAGAATATTAACTTTCACACTAAGGTAAGGAGAAAGATAAAGATGTCTGCTTTCACTGCTGCTATTTAACATCATACTGTAAACCTATGTAGAGCAATTAGAGAGAAAGAGAAATAAAATTTACCCAAAGTAAAAAGGAAGAATAATAATATAATTATATATATAGAGAGAGAGATGACATGATCATATAGATATAGAAAATTCCAAAGAATGCCCAAGAAATTCATTAGAACTAATAAACGAATTTAAGAAAGTTGCAGAGTACAAAACGAACACACAAAAATCAGTTGTTTTCCTATATATTTGAAGTGAACAATTTGAAAAGAAATTAGGAAATTTATTACCCATACATCATCTTCTAAAGGAATAAAATACTTAGAAAGAAATTTAACCTAGGATGTGAAAGACTTGCACATTGAAAACTATACAGCGTTGTTGAAAGAAATTAGAGAAGACCTAAATAAATGGAAAGTATCCCATGTTAATGAGGTAGGAAGACCTAATATTATCAATGAAGTCAATCATATTTAATGCAACTACAGTTTCAATGAAATCACTATCAAAACTCCAATGTAATGTTTTTCTAGAAACAGAAAAGCTGAAACTTATATTCATATGAAATCAGGGCTCCAAATAGCCAAACAATTTTGAAAAAGAAGAGTAAATTCAGGGGACTCATGCATCTCGGTTTCAGAACTACAATAAAGCTACAGTTACCAAATGTTACGGTACTGGTATAAGGATTGACATACAGACAAATGTAATAGAACTGAGAGTTCAGAAATAAACCCATACATTTATAGCCAACTGTCTTTTGACAAGGGTGCCAAGACCATTTAATGTGAGGAAGAACAGTCTCTTCAGCAGATGGCATTGAACAACTAAATGTCCACATACAATAGAATAAAGTTTTCTCTTCTGTGCACACTGTATATAAAAATTAACCCAGAATGTATCATTGACTTACCTATAAAAATTAAAAACTTAAAACTCTTAAAAGAAAACATAGAAATAACTTTTCATGACCCTTTATTCAGAAATGAATTCTGAGAAACTAAAATCACAAACAACAAGAGAAAAATAGGTAAATTGGACTTCATCAAATTTTAAAACTATTGTGTATCAAAGTACATTATCGATAAAGTGAAAATACAAACTGCAAATGGGTGAAAATATTGGCAAATCATATATCTTTTAAATGTTTAATATCCAGAACATATAAAGAACTTAACGACAAAATAATAAACCAATTAAAAATTAGCAAAGAATTTGAATAGATATGTATGGTCACAAAGAAGATGTTCAAGTTGCAATAAGCACATGAAAAGAACCTCAACAGCATCACTTATTAAAGAAATGCAAATCAATACTATCTGGGAAACCAGTGCACACATACTAAGATGGGTATAATAAAAACATAAAAACCATAAATAGGAGAGAGCTCAAGAAGGTGGAGCAAGAGAATGAGTAGCTCAGTTCCAACCATTAACACATCACAAATACATCTACATGTAGAACAATTCTCAGTGAAAACTAACTGTAAATTGGCATAAGTACTCCTGTACAACCAAGGTTATAAGGTAGATAAACAAGTAAGGATGAGAAAAAAAGCTATTTTGTCAGAACCTGTGCTCCTCTGAGTGGACTAAAAGAAAAGGGGGGATTTCATGGGTGCACATGTGTAAGGAGTGCATGCATGCTGGCTTGCCACCAGACAGGGCATGTAGTGGTCTGCTCTAGTGGCTGCTGTGTTTATCATGACCACCTCACTACGCACCATAGCCCAAGCAGAACAAATGCTTAGGCCCTGCTTACTCCACACCACCAGCGGAATTGGATCTAGGGTGGCCAGGACCTGGGAAATTTGGGATGCAGATGCTTCCCTGTAACAGAGTAGACATCAGGTGGAGCAGTGGCAGCCATAGTTAGCAGTTACTCTAGTGGTGCCCTAGAAGTAACCTTGACATGATAGCAGCTGCTTCACAACAGCACAACCCTCCCCACGTGTCCCACCTGTCCTGAAGAGAAGTTCCACCCAAGGCAGGAGCAATGTAACCTGGGGACAGTGATCAATTGTAAGCACAAAGGGTCTTGCCCCTGAGACAGGGCAGAGAGGGGACTGGTCTAGAGGCTGCCAGTTTTTGAGGACTGCCTTGCTGTGTCCCCCAGCCCAAGCCAAGTGAATGCTCTGTTCCTGCTCACTTTATGCCACAGTGTGGCACTGGATATGGGGTGGCCACCACCAGGGAAAAGACGTAGCCATGGGCTGTATCTGAGTGGAGCTGCAGAGGCCTACACAGCACAGAATTAGACCTCTGTAGGTGCACAAGCCACAGTTGTTTCACCACTCTCGTCCTCTAGAGCAAAGGTCCCACTGTCGAGAGAAAGAAAAACACACAATAAAGAAAACAGGCAGTATGAGCCCAACCCTCAGGGCTTCCAATCCAGCAACTTGGGATCAGATCTAGCTCCTGACAAGGCAATGATGGCCACTGAACAGAGGGAAGTCCTGCCTCACATCTTGAATAGGCTCTAGGTCTTCTACTGCCAGGCCTGCCTGCCCCATCAAGGTGATACCTGCCAGCACTCCCTGAGGAAACAGCTGACTGGCATCCACATCAAATCCAGCCCTCTCCCCAAAGGCACTGGACACACCCAGTCTACAAAGAGATGTTCACACATGAGAACACTCCTTCAAGATCATAATAGGTAACTGTTTCAACTAAATACATAGAGACAGAGAAAGTTAAGTAAAATGAAAAGGCAGAGGGACTACTCTCAACTGAAGGATCAAGAGAAAATGCCTTAAAAAATAATGGAAAAGAAATAAACAACTTACCTGATAAAGAATTCAAAACATTGATAATGAAAAATGTTAACTGAATTAGGGAAAAGATTGATCTAAACACTGATCAAGGAAACAAGGAAATAGACAAGGAAATAGAAACAAGGAAATAGAAAATGCAAGACAGAACTAATCAAAAATAAATAATTCAATATCTGAAATAAAGAACACACTAGAAGAAATGACTAGCAGACTAAGTGACATATAACAAAGCACAAGTGATCTGAAGATAGAATATTGGAAATCACACAGTCGGAATAGCAGAATGAAAGACACATTAAAAAAAATGATCACAATCTACAAGATCTCTGAGATAACATGAAGCATGACAACATTTGCATTATTGGGGTTCCAGAGGGAGAAGAGAAAGATAAGTAGATTGAAAATGGATATAAGGAAATTATGTCTGAAAATTTCCCAAACCTGGAGAAAGAAACAGATATCCAGGCACAGGAAGCACAGAGGGTCCTAGAAAAGGTTAAGCCAAACAGACCCACAACAAGATATATCATAATTAAAATGATAAAAGTGAAAGATAAAGAAAGGATTCTAAGGCAGCAAGAGAAAAACAATGAGTTATATATAAGAGAATTCCCATAGGGTAAAAACTGATTTTTCTGCAGAAAATTTGCAAGCCAGAATGGAGTGCCATGACATATTCAAAGTGCTGAAAGGAAAAAAACCCAGTAACCCAGGATACTCTACGAAGCAAAAGTACCATTTAGGATAGAAAGAGAAATAAAGAACTTCTTAGAAAAGCAAAACTGAAAGAATTAATCAATACTAAACATATCGTAAAAGAAATGTTGAATATTCTTCTCCAAATAGAAAAGAAGTAAAGATCTATAAGAAAGGGAAAATCCCATTAGGAAACACAAATATATAGAAAGAATTTAAGATCAGTAAATGTGCCAGCTGTACATTAAAAGTCAAAAAATTGTAAAAACGACCATAACTACTATGAGATAAACAGTTAAGAGATAAACATGAATATGTAAAATATGACATCAAAACCACAAATGTGGGGGAGGGGAATAAAAATGTGTATGTCTTAGAATGTGTTTGAACTTAAATAACAGCCAGTTTAAAACAAGTGGGCATAATTATGAGTCAACATACATGAACCCCATGGTAAAAATAAATCAGAAGCCTATAGTAAATACACAAAAATCAGAACTTCCCTGGTGGTGCAGTGGTTACAATTCCATGGTCCCAATGCAGGGGGCCTGGGTTCAATCCCTGGTCAGGGAGCTAGATCCCACATTCATGCCACAACTAAGGAACCCATCTGCCACAACTGACAGGGTGCAACCAAATAAATAAATAAATAAATAAATAAATAAATAAATATTTTTAGGGCTTCCCTGGTGGCACAGTGGTTAAGAATCCGTCTGCCAAGGCAGGGACACAGGTTCGATCCCTGGTCGGGGAAGATCCCACATGCCGCAGACCAACTAAGCCCATGCGTCACAACTACTGAAGCCCGCGTGACTGGAGCCCATGCTCTGCAACAAGAGAAGCCACCGCGATGAGAAACCCGTGCAGTGCAAGGAAGAGCAGCCCCTGCTCGTTGCAACTAGAGAAAGCTTGCGTGCAACAAGGAATACCCAACGCAGCCAAAAATAAATAATAAATAAATTTATAAAAAGAATACACAAAAATCAAAAAGAGAGAAAGCCAAGCACACTACTAAAGAAAATCATCATTTTATATATAGTAGTGTGTACACCTGAAGCAAACACAACATTGTAAATCAACTATACTCCAATAAAAATTAAGAAAAATATTTAAAAAAGAAAATTATCAAATCACAATAATAGGAACTAAAAGAAGATAAAATGAAGAAAGCAGATCTATAAAAACAACCAGAAAATATGTAATAAAATTGCAAAAGTACACCACTATCAATAATTACTTTAAATATCAATTAACTAAATGCTCCAATCAAAAGATATAGAGTAGCTAATTGGGAAAAGAAACCAAGACATTCAGTATGCTGCCCACATGAGACAACTTGAGAGTTAGTCTGAAAGTGAAGGGTTAGAAAAAGATATTTCAAAGGGAAACAGCAAGAAATCAGAGGTAGCAGTACTCATATGAAACATAATAGATTTTATAACAAAGCCTATAGAAAAAGACAAAGAAGGCTTTATATAATAATACAGGGATAAATACAAGAACAGGATAATACACTAGCTAACATATATGCACTCAATAGAGGAACACCTAAATATATAAAGCAAACACTAGCAAACATAAAGGGAGAAATTGACAATAATACAATAATAGTAGGAAAATTTAACATTCCACTGACATCAGTGGACAGATCATCCAGACAGAAAATCAGTAAGGCAAAAGTGGTCTTAAAGACACAATAGACCAGTTGGACTTGGTTGATATCTACAGGACATTACATCCCCCTCCCCCAAAAATCAGAATACATTTTCTCTTCAAGTGCACATGGAATGTTCTCCAGGATAGATCACATATTGGACCACAAAGCAAGTCTCAACAAATTTAAGATAGAAATAATATAAAACATTTTTTCCTACCACAGCAGTATGAATCCAGAAATCAACTACAGGAATAAAAATGGGAAAAGAGCAAACATGTGGAGACTAAATGACATGCTACTAAGAAACCACTGGGTCAACGATAAAATCAAAGAGGAAATCAGAATATACCCTGAGACAAGTGAAAATGAAGCACACTTTCCATAAACTGTGAGATGCATCAAAAGCAGTTCTAAGAGGGAAGTTTATAGCAATACAGGCCTTCTCCCCAAAACAAGAAAATTCTCAAATAAACCACCTAAACATAATTAGAAAAAGAAAGACAAACAAAACACAAGTCACTAGAAGGAAGTAAGTAATAAAGTTCAGAAAGAAAATAAATAAATATAGATTAAAAAAATAGAAAAGATCAATGGAACCAAGAGCTGTTTTTTTGAAAATATAAACAAAATTGATAAACATGTAGCCAGGCTCACTAAGAAGAAAAGAGAGAGGACCCAAATAAACAAAATAAGAGATGAAAGAGGGGAAATAACAACTGATGCCACAGAGAAACAAAAAAATCATAAAAGAATACTATGACTAGTTATACATCAAAATATTGGACAAGCTAGAAGAAATTAACAAATTTCTAAAAGCATGCAGCCTGCCAATACTGAGTCAAGAAGAAACAGACAATTTGAACAGACTGATCAGTAGAAGTGAGATAGAATCTTTAATTTTAAAATCTTCCTGCAAACAAAAGTCCGGGGTCAAATGGCTTCAAAGGGGAATTCTACCAAACATGTAGAGAACAGTTAATATCTATCCTTCTCTAAAGAAGGTAAATATATACAGTGGTACATATATACAGTGGAATACTACTAAGCCACAAAAAGAATGAAATAATGCCATTTGCAGCAACTTGGATGGACCTAGAGATTATCATACTAAGTGAAGTAAGTCAGAAAGAGAAAGACAAACAGCATATGATATCACTTATATATGGAATCTAGAATAAGATACAAAAGAACTTATCTACAAAACAGAAACAGATTCATAGATACAGAGAACAGACTTGTGGTTGCCAAGCAGGAGGAGTGGTGGGGGAGGGATAGATTGGGAGTTTGGGATTAGCAGATCCAAACTATTATATACTGAATGGACAAACAAGTTCCTACAGTATAGCACAGGGAACTATATTCAATGTCCTGTAATAAACAAAAAAAACCAAGAATATGAAAAAGAATGAATATATATATTCATATATATAGTCATGTATATATATGACTAATCACTTTGCTGTACAGCAGAAATTAACACTACATTGTAAAACAGCTATACCTCAATAAAATAAAATAAAAAACAAAAACATCTATACTTCTCAAACTACTCCAAAAAATTTCAGAGGAAGAAGCACTTCTGAACATATTCTATGAGGCCATCATCACCCTGATACCAAAACCAGACAAAGCTGTCACAAAAAAAGGAATTAGAGGCAAATATCACTGAAGAACATAGTTGCAAAAACCCTCAATAACATGTTGTTATTAGGAAACTGAATCCAACAATATATCAGAAGGATCATACACAATAATCAAGTGTGCTTTATTGCATGGATGCAAGTATTTTTCAGTTTCTGCAAACAAATCAATGTGATATACCACATTAAGAAACTGAAGAATTAAGAAAAACCATATGGTCATCTAAATAGATGGAGAAAAAGATTTTGATAAAATTCAACATTCATTTACAGTAAAAAATCTTCAGAAGGTGGGCATAGAGGAAATATACCTCAACATCATAATAGTCATATATGACAAGCACATAGCTAACATCATAATCACTGGTGAAAAACTGAAAGCATTTCTTAAAAGTTCAGGAACAAGAAAAGGGTGCTCATTCTTGCCACATTTATTCAACATAGTATTGGAAGTCCTAGATATGCAAATACAATAAAAAGAAATAAAAGAAAACAAATTTAAAAAAAAACTGTCATTGTTTGCAGATGTCATACTATTCATAGAAAATCCGATGATGCCACCAGAAAACTACCAGAGCTCACCAATGAATTCACCAATGTTGCAGGATACAAAATTAACATACAGAAATCTGTTGCATTTCTATACACTAACAAAAAACTACCAGAAAGAGAAATCAAACACAAAATTCAATTTCCAATCACATCAAAAAGAATAAAATACCCAGGAATAAACCTACCTAAGGAGATGAAAGACCTGTTCTTGGAAAACTACAAGACACTGATGAAAGAAATTGAAGAGGACACAAACAGATGCAAAGATATACTGTGTTCATAGACTGGAAGAATTAATGTTAAAACGACCATACTACCCAAGGGAATCTACAGATTCAAAGTAATCCCTATAAAAATACCAAGAACATTTTTCACAGAATTAGAGCAAATAATTTTAAATTTTGAATGGAATCAGAAAAGGCCATCAATAGCCAAAATGATCTTGAGAAAGAACAGAGCTGGAGGAATCATGATCCCTGACTTCAGAGTATACTACAAAACTACAGTAATCAAAACAATGTGGTACTGGCACAAGAACAGACATATAGATCAATGGACCAGAATAGAGAGCCAAGAAATAAACCCATACACTTATGATCAACAAAGGAAGCAAGAATATAGAATGGAGGAGAAACAGTCACTTCAATAAGTGGTGCTCAGAAAACTGGACAGCTTCATGTAAAAGAAGGAAATTAGAACATTCTCTAAAACCATATACACTTAAATAAAAAAAGAAAATGGATTAAAGACCTAAATGTATGACTAGAAACCATAAAACTTCTAGAAGTAAATATATGTGGAACACTCTGACATAAATCAAAGCAATGTTTTTATTGGATCTGTCTCCTAAAGCAAAGGAAATAAAACCAAAAATAAACAGTTGGGACAAAATTAAACTTAACAGCTTTCACACAGTAAAGGAAATCATCAACAAAATGAAATGACAACCTGCTGAATGGGAGAAAATATTTGCAAATGATATGACTGATAAGGGGTTAATATCCAAACATGTAAATAACTCATTCACACCAACATCAAAAAAACCAAACAACTGGATAAAAAAATAGGAAGATCTAAATAGACATGTCTCCAAAGAATACATACAGATGATCAATAGGCACATGAACAGATGCTCAACATCTTTAATCATTAGAGAAATGTTAATTAAAAAGACAATGTGAGATCACCTCACACCTGTCAAAATGGCTATCAACAAGAATACAAATAACAAATATTGGTGAGAATGTGGACAAAAGGGAACCCTTGTACACTATTGGTGAGAATGTAAATTGATGCAACCCCTGTGGAAGACACTATGGAAGGTTCTCAAAAAACTAAAAATAGAGCTACCATATGACCCAGCAATTCCATTCCTGGGATAATATCTAGAAAAAAATGAAAACACTAATTCAAAAAGATACATGCACCCCAATATTCATAGCAGCACTATTTATAATAGCTGAGACGTGGGAGCAATTAACAGACTAATAAAGAAGATGTAGTATACATTTACAACGGAATATTACTCAGCCATGATAAGAATGAAATTCTTGCAGCAATGTGGATGGACTTAGAAAATATTGTGCTAGCAAAATAAGTCAGAGAGAGAAAGACAAATACTCTATAACATCACTTATATGTGGAATCTTAAAAAATAATACCAATGAATGTATGCAAAAAAAAAAAAACAGGCTTACAGATACAGAAAACAAACTAGTGGTTACAAAAGGGGACAGGAAGTGGGGAGGAAGATATTAGAGATATGGTATTAAGAGATAGATAAGGGGCTTCCCTGGTGGCGCAGTGGTTGAGAGTCCGCCTGCTGATGCAGGGGACACGGGTTCGTGCCCTGGTCCGGGAAGATCCCACATGCCGCGGAGCAGCTGCACCCGTGAGCCATGGCCGCTGAGCCTGCGCGTCCGGAGCCTGTGCTCCGCAACGAGAGAGGCCACAACAGTGAGAGGCCCGCATCCCGCAAAAAAAAAAAAAAAGAGATAGATAAGACTATTGTGCATAGAACAGAAGAGCAACAAGGATATATTTTAAAACACAGGGAATTATATCCATTATCTTATAATAACTTATAATGGAATATAATCTTCAAAAATACTGAATCACTGTGCTGTACACCAGAAACTAATATAATATTGTAAATCAACAGAACTTCAAAAAAATTTGAAATTTCAAGTGTTGGTGAGCATGTGGAGAAATTGAAACTCTTGTCCATTGATGGTGGGAATGTAAATTGGTGAAACCTCTGTGGAAAGCAGTTTGACAGATCCTCAAAAATCTAAACATGTAATTGCCATCTGAACCAGCAATTCCACTCCTAGGTGTATACTCTGAAAACAGGGACTTAGACAGCTGTATATCAAATACAGCAAAAAAGAATGAAGTTCTGGTACATGGTACAACATGAATGAACCTTGAAAAAAATTATGCTAAATGAAATAAACCCGACACAAAAGAACAAATGTTGTAGGCATCCGCTTATATGAAATATATCTAGAATAGGCAAATTAATGGTGACAGAAAGTAGATTAGTGATATCAGAAGAATAAGAGGGCAGGAGTGAATGGGAAATTACTGCTTGATGGTGATAGAATTTCTCTTTGTGTTGATGTAAATGTCTCAGAAAAGACAATGATGGTAGCACAACATGACGAATGTAATTAATCACAGGTTTGTACATCTAAAAAAGATTAAAATGACAAGTATTATATCTATCATATGACATTAAAAACATTCAAATATATCTCCCAATATCATTGTGAATTATGTGTCTAATTCTGTCAATATTGTTTCATGTATTTCAAAATTTTTTTAAGTTAAGGTACATTTGACATTTCCAGCGTTATCTTTTCTGGAAATGTATTTTGTTTTGAAATTTATTTTATTTGATATTAATATAAAGACTCCCACATTATTATTACTATTTTAATTCTATATCTTTTTCTGTCAATTTACATTTTTTTACCTCTTTATTGGAGTATAACTGCTTTACAATGTTGTGTTAGTTTCTGCTGTATAAAAGGGTGAATCAGCTATATGTATAAATATAACCCCATATCCCCTCCCTCCCACCCTCCCTATCCCACCCCTCTAGGTCCTCACAAAGCATCGAGCGGATCTCCCTGTGCTATGCAGCAGCTTCCCACTAGCCATCCATTTTACATTTGGTAGTGTATATATGTCAATGTTACTCTCTCGCTTCATCCCAGCTTTCCCTTCACCCGTCTGTGTCCTCAAGTCCTTTCTCTACGTCTGCATCTTTATTCCTGCCCTGCCACTAGGTTCATCAGTACCATTTTTTGTTTTTTTTAGATTCCATATAAGTGTGTTAGCATATGGTATTTTTTTTTCTTATTCGGACTTACTTCACTCTGTATGACAGACTCTAGGTCCATCTTTCAACTGACAATATTTTAAGTACTACAGTGGGCAGTATAAAAGTACATCACTTTTTTGATCGCTACAAGAAACCATATGCCAATAAAATGGAAAACCTGGAAGAAATAGAAAAATTCTTAGAAAAGCACAACCTTCAGAGACTGAACCAGGAAGAAATAGAAAATATAAACAGACCAATGACAAGCACTGAAATTGAAACTGTGATTTAAAATCTTCCAACAAATAAAAGCCCATGACAATATGGGTTCACAGGTGAATTCTATCAAACATTTAGAGAAGAGCTAACACGTATCCCTCTCAAAATCTTCCAAAATATAGCAAAGAGGGGAACACTCCCAAACTTATTCAACGAGGCCACAATCACCCTGATACCCAAACCAGACAAAGATGTCACAGAGAAAGACCACTACAGGCCAATATCACTGATGAACAAACATGCAAAAATCCTCAACAAAATATTAGCAAGCAGAATCCAACAGCACATTAAAAGGATCATACACCATGATCAAGTGGGGTTTACCCCAGGAATGTAAGGATTCTTCAATATACGCAACTCAATCAATGTGATACACCATACTAACAAATTGAAGGAGAAAAACCATATGATCATCTCAATAGATGCAGAAAAAGCTTTTGACAAAATTCAACACTGATTTATGATTTAAAAAAACCTCCAGAAAGTAAGCAGGGAGGGAACTTATCTCAACATAATAAAGATCATATATGAAAAACCCACAGCCAACATCATTCTCAATGGTGAAAAACTGAAACCCTTTCCCCTAAAATCAGGAACAAGACAAGGATGCTCACTCTCACCACTATTATTCAACATAGTTTTGGAAGTTTTAGCCACAGCTATCAGAGACGACAAAGAAATAAAAGGAATCCAAATCGGAAAAGAAGAAGCAAACTCACTGTTTGCAGATGACCTGATACTATACATAGAAAATCCTAAAGATGCTACCAGAAAACTACCAGAGCTAATCAATGAATTTGGTAAAGTAGCAGGATACAAAATTAATGCACAGAAATCTCTTGCATTCCTATACACTAATGATGAAAAGTCTGAAAGAGAAATTAAGGAAACACTACTATTTACCTTTGCAACAAAAAGAATAAAACACCTAGGAATAAACCTACCTACGGAGACAATAGACCTGTATGCAGAAAACTATAAGACACTGATGAAAGAAATTAAAGATGATACAAACAGATGGAGAGATATACCATGTTCTTGGATTGGAAGAATCAACATTGTGAAAATGACTATACTGCGCAAAGCAATCTACAGATTCAATGCAATCCCTGTCAAACTACCAATGGCATTTTTCACTGAACTAGAACAAAAAATTTCACAATTTGTATGGAAACACAAAAGACCCCAAATCACCAAAGCAATCTTGAGAAGAAAAACAGAGCTGGAGGAATCATGCTGCCTGGCTTCAGACTATACTACAAAGCTACACTAAACAGGACAGTATGGTACTGGCACAAAAACAGAAACATAGGTCAATGGAACAGGATAGAAAGCCCAGAGATAAACCCATGCACATATGGCCACCTTATATTTGATAAAGGAGGCAAGAATATACAATGCAGAAAAGACAGCCTCTTCAATAAGTGGTGCTGGGAAAACTGGACAGCTACATGTAAAATAATGAAATTAAAACACTTCCTAACACCATACACAAGAATAACCTCAAAATGGATTAAAGACCTGAATGTAAAGCCAGACACTATAAAACTCTTAAAGGAAAACATAGGAAAAACAGTGTTGGACATAAATCACAGCAAGATCCTTTGTGACCCACCTCCTAGAGAAATGGAAATAAAAACAAAAATAAACAAGTGGGACCAAATGAAACTTAAAAGCTTTTGCACAGCAAAGGAAACCATAAACAAGGCCAAAAGACAACCCTCAGAATGGGAGAAAATATTTGCCAATGAAGCAACTGACAAAGGATTAATCTCCAAAGCATACAAGAAGCTCATCCAACTCAATATCAAAAAAACAAACAACCCAATCCAAAACTGGGCTGAAGACCTAAGTAGACATTTCTCCAAAGAAGATATACAGACTTCCAACAAACACATGAAAGAATGCTCAACATCATTAATCATTAGAGAAATGAAAATCAAAACTACAATGACATATCACCTCATACTGGTCAGAATGGCCATCATCAAAAAATCTACAAACAATAAAAGCTGGTGTGGGTGTGGAGAAAAGGGAACACTCTTGCACTGTTGGTGGGAATGTAAATTGACACAGCCACTATGGAGGACAGTCTGGAGGTTCCTTAAAAAACTAAAAATAGAACTACCATACGACCCAGCAATCCCACTACTGGGCGTATACCCTGAGAAAACCACAATTCAAAAAAAGTCATGTACCACAATGTTCATTGTAGCACTATTTACAATAGCCAGGACATGGAAGCGACCTAACTGTTCATCAACAGATGAATGGATAAGGAAGATGTTGCACATACATACAATGGAATATTACTCAGCCATAAAAAGAAACAAAATTGAGTTATTTGTAGTGAGGTGGATGGACCTAGTGTCTGTTATACAGACTGAAGTAAGTCAGAAAGAGAAAAACAAATACCATATGCTAACACGTATATATGGAAGCTAAAAAACAAAAATCATTCTGAAGAACCTAGGGGAAGGACAGGAATAAAGACACAGATGTAAAGAATGGACTTGAGGACATGGGGAGGGGGAAGGGGAAGCTGGGACGAAGTGCGAGAGTGGAAAGGACATATATACACTACCAAATGTAAAATAAATGATAGTGGGAAGCGGTTGCATCCCATGGGGAGATCAGCTTGGTGCTTTGTGATCACCTAGAGGGCTGGTATAGGGAGCATGGGAGGGAGATGCAAGAGGGAGGGTTTATAGGGATATATGTATCCATATAGCTAATTCACTTTGTGATACAGCAGAAACTAACACAACATTGTAAAGCAATTATACTCCAATAAAGATGTTAAAAAAAAAAGTACATCTGTTTTTTTCTTTTTTTTTGCGGTACGCGGGCCTCTCACTGTTGTGGCCTCTCCCATTGCGGAGCACAGGCTCCGGATGCGCAGGCTCAGCGGCCATGGCTCACGGGCCCAGCCGCCCCGCGGCACGTGGGATCCTCCCAGACCGAGGCACGAACCCGTGTCCCCTCCATCGGCAGGCGGACTCTCAACCACTGCGCCACCAGTGAAGCCCAGTTCATCTGTTTTTTAACTCGCTCTGGTAATCTCTATCATTCGATGGAGTGTTTAGGTCATTAGCAATCAGTTTGATGTGATTGTTCTGGGATTTTCTTTCCGTCTACCATTTCATTTTTTGTTTTCTAAATTATTTTCTTGATGATGTTAGTGATTATGAACATGATTATTTGGTGCTGTGTTTGTTCTTATGTATCCCATTTTCTGTTTGGGGGGAAATTATTTGATGCTATTTTTAAATATTGCAGAGGAATTCCTAATACCAAACACTGTCTATCTGTTTTTATTACAGACAATGGGCTTATATTTACATTACCACATCTCGTTTAGTCCACGTTGTCTCTACTAAGACCCTCTTTTCTTGATGCCCAAAATGAAAGGCAAAATTCACTTTTCCCTATTTGTTTTTCACATTCTTTTCCCCTTCATTCTCCATTTTATATAATTCTTTCCTTGAGAGATTGATATAATAGCCACGGACTGGATTATGGTGCTCTTTATATTCTATTCTAGGAAAGCACATTACTTGAGGTTTATAAATACAGATTCAACAAAGAGTGACTCTTACATAAATCTTCAACAACTTTGACGCATTGCTTCACTGATCATTTGCATCAGTTGCATCTTTACCTGTCCGGTGCTAGAGACCAAAGTACACTTTTAGCTCTCTTGTGTTCTACACACTATACAGACTCTCCACTATGGTAAATACATATGTTAGTACAATGAATGCTCATGGTATATTCCAATTTCCAACACTGTAGTTTCTTTCGTATGGTATCACTTCCTGTCAGAGTCCTCCTGGGGATTGGATGATGACGTTTTAGTAATGTTAGTCTGTAAACCAGAGTGTTAATGTGAAGCGATTTCCGTTGTTGATTTAGCTCTTGTTTACTCAAGGTTTCAGGTACAAAGAATCACTTGCTAAAAAATTGTCTAAATTTCAATGTCTGCTTTGTTTTCTTAATTTTTTTTTTTACCACAAATTATCATTGCTCCCATAATCTAACCTGCCTCTCTGTTTCTTAGGTTTGGGAGAAAGTTGATTCTCAGGTGGTGTTTGCTCCAGCTCGCCATCTCTGGGACCTGTGCAGCCTTTGCTCCCACCTTCCTCATTTACTGCTCACTACGCTTCTGGTCAGGTTGCTCTGCTGTGGTCATCATAACAAATAACTGGATGCTCAGTAAGTCAACAGTTTTGATTTTCTTGATTTTCCAAGCCTTGAATTTAACCTTGAAATTTCACCCTTATGTGACATTAATATCCCAATTGGGTTTTCTTTCAGTTGTAGAGTGGACAAGGTCCCAGTCAAAAGCCATGGTAATAACACTGATAACCTGTGCCATTAGTATTGGACAGATAATGCTAGGAGGACTGGCTTTTGTCTTTCGAGACTGGCATACCCTGCAGCTGGTGGTGTCTATACCATTCTTCCTCTTCTTTTTCTCCTCAAGGTATGAGTCTGTCTCTCACTCCACTTAAGGGAACCTAGGATGAAAATGCATATTGAATTGGGATATACTGATTTTCTTATTCCCTGGACCCTTTCCTCTTGTTTTGATGTAAACCAGCGTTTCTCATCTGTTCACTCTGATCAATTTGAGATTTGAGAATTAGAATAGGGAGTAACAGTGATCTTCCTTCCAGGGAGCTTGAGGGATTTTCTGCCATTTTGCTTCCTAAGCCTTACCCAGTATTGTGGTCATTGAGTTATTCCAATATTATTTTTCTTATAGACTTGAAGATATACCTTCAATTTTTTGGCTTTGGAATGAATAAGGTACAATAAAGTTTTCCATGATTTTCTATGTTGCAGATGAAGTTGGATAAAGGAAGCGGCAGAAAATTTATTCATAGAGCAATTTAACAAAACAGCAACAGAATTTCTCCAGAAGTGAAAATGACATGCAGATTGGATGACTTACATTACGTGTTCAACACTCCCTCTTCCCTTAAATAATTTTAACCAATATTTATTTATGGATAATTCCATCCCTACACTTAAAACCACTCTAGGGATAATTAGCTTTAGTAGATCGCAGAAAGATGACTACAGGCTTAATATAGTGAGATGAGTACAGAGAGAAAGAAGAGTGTAATCCATGTCAGACTCATCTGCTAAGTCATTCTATTCTCATAAGAAGGAAGATGTGCTTATTGTTTCCATTTAGTTATAAGAAAACTAAAGCAGATGTAAATAAGTGACTCATTTATGTAGTTAGTTACCAACACTTCTGGTAGTGGCAGGAGTATTCACAATATTTGTTGGCCTAAAAGTTTACATAATTTGGGGACTTCTTTTTTCAAAATAATATACATTTTATACACTATATATAATAATATATATATAATATACATTATATATACTATATATAGAATATATACTATGGCACAAATTTGCCAGATCTCATGCTAAGCTTTGGAAGGGAATTATGCAAGTGAGGGACTCTCAAACTTAAGCTTCATAAGCCTCTTGGGAAATCTCCTGGTGAATAAGCAGAGAGGCAATTTGAAAACAAAGTCTGTGATCCTATGCATGTAGTACATTTTTTGCCTTCCATCTAATATCCACCACTTCAATTGGTGGTGGACATTGGATGGAAGGCAAAAAGCATATGTTGTAATTAACCATAGGACAAATAAGCAAGAGATAGCTGACCGCACCAGTGTGCCCTTCTTTCATCAGGTGGCTGGTGGAATCTGCTCGGTGGCTGATTATCACCAATAAACCAGATGAGGGCTTAAAGGAACTTAAAAAAGTTGCACACAGAAATGGAATAAAGAATGCTGAAGCAGCCCTGAACATGGAGGTGAGCAGGAAGGGGAAGGTGGTTATTGGGTTGGAGAGAAGACACAAATTGACACTTGCCTTCTCCTCTAACAAGGGCAGCTAGTTGAGAATGCAAATTCCCTGGTCTTTCATGGCCATCTCATAGGAAAGAAGCTGTGAGCCCTGTACAGAGCTTCTGCCCATAGCTCAATCCCTGATCTGACTCTATACCCTATGTACTCTCCTGGGTGCCCTGCCCACCTCTGTGGCCTCATTTTCAAAATATCATTGTTGCCATTTAATTTCCTGGAGTCTCCCTGCATGCTTCTTCATACCATGTGCACTCCTGTGATTGCATGTGTAATATGTTACGTTATAAAGAAAGGGAACATATCTCTTCTCTCCTATTGGGTGTCAGTGCTCATCACAATACCTGGCAGTGTGTTGGCAAATGACACGTTTGTCGTTCTTGAAGGGTTTGAGAGCGACCATGCAGGAGGAGCTGGAGGCCGCACAGACCAAAACCACTGTATTTGATTTCTTCCGCACACCCAACCTGCGTAAGAGGATCTGTCTCCTGCTCTTTGTGAGGTGGGCTCCACGCAGTGCATGACAACATTCGAAGAGTGGGGACATGAATCTATGTATTTCATAGGTTTTAACAGTGCTGTGAGAGGGAGGCGCTGATTTGGAGAAAAAATGAGGAAATCACACCAAATAACACTCACACGGAACTGCTTATAGGATGAAAAGTTAGTTAGGTCATATCACACTATCAGTCTTTTCTCTGGAGATTGATGTTGAGAACTTCCATCACAGTACAGATTTGGGCACTTAATTTTCTGCATTTTTCTTTCAATTTTAATTGAAGCAAACGTTGCAAACAGAAGCATGAAGAGGTCAGAAATATATACAAATCAATGAATATGTCAGTATGTAAAAAGGTAGCCAACATACAGATCAAGATAGAAAATCCTAATTCCCCAAGACTTCCCCTCAACTATCTGGTACAGCAACATTCACCACCTCCACACTATTGCCTGACTCTGTTCTCTGCTCACAGCCCTCTCCTGTGCCAAATAAAACTTAACAGTGGTTCTGATCTCCTTCACTGCAGATGAGTGTTGCCTGACCTTGACCTTCACATAATATAAATGATAGAAGGGTTCTGCGACAGGCCATCTTTCCTCATGCTCATTCATGAAGATTCATCCATTCTGTTGCATGTGACAGTAGGTTGTTCTCCCTAGTGCTTTGGTCTTCATTGGATGAATACACTACAATTTCTTTACGTGCTTCAATATTGATGGACTTTTATTTGTTTCCAATTTGGAAACAAATAAATTTGGATACAGTTTTTTGTGTGTTAGCACCCAGTTTACAGGACACAGCAGTTTACAGCACACAGGATACAGTTTTTTGTGTGTTAGCACAAGGGCTTCTGTTAAAGTCTTGCTCATTATCTCTTGAGGGGATATAAGTATTTACTTTGGTATAGTCAGGAGGAGAAATTTTAAATTCTGAATTTTTGAAGATTCACACACATGGACAAAAAGCACACAGGACGATAAACACCCACTGCCAAGCTTAAGAAAGTGACTATTGAATAGTATAATTTATCTTTCCCGGACATATCCTAGTAGACTGCTTATTCATTTAACTACATTGTGCTTTTTGACCTTTTCATATCCACTAGACTTACGTTTCGGAATTCTAGATAATCAGAGTGGAAGGAAAAAGTACATACAATGATAAAGAGAAGTCCTGTTTGCAATTGCTGTGTTCTGTGATAGTTTCTTCTATTTTCTTTTTAAACGTCTTTATTGGAGTATAATTGCTTTACAATGGTGTGTTAGTTTCTGCTTTATAACAAAGTGAATCAGCTATACATATACATATATCCCCATACCTCCTCCCTCTTGCGTCTCCCTCCCTCCCTCCCTATCCCACCCCTCTAGGCGGTCACAGAGCACCGAGCTGATCTCCCTGTTCTATGTGGCTGTTTCCCACTAGCTATCTATTTTACGTTTGGTAGCGTATATATGTCCATGCCACTCTTTCACTTTGTCCCAGCTTACCCTTCCCGCTCCCCATATCCTCAAGTCCACTCTCTAGTAGGTCTGCATCTTTATTCCCGTCTTGCCCCTAGGTTCTTCTGACATTTTTTTTTCTTTTTTTTTTTACATTCCATATGTATGTGTTAGCATACGGTATTTGTTTCTCTCTTTCTGACTTACTTCACTCTGTATGACAGTCTCTAGATCCATCCACCTCATTACAAATAACTCAGTTTTGTTCCTTTTTATGGCTGAGTAATATTCTATTGTGTATATGTGCCACATCTTCTTTATCCATTCATCTGTTGATGGACACTTAGGTTGCTTCCATGTCCTGGATATTGTAAATAGAGCTGCAGTGAACATTTTGGTACATGATTATTTTTGAATTGTGGTTTTCTCAGGGTATATGCCCAGTAGTGGGATTGCTGGGTCGTATGGTAGTTCTATTTGTAGTTTTCTAAGGAACGTCCATACTGTTCTCCACAGTGGCTGTATCAATTTACATTCCCACCAACAGTGCAAGAGGGTTCCCTTTTCTCCACACCCTCTCCAGCATTTATTGTTTCTAGATTTTTTGATGATGGCCATTCTGACCGGTGTGAGATGATATCTCATTGTAGTTTTGATTTGCATTTCTCTAGTGATTAATGATGTTGAGCATTCTTTCCTGTGTTTGTTGGCAGTCTGTATATCTTCTTTGGAGAAATGTCTATTTAGTGTGATGGTTTCTTCTATTGCAATACCTAAATCTGTCTCTCTCTGGGTGAAATAGATCTTTTATGTGGACTCCTTTCCCTTAGATGCTCTTTGGGTAAAAGGTAGATCCTCAGTGGGAATCTTTGATTCCATTTCTGGTGGTACAGTTGGTACATGTTTGCTTTCCTGAATTCTTACATTTTCTTTTAGCCCCAAGAACTCTGGTATGAACTTTAAATTTCCCAGAACTGTGTTTGAAACCAGGACACTATGCTCCCAGTCAAGGGGACACAGGTAGTTTCTTTGCAGTTTCAGTCGCTAGTTGAGAAAAGGGAAATGCTTTACAGTATTGGGGTTGGCGGAATAGAGGGAGGACTCACAGCATACAGACAACTCTCAAAAAGAAATGATTTCCCTAAATTTTAAGTTTTAATGCTTATATATTCAAATTCTCTATACCATCCAGTTTGGTGATTGAGTCAGGTTATGTTTTCCCGTCACTGCTAACTCTATGCTTAGGGACTCAAAAAAAAAGAAGGACAAAAGGAATATCGTTTTCCTTTATAACCATGTTATTTTAATGGTAACATTATCACCCTAAAAGGAAGTGTTATACAAATCAGACTACACCTTTATTCTTAAACATTGATCATTGGCTGCCTGCGTCAATATAATAATCGACTGCAACATGTTGGCTCTAAATCTTACAGCTTGTGTCTTTCTTCTTTTGTTCACTACAGATTTGCAAGCACAATACCCTTTTTTGGCATCTTTATCAATCTACAGCACTTTGGGAGCAATATTTTCCTGTTCCAGGTAATCTTTGGAGTTCTCACTGCCTTAGCCCGATGTCTTGCACTTCTAGTATTGAATTATATGGGCCGTCGACCAACCCAGATGCTTTTCATGTTCCTGGTGGGACTTTCCATTTTGACCAACACGTTTGTGCCCCAAGGTGAGAGAAGACCGGACTTTGGGGAAAAAAGTGTCTTTTTCCCACACTTCAGGGATTGTATTGGTCACACTTGTCTGAAGTCAGGTTTAAAAAGAGGTACCAGGGGCTTCCCTGATGGCGCAGTGGTTGAGAGTCCGCCTGCTGTTGCAGGGGACACGGGTTCGTGCCCCGGTCCGGGAAGATCCCACATGTCGCGGAGCGGCTAGGCCCGTGAGCCATGGCTGCTGAGCCTGCGCATCCGGAGCCTGTGCTCCGCAGCAGGAGAGGCCACAACAGCGAGAGGCCCGCGTACCACAAAAAAAAAAAAAAAAAAAAAGAGGTACCAGTTATGTGCTAAGTACTCCCCCAAACCAATCTGATGGTTTATGAGAAATTCTGCTAAATTTTTTTTGGGAAAAAAACTAAAGGTTAGTGAGGGGTAAATCAGGCATATGTTCATCTCATCACATTGTGAAGTGTCTTAAACTGGTACAATTTATCCCAGATTATTTCTCTAGGACAGCAATTGTTTACCTGCCTTTTGTCCATTCACACGTCAAATAAAAAACATGGAGGGGTGAGGCCTTGCAATGATCCCCCAGGTGAGGACACAGCATGGTAACTCCCTCTGTTTGGGCTCTTCATTACCAGCTTTGGTGACTAGTCACTTCCCCGTCTCTACATAGCCACATATGAGTGTGGTGTTAAGTCACCATGCAGCTCTTGCTCATGAGAATCTCCCAGGAAATGAAAAAAAATCCCCCTTTTTCAAGGAATGAAGGAGTGAACAGTAGGAATAGAATTTAAGCAGATTAAAATCTTTGTCTGGGGCTTCCCTGGTGGCACAGTGGTTGAGAATCTGCCTGCCAATGCAGGGGACACGGGTTCGAGCCCTGGTCTGGGAAATCCCACATGCTGCGGAGCACCTAGGCCCGTGAGCCACAACTACTGAGCCTGCGCGTCTGGAGCCTGTGCTCTGCAACAAGAGAGGCCGCGCTAGTGAGAGGCCCGCGCACCGCGATGAAGAGCGGCCCCCGCTTGCCGCAACTAGAGAAAGCCCTCGCACAGAAACGAAGACCCAACACAGCCAAAAATAAATTAATTAATTAAAATAGGTGTTTAAAAAAAAATCCTTGTCCATTCCCTGTTAGATTACAGGTTAATAGAAAAATATGTAATGATTAGTAGAACCTTAGTGGGCACTATGCTTTACCATCTCCCAATGCAAGAATATGCTTCACAGCATTACAGATGGGTGGACTCTGCTCTTTAGAAGATCATTAATGATGCAGGCTTATTCCCTTCCACGAGAGTTCTTTCCAATATTATAAAGCTATAATTAGATTTCTTTTTATACTGTGCAGAAAACTGTTTCTCTGAAATTTTTTTTAGTGGTCCCAAATTCTTTTTTTCCAAATAGAAGTTTCCATTCTTGGTTCCTCATGTCTAACATTGATGTAGATCCAGCTTCTCTTCAGCCTTTCCACTAACAGAAAAGCCCTGTCCTTCTATGACTCTCTTGTGCCATACTCACTCCATGGCAATGCTGTATCTACACTAGGTTGACTGACTCATTGAGGCCTGTCTGGGACTTTCCAGGTTTTATTCATGAAAATCTCACATTGCTAAAACCTCCGAATTCCCAGGAAAACCAGGATGACTGGTCACTTTAAATTCTGCACTTTAATTGTAAAGTCCTCAAGGTTAGCGCTGAGGCTTAGACACAGTAATTGTCCACATGACCGTCCTACCTTCTATAATAAGCATAGAGCAAGTACTGGACAGAATAACTAAAAGCAAATTTCTGCCACACTCACCTTTTCTTCCTCTTCTCTGGCAAATCTCAGATATACAGAGAGATTTGCTACAATTAACCGAGATAATTTTATGTACATTTTACAACCTATGTTGATAACTTTATCTTTCTCAGTTTATAAAAGACTCCATGATCCTGCTACTGTAATATTTTCTACAATCTATTTCAAACATACAAATAACCTGTAGAGTTGCTTGTCCTGAATAAATTTGGTGGATGCTGATTCCTTTAACACAGCTTTCTTAATCTCACTGGTCTTCCTCTCTCTAGAAATGCAGACCCTGTGTGTGACTTTGGCAAGTGTGGGAATCAGCTGTGGTGCCGCTTCTATCACCAGTTATTCTGTCCACTGTAATGAACTCATCCCCACTCTCCTCAGGTATAAGGATTTTTTATATCCTTCCGAAGCCTGAGTAAAGATTGATATATAGTGTCCAGTAGTTTAATATAATTTGTGGTTTAGGAAAGGGACCAGGAAAATGTTCTAATTCCACTAATAATAAGGTAGTAGTTGCCCATTTTTAAGTTCCAGTTATGAGTGTAAAACGGAAATACAAAGCACCAAACATATTAGAAAATAAAAACAAACCAAAAAAGTGGATTTAACCTTAATTACTGTGTACTTGAGGTTGGCTTTGGATATGGATTTTCTAAAAAGCGACTTTTTATTGTTTATCATCTAATAGCTGTAAACTGTACTACTAGAATAGAAAAATGGAAAATCAAAAACAAAGAACTTTGAATATCCCTCCAGGGCCAAAAAATAGGACTTTCCCAGCTAATTGATGCTTATTGTGGAATAACATAAGAAATGTTAATTATAAAGCAATTATTTGTAATAGGAATCGTAACAATATACTAAAAAACAATTATCACCACAGTTTATCAGAAAAGCTGACTTGGTGCCATGTATCTCTTTTTATTAAAATGATGAAAATGGGTCTTAACACATTTTGACCCTGTCAAAGACAGCTAGAAAATCACAGAGCAAATCACAAAAACAAGTGTTTCGTAAAGCCCACATATGTAATCATTGTGTTTTAGTGTGTTCCGTAATCACATCAAAATAATAGATTGTAAGTTACATGTGTGGATTTTTACTGGATTATTATGTATTCTTGTTTATCCTTCAGGGCAAAAGCTTTGGGATTAGATGTAATGGCTAGTAGGTGTGGGTCAGCTCTGGCTCCCCTCTTGATGACCCTGGTGGTGTATCTACCCACTCTGCCCTGGATCATCTATGGAGTATGTCCCATTATTGCGAGTCTTGTTGTCCCTTTCCAACCTGAAACCAGAAATCTGCCTCTGCTTGACACCATCCAGGATGTGGAAAATAAGTGAGTAATGCTTCTAGCCATCCCCTGGGAGAGACTGTGTGCTTTGGATCTGTGAGTGAGAAAGACAAAACACAGAGCGGGTCCCTCAGATCACTGGGAAGGCTGAGCCTGCCTGGGATACATCCATCTTGGGCCATTGCCTTCACATTTCTAATCATTGTGAGTTCCAGTCTAGACTGCAGAGATTCCTCTCTGCCCTGTTCTCATTGGTAGTTTTAGTGCTGAAGAGACAGTAATTAGCTCTACTGTGAGGGCATATCCTACCTGCCCTCATGATAGCATTTCATGATCCTCAGATCCATAAGAGCAGGGGATATAAGGGAAAAGAAATGGGATGACCAGTGAAGGAACAATGTTAGGAAGATCATGTTGAGTTAAAGACTCTTTGATGATGGCCATTCTGAAAATCTACAAACAATAAATGCTGGAGAAGGTGTGGAGAAAAGGGAACCCTCTTCTACTGTTGGTGGGAATGTAAATTGATACAGCCACTATGGAAAACAGCATGGAGGTTCCTTAAAAAACTAAAAATAGAATTACCATATGACCCAGCAATCCCACTACTGGGCATATACTCTGAGAAAACCATAATTCAAAAAGAGTTACGTACCACAGTGTTCATTACAGCACTATTTACAATAGCCAGGACACGGAAGCACACTAAGTGTCCATTCACAGATGAATGGATAAAGTTGATGTGTCACATATATACAATGGAATATTACTCAGCTATAAAAAGAAATGAAACTGAGTTATTTGTAGTGAGGTGGATGGACCTAGAGTCTGTCACACAGAGTGAAGTAAGTCAGAAAGAGAAAAACAAATACCGTATGCTAACACATGTATATGGAATCTTAAAAAAAAAAAAAAGGTTCTGAAGAACCTAGGGGCAGGACAGGAACAAAGATGCAGACGTAGAGAATGGACTTGAGGACACGGGAAGGGGGAAGGGTAAGCTGGGACGAAGTGAGAGAGTGGCATGGACATGTATACACTACCAAATGTTAAATAGTGGGAAGCAGCCACACAGCACAGGGAGATCAGCTCGGTGCTTTGTGACCACCTAGAGAGATGGGATAGGGAGGGTGAGAGGGAGACGCGAGAGGGAGGAGATATGGGGATATGTGTGTATATATAGCTGATTCACTTTGTTCTACAGCAGAAACTAACACACCATTGTAAAGCAATTATACTCCATTAAAGATGTTAAAAAAATTTTTTAAAGAAAAAAAATAAAGACTCTCTTTGAAAAGATAATAAAGAAATAAATCTTGTGTAGGTGCTTGTAAGATTCAGGCAAATTTTGTCACGACAAGTAATGGAAAGTATCAAGGATAGGGGAAAAAAGAAACTAGTAAAAGTCTTTTAATAGGAGAAATATGCTATCTTCGTAACCTAGGGCTTCAATAATAAAGTTCCACAAACTGAGTGAATTAGACAAAAGAAATGTATTGTCTCACAGTTCTGGAGCCTGGAAGTCTGAGCTTAAGTTGTTGGCAGGGCCATGCTCCCTCTGAAGGCTCTAGAGAAGGGTCTGTTCCAGGTCTCTCCTGGTTTCTGGTAGTTCCTTGGCTTGTGGCGGCTTAACTCCAATCTCCACATGGCATCTCCCTGGCATGTCTCTACGTCCAAATATACTCTTTGTATAATGACACCAGTCAAATTGGTTTAGGGGCCCAACCTACTCCAGTATGACTTCATCGTAATTAATTATATCTGCAAGAACCATGTTTCTAAATATGGCAATCTCATATTCTGAGATACTGAGAGTTAAGGCTTCAGCATATGAAATTTTGAAGGGACACATTTCACTGCCTAACAAATGAGGCTAAGATTTTCAACTCATCCCTTGACTTTCCAAAGGTGTCTTTGGTCAGAGGTCTAAAAAGACCAGGTGAGAGTAGCACTTTCTAACTGCTTTCTTGGGTCTGCACAGTCAGCAGAGCCTTTTGCAGGATGAGTGTCAATCCCTCATGGATTTTATTGGATTATAAAAAGCTGATGGTTAAGGATCAGTTTGTACTTGTGCACGCATGGCATCCAAACTTACTTTTATTATTTTCTATTTTTTAATGTGTATTTTTATTTGCTAACTCATTGGTTGATTTGTTTTTTTCTGTTTTGTTTTTCCAGCAAAAAATTCTCAAGAGAAGCACATGAAAAAGATTTCTACATTAAAGTGACAAAATTTTAAGTGGATTTCATGAGATGACTGGTGAGGAAAATAAAAATATGAAGAAAAAAATGGGAGTTTTCCTTTATCTTTACATACTAGCAAGAAAGTATACTGGAACATGAATCTCATTTACAATCATGGCATTAATTTGCGATTAAACATATGATTTCTTGGAACATGTAATTCCATGATCAGAAAAATGGTGCCCACATAGAATGTTAGGAAACATTTTTTCCTCTTCTTTTCCTGAAGAAGTTGGTGTAAAATAGGTAATATGTCTTCCTTAAATATTTGGTAAAATTTCCAGTGAAGATACCTGTAGTTTTCTTTGTGGGAGAATGTTTAACTATAAATTTATTTCATGTAATAGATATAGGACTATTTAGTTTATCTTTTTTTTCATTAATAGTTTCTCTCCTTATCATGGATTCTATTTTCCTATAACTTTACTTACCTAATATTTGATGGATGCCAAGCATTGTGTCTTAACTTCTTGGATGCTAGATATTTTTTATTCCTAAAAATATTATTGAGTTGTTTGGGATATGCCTAAGTGACTTGAAAACACTGATCTTTTTGGGTCTGGGGGAAATCCTGTGGAGTGTCTACCAGGCAGCTGTTTGGACTCATCCACAGGCTATCAATACTGGTAAGGGGCTGAAGAACCATGGGCAAAAGGACTGTCTGGAGTTATCTCCTGGCTTGCTCACCAAATATGTAACCAAACCAGGTTTGTTTGCCCGTCGAACAACAAGCCAAACACTGAGTCACTGACGTTTGCAACAGAGAAAGTGTTATTTGTGAGGTAGCCAAGTGAGGACACAGGAGAATAAATCTCAGATATGCATCTCCAAAGGCCAGAGGCTTGAGATATTTATGATATAAAACAGCAGAGTGGTCTCAGGCATTTGGAAAGGTGATTGGAGATTGGGGAAAGATGAAGTAACTCATTTCTGTGCAGGCCCAGCTTTAGGGTCAGTGGGCTCAACTAGTCTTAGACAGGTGTATTGGGCAGGAATTGACTCCAAATTTTTGGAAAACAACTTAAGCCCCCATTACTATAGTGACTCATACATCAGAAGTATTATCTATAGGGGTGGTTAGAAGTCTGATGATAAATTATGTAGGGTTCATGAAGTTTGGGGGGTTTGCAGTTAGAGAAAGGGGAAAAAATACAAATGAAGTAGGCTTAATCAGTAAAGGCAGGTTACAAGCAGAGGGTTTTCTAAGAAACTGTTCCCTTATCTGCTGCTCTGTTAGATGCATTCAATGATTTCTGTTAAACACCAGCTTCCATGAATCCTATGGAGCATGTTTTCATAATTTCTTCCTCTTCATCACCTTTCTCTCTCTTGTTACCAAACTTTATGTGTTTCTCTGCTTCCTGTTAATTTCCCTTTTGTCCTATTCTTTATTTTTTCTTAAAAAAATTTTTAATTACGGAACTTAATTATCTACAGAAAACAGTTTTAAAAAGACACATATATACACCATATATACCCAAATTAAACATATATGACTAGTTTGCTGTGGTACAGAGCTTCCCTTAAAAAAGGAGGAGGGTTCTGATCCTGAAGAAGATAGAGTAAGCATACTGAATCTGTTCTCTTTTGACGAAATGCACCATGAAAGAACTCATGGGGCAACTATTCTAGACTGTGAAAGTATATATAGTAATATATTAACATGTCTAAAAAATAATAGCACAAAGTGGATGGGGGAGGAAATAGAGCTCTATAGCAGTAAAGTTTCTATATATTATGGAATTCAGTGAGTATAAGTATGAAGTAGGTTCTGATAGCTTATGCTGTGTATTATAAGTTCTAGAGCAACTACTGAGAAACCACTGAGAAAAAAAAGAGTTTAAAATACTTAAATGAATTAAATGATATACTAGAAAATATTTACTCTAAAGGTGGTATTAAAAGAGGACTAGAGGAATAAAATAGTCATGAGACAGAAAGAAAAATAAAATCAAAATAATTGCTGTGATTCCAACTGTATCAATAATAATATTTACAGTCTAATTAAAAGCAGAGACTGGCTGGATGAAAAACAAAAATATCCAACTATATGTTGTCTACAGGAAATATACTTTAGGCCTGATACCAATAGATTGAAAGTAAAAGGATAGAAAAAGAAATACCATTCAGACAGCAACTGAAAGATAGCTGGTGTGACTATATAAATATCATACAAAATAGACTTTAGGACAACAACTGTTACTAAAGCAAAATCTGCACATTTTAGGATGATAAATAGGTCAATTAATCGAGAAGATATAAGAATTATAAATGTGCATAAATGTAACAACAGAATCCTAAAATAGATGAAGCAAAAACTGACAGAACTGAAGGTAGAAATAGAAAATTCAACAATAATAGTTGGAAATATCAATATCCTGCTAAATATAATGGATAGAACCTTTGTTAGAAGGTCAGGAAGTGTAAAGAAGACTTGAACAATGCTATAAACAAAGAAGACCTAACAAGTATAGAATACTTCACCTAAAACATCACAATACATATTCTTCTCAAGAACTCATGGAACATTCTCCAGAATAGACCATAAATTAGTCCATCAAACAAGCCTTTATACACAGTAAAGGACGGAAATAATGCAAAATATGTTCTTCGACCACAATAGAATTAAATTAGAAATCAACAATATAAATTTTGAGAAATTTACAAATATGAGGAAATTAAGTTATACACTTCTACCTAACCATTAGTTAAAGAAGAAATCATCACATGGAAAATTAGAGAACTTTTCAAGATGAATGAACAGGAAAACATAACATACCAAAACTTATAGGATGCACTAAAACAATTCTTAGGGGAAAAGACATGGGAAAAAATGACTATATTAAAGAAAAAGAAAGAGCACAAATCAGTAATCTAACCTTCAATCTTTGAACTTGAAAAAGAAGAGAAAACTAAATCCAAAGAAAGCAGAAAGAAGGTAATAATATTAATACAAAGATAAAAAAGAGAGAGATAATAGAAAAACAATGGAGAACAATCAATGAAACCAAATTGATTCTTTGAAAAGGTGAACAAAATAGGGTGAATAAACTTTAAGTGCCTTAACCAAGAAAAGAATTAGAAGAGACTCAAGTTTCTAAAATCATAAATAAAAAAGAGCAGATAGGTAATCCTGTGAACAACTGAATGCCAAGAAATAAGATAATTTGATGAAATGGACAAATTCCTAGAAGGGCAAAATTTACCAAAACTGACTCAAAGAAGGAATAGAAAATCTGGATAGGACTATAAAAATTAAAGGTCTTAAGTTACTAATTTTAAAACTTCCTACAAAGAGAAGCTCAGTCTAATTTACCTTCAAGGTGAACGCTACCAAACATTTAAAAGGAATTAACATGAATCCTTCAAAAACTCTTTTAGAAAATAGATAGGAAGTGAGCAAAAGAAAGGGAGTTCACCCTGGTAAACAGCATATATGCCTTTTCATTTTGTTGATTATTTCCTTTGCTTTTTGAACCTTTTGAGTTTTATGTAGTCCACTTTTCTATTTTTGACATTGTTGCCTGTGATTTTCATGCCAAATCCAATAAATCATTGCCACCAACAACGTCAAAGAAGTTTTTCCCTAGCTTTTTCTCTGAGGAGTTTTAGAGTTCCAAGTGAGTGTTTACATCTTGCTTAAAAGTGGAATATTATTTGTCCATAAAAAAGAAGCAAATCCTGTCATTGGGACAACATGGATAAGCATACAGACATTATTATAAGTGAAATAATCCAGTTACAGAATGACAAATATGGCATGATTCCACTTATATGAGGTTTTTAAAATAGTCAAAGTCATAGAAGCAGAGAGTAGAATGAATGGTAATTGTCAGGGGCTGGGGGGAGAGAGAAGTCAGAAATTGTTTTCCAATGGGTATAAATCCAAAAACAAATCTTTTTTTTTTTTTTTTTTTTTTTTTGCTGTACATCGGCCTCTCACTGCTGTGGCCTCTCCCGTTGCGGAGCACAGGCTCCGGATGCACAGGCTCAGCGGCCATGGCTCACGGGCCTAGCTGCTCCGTGGCATGTGGGATCTTCCCAGACCAGGGCATGAACCTGCGTCCCCTGCATCGACAGGCGGACTCTCAAACACTGAGCCACCAGGGAAGCCCCAAAAACAAATCTTATAAAAATCAATTTACAGTAGTATCATAGGGAATAAAATACACAGAAAAAGTTAATAGGAGTGCAAGAATTGTCCACCAAAACCAAAAAACAGTGTTCTGAGAAAATAAAGAACATCTACATAAATAGAAAGATAGCTCATATTCTTGTATTGGGAGGCTTAGTGTTGTCAGTAAAGCAATACCCCCAAGTTGACCTATAGTTCCAACAAAATTTCTATCCAAATCTCAACTGGCTTACTTTTGGGCAGAATTGACATTAATTGTCAATTTATAATATCATTGTCATTAATATTGATATGGATTCAAGGACCCAGATTGCCAAAACAATATTGGAAAAGAAAAATAAACTTAGAGGACTTTCACTTTACAATTTCAAAGGTTACTGTAAATCTATAGTACAGTGTGATTCAGGCATTAGGATAGGCTAAAATTGAGAGCACAGAAATAAACCCTAAAGTTATGGTCAATTGATTTTTAACAAAGGGGACCAGAAAATTCAGTGGGAGGAAGGAAGTCTTCAAGAAATGATGCTTGGGTAAGACGGGAATAAAGACACAGACCTACTAGAGAATGGACTTGAGGATATGGGGAGGGGGAAGGGTAAGCTGGGACGAAGTGAGAGAGTGGCATGGACATATATACACTACCAAACGTAAAATAGATAGCTAGTGGGAAGCAGCCACATAGGACAGGGAGATCAGCTGGGTGCTTTGTGACCACCTAGCGGGGTGGGATAAGGAGGGTGGGAGGGAGGGAGACGCAAGAGGGAAAAGATATGGGAACATATGTATATGTATAACTGATTCACTTTGTTATAAAGCAGAAACTAACACACCATTGTAAAGCAATTGTACTCCAATAAAGATGTTAAAAAAAAACCCCACACAGTTATGGTCAATTAATCTATGACAAAGGAGGTAAAAATACACAATAGTGAAAAGATAGTCTCTTCAATAAGTGCTGAGAAAATTGGACAGCTACATGTAAAAGAATGAAAATAGAACATTCCCTAACACCATATAAAAAATGAACTCAAAATGGATTAAAGACCTAAATGTAAGACCTGAAACCGGAAAACTCCTAGAAGAAAACATAGGCAGAACACTCTTTGACATATATCATAGCAGTGTTTTTTGAATCTGTCTCCTAAAGCAAAGGAAATAAAAGCAAAAATAAACTAATGGGACCAAATTAAACTTACAAGCTTTTGCACAGCAAAGGAAACCTCTGACTAAATGAAAAGACAGCTTACTGAGTGGGAGAAAATATTTGCAAATAATGACCAATAAAAAATTACTATCCAAAATATATAAACAGCCTATATAACTCAACATCAAAAAAAAAAAAAAAAAGCCAGATTAAAAAGTGAGCAGAAGGGCTTCCCTGGTGGTGCAGTGGTTGAGAGTCCGCCTGCCCATGCAGGGGACGCGGGTTCGTGTCCCGGTCCGGGAAGATCCGACATGCCGCGGAGCGGCTGGACCCGTGAGCCATGGCCTCTGAGCCTGCGCCTCCGGAGCCTGTGCTCCACAACTGAGAGGCCACAGCAGTGAGAGGCCCGCGTACCGCAAAAAAAAACCCCAAAAAAGTATTAATAATTACGACCATAAAATTCGTTTTATAGCTAACAGCCATAAAAGGGCAAATCAACAGTAACACAATCATAGTAGGGGATTTAACACCCCACTTTCAACAATGGACAGATCATCCAAAATAAAAATAAATAAGGAAACACAAGCTTTAAATGATACATTAAACAAGAGGGACTTAATTGATATTTATAGGACATTCCATGCAAAAACAACAGAATACACTTTCTTCTCAAGTGCTCATGAAACATCCAGGATAGATCATATCTTGGGTCACAAATCAACCCTTGGTAAGTTTAAGAAAATTGAAATCATATCAAGTATATTTCCCAACCATAACGCTATGAGACTAGATATCAATTACAGGAAAATATCTGTAAAAAATACAAACACATGGAGACTAAACAGTATACTAATAAATAACCAAGAGATCACTGAAGAAATCAAAGAGGAAATTAAAAAATACCTAGAAACAAATGACAATAAACACGACGACCCAAAACCTATGGGATGTAGCAAAAGCAGTTTTAAGAGGGAAGTTTATAGCAACACAATCCTACCTCAAGAAACAAGAAACACCTCAAATAAACAACCTAATGTAACACCATAAGCAATTAGAGAAAGAAGAACAAAAAACCCACAAAGTTAGCAGAAGGAAAGAAATCATAAAGATCAGATCAGAAATAAATGAAAAAGAAATGAAGCAAGCAATAGCAAAGATCAATAAAACTAAAAGCTGGTTCTTTGAGAAGATAAGCAAAATAGATAAACCATTAGCCAGACACATCGAGAAAAAAAGGGAGAAGACTCAAATCAATAGAAATAGAAATGAAAAAGGAGAAGTAACAACTGACACTGCAGAAATACAAAGGATCATGAGAGATTACTACCAGCAAATATATGCCCATAAAGTGGACAACCTAGAAGAAATGGAAATTCTTAGAAAAGCACTACCTTCCGAGACTGAACCAGGAAGAAATAGAACATATAAACAGACCAATCACAAGCACTGAAATTGAGACTGTGATTAAAAATCTTCAAACAAACAAAAGTCCAGGAGGAGATGGCTTCACAGGTGAATTCTATCAAACAATTAGAGAATAGGTAACACCTATCCTTCTCCAACTCTTCCAAAATATACCAGAAGGAGGAACACTGCCAAACTCATTCTACGAGGCCACCATCACCCTGATACCAAAACCAGACAAAGATGGCACAAAGAAAGAAAACTACAGGCCTATGTCACTGATGAACGTAGATGCAAAAATCCTCAACAAAATACTAGCAAACAGAATCCAACAACACATTAAAAGGATCATAAACGATGATCAAGTGGGGTTTATCCCAGGAATGCAAGGATTCTTCAATATATTCAAAGCAATCAATGTGATACACCATATTATAAAATTGAAGGAGAAAAACCATATGATCATCTCAAGGGGTGCAGAAAAGCTTTAACAAAATTCAACACCCATTTATGATAAAAACCCTCCAGAAAGCAGGCATAGAGGGAACTTACCTAAACATAATAAAGGACATATATGACAAACCCACAGGAAACATGTTTCTCAATGGTGAAAAACTGAAACAATTTCCACTAACATCAGGAAAAAGACAAGGTTGTTCACTCTCACCACTATTATTCAACATAGTTTTGGAAGTTTCAGCCACAACAAACAGAGAAGAAAAAGGAAATAAAAGGAATCCAAATTGTAAAAGAAGAAGAAAAGCTGTCACTGCAGATGACGTGATACGATTCATAGAGAATCCTAAAGATGCTAGCAGAAAATTACTAGAGCTAATCAATAAATTTGGTAAAGTATCAGCATACAAAATGAATGCACAGAAATCTCTTGTACTCCTATACACTAATGATGAAAAATCTGAAAGAGAAATTAAGGAAACACTCCCATTTACCATTGCAACAATAAGAATAAAATACCTAGGAATAAATCTACCTAAGGAGACAAAGACCTGTATGCAGAAAACTATAAGACACTGATTAAAGAAATTAAAGATGATACAAACAGTTGGAGAGATAGACCATGTTCTTGGTTTGGAAAATCAACATTGTGAAAACGACTCTACTATCCAAAGCAATCTACATATTCAGTGCAATCCCTATGAAACTGCCAATGACATTTTTCACAGAACTAGAATAAAAAATTTCACAATTTGTATGGAAACACAAAAGACCCCGAATAACTAAAGCAAGGTTGACAGAGAAAAACGGAGCTGCAGGAATCAGGCTCCCTGTCTTCAGACTATACTACAAAGCTACAGTAATCAAGACATTATGGTATTGGCACAAAAACAGAAATATAGTTCTTTGGAACAGGATAGAAAGTCAAGAGATAAACTCATGCACATATGGTCACCTTATCTTTGATAAAGGAAGCAAGAATATACAATGGAGAAGAGACAACCTCTACAATAAGTGGTGCTGGGAAAACTGGACAGGTACATGTAAAAGAATGAAATTAGACCACTTCTTAACACCATACACAAAAATAAACTCAAAATGGATTAAAGACCTAAATGTAAGGCCAGACACCATCAAACTCTTGGAGGAAAATATAGGCAGAACATGTTATGACATAAATCACAGCAAGATTCTTTTTGACCCACCTCATAGAGAAATGGAAATAAATACAAAAATAAACAAATGGGACCTATTGAAACTTAAAAGCTTTTGCACAGCAAAGGAAACCATAAACAAGATGAAAAGGCAACCCTCAGAATGGGAGAAAATATTTGTAAATAAAGCAACTGACAAAGGATTAATCTCCAAAATTCACAAGCAGCTCATGCAGCTCAATATCAAAAAAACAAACAACCCAATCCCAAAATGGGCAGAAGACCTAAATAGACATTTCTCCAGAGAAGATATACAGTTTGCCAACAAACACATGAAAGGATGCTCAACACCACTAATCATTAGAGAAATGCAAATCAAAACTACAATGAGGTATCACCTCACAGCGTTCAGAATGACCATCATCAAAAAATCTACAAACAATAAAGGCTGAAGAGGGTGTGGAGAAAAGGGAACCCTCCTGCACTGTTGGTGGGAATGTAAATTGATACAGCCACTATGGAGAACATTATGGAGGTTCCTTAAAAAACTAAAAATAGAACTACTGTATGAGCCAGCAATCCCACTACTGGGCATATACGCTGAGAAATCCATAATTCAAAAGGAGTACCACAATGTTCATTGTAGTTCTTTTTACAATAGCCAAGACATGGAAGCAACTTAAGTGTCCATCAAGAGATGAATGGATAAAGAAGATATGGCACATATGTACAATGGAATATTACTTAGCCACAAAAAGAAACAAAATTGACTTATTTGTAGTGAGGTGGATGGACCTAGAGTGTGTTATACAGAGTGAAGTTAAGTCAGAAAGAGAAAAACAAATACCATATGCTAACACATATAAATGGAAGCTTAAAAAAAAAATCATTCTGAAGAACCTAGGGGCAGGACAGGAATAAAGACAAAGACGTAGAGAATGGACTTCAGGACACGGGGATGGGGAAGGGTAAGCTGGGATGAAGTGAGAGAGTGGAAAGGACATATATACACTACCAAATGTAAAATAGATAGCTAGTGGGAAGCAGCTGCATATCACAGGGAGATCATTTCAGTGCTTTGTGACCACCTGGAGGGGTGGATTAGGGAGGATGGGAGGGAGATGCAAGAGGGAGGAGATATGGGGATATATGTATATGTATAACTGATTCACTTTGTTATAAAGCAGAAAGTAACACATACTGCAAATCAATTATACTGCAATAAAGATGTTAATAAAATAAAATAAAATAAAATATTTTTATAAATACAGGATAAGAAATGAAAATTCTGACACAATTAGCACATACCATGTGTGTTTTGTGGCAAGTAAAATTGTAAAGTTTTTGTATGCAATCGAAGTTAGCTGTTATCAGCTTAAAATAGACTGTCCAAACTGTAAAAAGCTTTATGCAAGAATATGGTAACCAGAAAGGAAAACCTAACACTAGATACAAAATGATAAAGAGGAAATTATCAAAGTATATTACCACACACACAAAAAGACATTTGCATTGATTTGTTCCAGAATTCAGTTCATTCCTTTGATCTCATTGCAACCCTTCCATATTCCAAGGGGGCAAAACTAGGGTTCAAATCCATGTTTGCTTAGTGGAGACATACAGTGCCTAGACCACATGAGAAACTTCTGTAAGGCAAGGCTGTGCTGAAAACTGAGGTCTTCTCAAGAGGCCTCCCAAGAAAGATGCCCCTGGAAGATGCTGCCCTCAACCAAAAGACATATTCTTCTGTATCAGTGGGATCAGAGCTGTTCCAAATTTTGGGGAGACAAGAAAATAGGACATAGACAGAAGAATTCTGTGGCATGAGATAAGCTTTCTCTAATCACCAGGGCCCTGAAGCACAAACAGGGAGTGAAGATTCCAACTCAAACAGTAAACAAAATAAACTTCTGATGAACCCGCTTTCTCCTTCAGCTACTGCCGTATTCTCTGATTTCTTTCTTTCCCATTTATATTTTTACCCATTCCTATAACATATTCAACCCCACCAAATTTCTTAAGATCCTAATGTTTTCCATATTTTCACATCCAAATGGTTATTTGTGGTAGCTGGTAAATTCCTCTTCCTAGAAACTTTTTTTGGCCACCAAACCCTACTCTGTTCTTGTTTTACTAACTCATTGCAGGCTTCTCTTTCTCATTCTCCTGTGCTGACTCTTCCAACACTGGAGTGCTGAAGGGCTCAGGTCCTGAATATTTTCTCTTCTCTATGTGTACCCACTCTCTTCATCTCTTTACTGATGGCTCCTAAATTTACATCTCCAGCATAGCCTCTCCTGTAAACCCTAGGTTTTAAAATTTGCTCCACCTTCAAATGACATCCAGAATCTGGCTGACCCTAAGTGCACTATAACTTCCCAAGTCTAAGTCGCTCTCATGTCTCATCTGGACTATCGTCCCCTCCCCAATTTCTCCAAATAAATCTTCATGTAAATCTTTTAAAATTTATCATGTGATGTCAAATCTCTGCTCAAATATCTCTTATGGCTTCCAACTCATCCAGAATGAAAGTCAACACTGTTACACTCAAGTCCATGTTAGATTTAGTTCCCCTCTGTCTCTTTACCTCTCTTATGTTATCTAACTTTGTTATAGATGCACCAGTTTCCTTTATGTCTCAAAGGATACTGGGCATGCTCCCACTGCCTTTCTTTTCCCCACAAAATACTTACTTCAAAAATTTTTTAGTTCTTTCAGTACTCTAGCCAATTGTTACCACATTTGAGAGAATTTCCCTATGTATTCTCCTTACATGTTAATATTTCCTTGTCCTGCTTCATCTTCGTCACACCACTTAGCTATATATTTGAATATTGTCTGTTTCCTCATTATTCAAATAGAAGAGGTATGTTTTGTTCTGTGTTGTATCACGTTGAAGAATTCTTGGCACATTAAGAGTTTTGGGAACATATTAAGTGATTGTGGAATATTGAATAAAAGGAACATGAGAAAGCCCGAGGTATTGGGATCCAATCATATAACCCACAAAATATCATTTATTTCAATAAGAAGGATTTAATATGGGGAAATAAGTTGCAAATTTTCCAACAAGGGGTGGCAAGACAATTTAGGTCATCAGTAACAAGAAGCTGCTACCACAAGTCTAGACAACACATAGAGGAGTTGGTGCTACCAGAGGAGGTTCAGGTTCCAGGGTCACCCAGAGGAGCCTGGAAGAACTGTACCAGATGGTGGTTGCTGGAGAAACAGAGGAGATAATTGTCACTGGTGAAGTCACTGCTTCCCTTCTCCTCTTGCTCTCCAATCTTTCACAATCACCTCCTACTGCCCGAACCATAGTCCAATTGGCAAGGCCATCTGGAAATGTAGTTTGCAAGGACACCAACCTGGTTATTATCTTAAGTTCTGTTGGGGTTCAACTCGAGCAAATGCTGTGATATCCACCTATATTTGTGTTCAGAATGGGATATATTTCTATCACAATCTTTTAAAACAAATCTTCTAGCCTCTCTATATGTTATGCTTTCTGTATCATATAACAGATTCTTTGTTTTCAGAAACACCTATTCTGTTTTATTGGTCAGCTTGTCTCCTCCTGTTCCTATAACTCAGTGTTTCTTTAACTTCAGTAACTCACTTGTTTTATGTATCCTTAAAATCTGGGTGAGAAAGTCACTTACCTTTGTCCTTTTTCAAAATTAGCATAACTATCAGCAGAACATTTTTATTCCATATACACTTTTAACCTTGTGAGCACTGAAATTTATATACAGAAGGGTATATTAAAATATATTTTAAGAATTATTATAAAGACAACTGTTTAACCACCACCCAAATTAGAAAATATAACATACTAGTAAATAAGATGATACACATGTTCTGTACAAAGTAATATTCCTTCTTACCATTTTATTAGTAATCACCCTCTAAATGTTTATAGTAGTCATTTCAATTCATATCATTTTGTTGTTGTTTATGGTTCCTTTATTAGATAAAACTTACACATGGTCAAATGTACAAATCCTAAGTTAAAATTCAATGTATTTGCATAAATTCATATACTAGTGTCATCTACAATCCTTTCAAGGGACAGATTAATTCCATCATCCAGAAAGCTGTTTTGTGCTCATTCCTCAGTCAGAATTGTCACATAGCCCTCACTTCTCTTCCAATATATATTTCACTAGGTATTAGGTTTATTATTAACCTATAATTAGAATTACAGGTTAATATTTTTTGTATTTGGCTTTTTCTCAGTATATTGTACATGAAATTAATGTATGTTTTCGTTTGTATCAATATTTTATTCCTTTTTATTGCTGTGTAGTATTACATAGAACGGACTTGGAAATATTCCCAAACCACATTATCTGATAAGAGTTTAATATCCAAAATACTTAAGGAACTCCTACAACTCAACAGCAAAACCCAAAATACTACTTTAAAAATAGGCAAAGAACCTGAATAGACATTTCCCCAAAGAAGACATACACATTGCCAGCAGGTATATGGAAACCTGTTCAAATTCACTAATCATCATGGAAATGCAAATCAAAAATACAAGGGCGGGGGGCTTCCCTGGTGGCGCAGTGATTGAGAGTCCTCCTGCCGATGCAGGGGACACGGGTTCGTGTCCCGGTCCGGGAAGATCCCACATGCCGTGGAGCAGCTGGGCCCGTGAGCCATGGCCGCTGAGCCTGCGTGTCCGGAGCCTGTGCTCCGCAACGGGAGAGGCCACAACAGTGAGAGGCCCGCGTACCGCAAAAAAAAAAAAAAAAAATACATCGGGGAATCATCTCAACCTTTTAGAATGACTATGATGGAAAAAAAATTATGTTTTAAGGCAGGACGAGAAATTTTAAGCATAGCATGCATATTCCCTGCCCATATTGGGCTCTCCTTAGTAGGCAATGTGCTTCTGCATTATACATTAACCAGACCTCCTGAAAGGAGGGAATGCATGCTTGATTTAACAGGTCATGGTGACCTGCTGCTTGCTTGGTATGTGCAGAACTGGACTATGTATCTTTGGTGAACTTGATGTAAAATGTCAGTGTGTCATTTTGATGCAAAATTCTTTGTCTCAAAAATGTATGTGACTGTGCCTTTGACTTCTAACAAATGGGATAGGCTTCAGAATTTTCTGGAAGGCTTTCTCCTGGGTTATAATGCTCAGCTTGGCTCAAATAAAATTCTTTATTTCTCTCTTTTGATTGAAGATTGATTAATTTTCATCAGCAGCTATCATCTGAAAACAAGAGATAATAAGTTATGCTCAGTAAAGGGAATACTTGTACACTGTTGCTGCTGACGTAAATTGGTACAGCCACTACAGAAAACAGTATGAAGGATCCACAAAAAAATTTTTTTTTAAAAACACCATAAAATCCATCAATCCTACTTCTTGTCATATATCTAAAGGGAATGAAAGCAAGATAATGAAAAGTTACCTGCACTCTCATGTTTATTGCATTATTATTTACAATAGCCAAGATATGGAAGCAACCTAAGTGTCCATCCACAGATGAATGGACAAAGTTATGATATATGTATAAAAAATGGAATATAATTCAGCCATGATAAAAATGGAAGTGCTGCTATTTGTGACAGGATGGATGGACCTTGAGGACACTGTGATAAGTGAGATTAAGTTAGACAGAGATTGACAGATTCTGTAGGTAACTTAGATGTCAGATCTAAAAAAGAAGAAATTCATGGAACAGAGAGTAGGATAGTGGTTATCAGGGGACGGGGGAAATGGGGAAACATACAATGTTACAAACTTGCAACTAGTAGATAAATAAAGTCTGGAGATGTAATGCACAGCTTGCGATTATAGTCAACAATACTATTTTATAAATGTCAAACTTGATAAGTTAGATCTTAATTGTTTTCAACACAAAAAATAAATAATAATTTTGTGACATGAATAAAGTGTTAGCTAACACTATGCTGGTAATCATATTGCAATATACAAATGTATTAGATCAACATGTTGTGTACATTAACCTTATACAGCTTACGTGTCAATTATATTACAATAAAAAACAAGCAAACAAAAACTTGAAACAATCCAGATGGCCTTCCCCAGAAGATTGGTTAAACTAACTTTTGCATATACATTTTGTGTACTCACCAATAAAAAGAAAACAAACTATAGATAAACATAGCAACTTGGATGGATATCTGTATAATTTTGCTTAGTGAAAAAAGCCAATTCCAAAAGATTACAAATCAAATTATTTCTTTTTTAAAATTAAAATTCTGCTTATTGAGATAAGATTTATATAAAATTGTGTACATTTAAAATGAACAACATAATGATTAATGTACATGTTGTGAAATAATTACCACAATAAGGTATGTTAACACATCCATCACCTCACATAGTTATATTTTTTTGTTGAGCACTTAAAAAATCTAATATTTTAGGAACTTTCAAATTTACAGCAAAATATTGCTGATTCTAGTCAACATGCTGTACATAACATTCCCAGAACTTATTAAGTGTAAACTGGATGTTTGTGCCCTTTGAACACATCACTCAATTCTGCTACTCCTGGCAACCAACCTGGTAATCACTTCCCTGTTTCTATGAGTTCAGGCTTTTTAGATTCCACGTATATGGAAGGTTATACAGTGTTTGTCTTTCTCTTTATGACTTATTTCACTTAGCATAATGCCCTCAAGGAGTCATCCGTGTTGTAAATGGCAGGACTTCTTGATTTTTCACATGGCTGAATAATATTCTCCATACTACTTATCTATTATATCTGTATCTGTTATATTTCATCTATCTATATCTCATAGGTGATACATACATATATTTTTCTAATTCACTTATTGGTGGATACTTAGGTTGTTTCCATGTCTTGGGTATTATAAATAATGCTGCAATGAACATGGTAGTGCAGATATCTCTTTAAGATAGAGATTTCATTCTTTTGGTTAGGTACCCAGAAGTAGGATTGCTGGATTATATCATGGTTATGTTTTTAATATTTGGAGGACCCTCCATACTGCTTTCTCTAGTTGCTGTTCCAATTCACATTGCCATCAGTTGTCTACATGTGTTCTTTTCCTCCACATCTTCACCAGCACTTAACATCTCCCCTCTTTTATACAATAATTGTTCTAACAGGTGTGAGGTATTATCTCATTGTAGATTTGATTTACATTTCCCTGATGACCAGTGATGTTGAAATCCTTGTCATGCATCTGTTGGCCTTTTGAATATCTTCTTTGAAGAAATGTCTGTTCAGTTCCTCTGACCATTTTAAAATCAGATTGTTAGGGAGGTTTTTTTTGTAATTTGGTATACAGTTTATGTGCAATATTGTGTCATTTTCAGGTGTATAGCATAGTGTTTCAGGGATTTTTAAGATTTTTTTCCATTATAGGTTATTACAAGATATTGGGTATAATTCCCTGTACACAGTAAATCCTTGTTGCTTATCTATTTTATGTATAGTAGTTTGTTTCTGTTAAACCCATACCCCTAATTTGTCCCTTCCCACTCCCTCTCCCTTTTGTTAAGCATAAATTTGTTTTCTATGTCTGTCAGTCTGTTTCTGTTTTGTATATACATTCGTTTGTATTATTTTTTAGATTCTACATGTGACTGATATCATATAGTATTTGTCTTTCTCTGTCTAAGTTACTTCACTAAGCATGATATTCTCTAGATCCATCCATGTTGCTACAAATGGCAATATTTCATTCTTTTTCTTGGCTGAATAATGTTCCGTATATACATATGGAATACATCTTCTTAATCCAGTCATCTGCTGATGGGCATTTGAGTTGCTTCCACATTTTGGCTATTATAAATAATGCTGCTACAAACATTAGTGTGCCTGTATCTTTTCTAATTAGTGTTTTGGTTTTTTGGGGATGTATACCCAGGAGTGGAATTGCTGGATCATATAGTAGTTTCTTTTCTAGTTTTGTTTGAAGAATCTCCACACTGTTTTCCATAGTGGGTGCACCAATTTACATTCCCATGAGCAGTGTACAGGGGCTCCCTTTTCACCATATCTTCACCAACATTTGTTATTTGTGGTCTTGTTGATGATAGCTATTCTAACAGCTGTGAGCTAATACCCCACTGTGGTTTTGATTTGCATTTCTCTAGTCATTAGCGATGTTGAGCATCATTTCATTTGCCTGTTAGTCATCCATTTGTCTCCTTTGGAAAAATGTATGTACAGGTCTTCTGCCCATTTTTGTTCAGATTATTTGTTTCTTTAGTGTTACAAGCTGTTTATATATTTGGGATATTAACCCCAAGTCAGCTGCATCAATTGCAAATATTTTCTCCCATTTTATAGGTTGTCTTTTTGATTTTTGATTGTTTCATTTGCTGTGAAAAAAGATTTAAGTTTCATTAGGTCCCATCTGTTTATTTTTTATTTTATTTCCATTACTCGAGAAGGTAGGCCAAAAAAGATCTTGTTGTGATATATGTCATAGAGTGTTCTGCCTATGTTTTCCTCTAAGAGTTTTATAGTATCTGGCCTTACATTTAGGTCTTTAATCCATTTTGAGTTTAGTTTTGTGAATGGTGTTAGGAAGTGTCCTGATTTCATTCTTTTACATGAAGCCGTCCAGTTTTCCCAGCATCACTTTTTGAAGAGGATGTCTTTTCTCCATTGTATATTCTTGCCACCACTGTAAAGAAGAGGATCAGTAAGTCCAGCTGCCCCTTCCTCAAGCATACATTTTTTGTTTGTTTGTTTGTTTTTTGGAGTACGCGGGCCTCTCACTGCTGTGGCCTCTCCTGTTGCGGAGCACAGGCTCCGGATGCACAGGCTCAGTGGCCATGGCTCACGGGCCCAGCCACTTCACGGCATGTGGTATCCTCCTGGACCGGGGCACGAACCCGTGTCCCCTGCATCGGCAGGCAGACTCTCAATCACTGCGCCACCAGGAAGCCCCAACATCATTCTTGATGGTGAAAAACTGAAACCATTTCCACTAAGATCAGGAACAAGACAAGGGTGCACACTATTATTCAACGTAGTTTTGAAAGTTTTAGCCACAGAAACCCGAGAAGAAAAAGAAATAAAAGGAATCCTAATAGGGGAAAGAAGATGTAAAACTCTCACTGTTTGCAGATGACATGAAACTATAGAGAATCCTAAACATGCTACTAGAAATCTACTAGAGCTAATCAATGAGTTTGGTAAAGTAGCAGGATACAAAATTAATGCACAGAATTCTCTTGCATTCTTATACACTAGTGGTGAAAAATATGAAAGAGAAATTAAGGAAACACTTGCATTTACCATTGCAACAAAAAGAATAAAATACCTAGGAATAAATCAACTAAAGGAGACAAAAGACCTGAATACAGAAAACTATAAGATGCTGATGAAAGAAATTAAAGATGATACAAAGAGATGGAGAGATATACAATGTTCTTGGATTTGAAGAATCAGTATTGTTAAAATGACTATACTACCCAAAGCAATCTACAGATTCAGTGCAATCCCTATCAAACTACCAATGACATTCTTCACAGAACTAGAACAAAAAATTTCTCAATTAGTATGGAAACACAAAAGACCCTGAATAGCCAAAGCAATGTTGAGAAAGAAAAATGGAGATGGAGGAATCAGGCTCCCTGACTTCAGACTATACTACAAAGCTACAGTAATCAAGACAGTATGTCTAGATCAATGAAACAGCATAGAAATCCCCAAGATAAACCCAAGCATATATGGCCACCTTACCTTTGATAAAGGATGCAAGAATATACAATGGAGAAAAGACAGCCTCTTCAATAAGTGGTGCGGGGAAAACTGGACAGCTCCATGTAAAAGAGTGAAATTAAAACACTCCCTAACACCATACACAAAAATAAACTCAAAATGGTTTAAAGACCTAAATATAAGGCCAGACACTATAAAACTCTTAGAGGAAAACATAGGCAGAACACTCTATGATGTAAATCACAGCATGATCCTCTTTGACCCACCTCCTAGAGAAATGGAAATAACAACATAAATTAACAAATGGGCCCTAAAGAAACTTAAAAGCTTTTACACAGCAAAGGAAAACATAAACAACATGAAAAGACAACCCTCAGAATGGGAGAAAATATTTGTAAATGAAGCAACAGACAAAGGATTAATCTCCAAAATTCACAAGCAGCTCATGCAGCTCAATATCAAAAAAACAAACAACCCAATCCAAAAATGGGCAGAAGACCTAAGTAGACATTTCTCCAAAGAAGATATACAGATTGCCTACAAACACATGAAAGCATGCTCAAAATCACTAATCATTAGAGAAATGGAAATCAAAACTACAATGAGGTATCACATCACTCTGGTCAGAATGGCCATCATCAAAAAATCTACAAACAGGGACTTCCCTGGTGGTACAGTGGTTGGGAGTCCACCTGCCGATGCAGGGGACACAGGTTCATGCCCCAGTCTGGGAAGATCCCACATGCCACGGAGCGGCTGGGCCCAT